>NC_072393.2:34875000-35170000 GCF_028885625.2 Pongo pygmaeus
TCTGGGTGGCGGAGGGTCTGGGTGTTTGGGTGTCCAGGTGTCCAGGTGGTGGGTTGTCCAGGTGTCCAGGTAGTGGAGTGTCTGGGTGTCTGGGGGTTGGGGTGTCTGGATATTCGAGCGGCAGGGTGTCTGGATGGTGGGGTGGCTGAGTATCCAGGTATCCAAGTGACACTCGGACACCCAGGCACCTGACACCCAGACACCTGGACACCCAACACTCAGACACCCAGACACCCAGATACCCAGACACCCAGAAACCTGACACCCAGACATCCGGATACCCAGACACCCGACAACCAGACATCTGACACCCAGACACCCAGACACCTGACACCCAGGTACCTGGACACCCAGACACCTGACACCCAGATACCCAGACACTCAGACACCCAGACACTCAGACACCCAGACATCCAGACACCTGACACCCAGAAACCTGACACCCCACCACCCGGACACCCAGACACTCTGCCACCTGAACACCCTGCCACTCAGTCACTTGGACACCTGGATACTCAGCCACCCCACCATCCAGATACCCTGCCACTCCAATACACAGACACCCCAACCCCCAGACACGCAGACACCCAGACACTCCACTACCTGGACACCTGGACACCCCGCCATCTGGACACCTGGACACCCAAACACCCAGACCCTCTGCCACCCAGACACCCCACCACCTGGACACCTGGACACCCAGACACCCGGACACTCAGACACCTCACCACCCAGACACCGAGAAACCTGACAGCCAGAAACCTGGACACCTGGACACCCAGACACCTGACACCAAGACACCCAGACACTTGACACCAAGCTACCCGGACACCCCACCACCCAGACACCTGGACACGCTGCCACTCAGCCACTTGGACACCTGGGCACTCAGCCACCCCACCACCTAGACACCCTGCCACTTGGATACCCAGAGACCCTGTTCCCCAGACACCAAGACACCCAGATACCCCACCACCTGGAAAACCTTCCACCCAGACACCCTGCCACCTGGACACCTGGAGACCCCTCCACCCACAGACCCCACCACCAGGATACCCTATCACCCAGACACACAGACACCCAAACACCCTGCCATCCCACCACCCAGACACTCTGTCACCTGGACACGCAGACACCACCACCCAGACATGCAACCATCTGGACACCCACCCTGCCACCCTGCCACCTGGACATGCCGCCATCTGGACACCCAGACACCCTGCCACTCAGCCACCTGGACACCATGCCACCCAGCCACCCGGACACCCAGCCACCCAGCTGCCCCGCCAGCCACATGTGGCTGACTCCCTGCTCACCCTCCCAACTGCATCAGCCACAGGGAACTGGGGTGGGGTCTCAGCACCCCTGGGCAGGCAGTTCCATAGGGGATTACCTCCAGCTGTCTTTCACAGAGAGACAGCCAAGCTACAGATCAATCAACCCCATTCACAATCAAAGGAAAATGAATCAAACCAGATGTCAGTAGTCACCCATGAAATTAATCAAGGCATAAGACACTAGCACTCTGCTCCTTGGTGGGGATGCAATGAGATGTGTGCCCCCTTGTTGGGAGAGTAAGTTAATGATACCACCTCTCCAGAAAGGATTCTGACCTAATAAAACAACCAACCTTAAAAAATGTTGCATACTTCGCGGGACACAGTGGCTCACGCCCGTAATCCCAGCACTTTGGGAGGCCAAGGTGGGCAGATCACTTGAGGTCAGGAGTTTGAGACAAGTCTGGCCAACATGGCGAAAGCCAGTCTCTACTAAAAAATACACAAATTAGCCAGGCGTTGGGGCAGGCTCCTGTAATCTCGGGTACTTGGAAGGCTGAGGCAAGAGAATCATTTGAACCAAGGAGGCAGAGGTTGCAGTGAGCTGAGATCACACCGCTGCACTCTGGCCTGGGCAACAGAGCAAGACTCTGTCTCAAAAAAAAAAAAAAAAAAAAAAATGCTGCGTACTTTTAAATCCAGCAATTTCACTTTGAGGAATGAATCCTAAAGACTATATACCAGAATTCAATAAAGAGAATATTAACACAGTATTACTGTAATACTTCAGCATTACAGTAGTAAAAATCCACAAATGGAATTCACACCAGGCACGTGGTTAGGCACAGTGGACTATTATGCAGCCATTACAAATATTTACAAGGAATTTTAAATTACATCAAAAATATTTAACATACATTGATACAGGTGTTCAAAGGGGTATATAGGATAAGAAGGCAAGTACATTAGAAATATACATACATAGGCCGGGTACGGTGGCTCATGCCTGTAATCCCAGCACTTTGGGAGGCTGAGGTGGGCAGATCACGAGGTCAGGAGATTGAGACCATCCTGGCTAATATGGTGAAACCCCGTGTCTACTAAAAATAAAAAAATAAAAAAATAAAAATTAGCCGGGCATGGTGGCAGGCGACTGTAGTCGAAGCTACTCGGGAGGCTGAAGCAGGAGAATGGCTTGAACCCGGGAGGCAGAGCTTGCAGTGAACCAAGATCGCGCTACTGCACTCCAGCCTGGGTGACAGTGCGAGACTCCATCTCAAAAAAAAAGAAAAAAAGAGAAAAAAAAATATATATACATACATAGCATTAAAACAATTGCAGGAAAGACACCAAATCTGTTACCAGCAGTTTTCTGTGTGGTGAAATTTGTAGTTTTTATTTCATTATACTTTTCTGGGTTTTTCTAGGCTTTCAGCAAGAAATACTGGCAAAAGGAAATGAACAGTTTTCAGAGACTTACTTTAAAACAGAGTTAAAGGAACACACATGAAATTGGTAACAGTGGCTGCCTCTGGGGTCGGCATGGGAGAAGGCCTTCCCTTATAGCTTGCACCCTCCCATACCTTTTAAATTTTGTACCAGGCAGGTATTACTTATTCAAAAATAAATAAATTTCTACAAAGAAGATACAGATATATTAATACTAAAACTACAGGAGCTGAGAAGCAGCGCTTGATTTCCTGGGAGAAATAAAGAAAAGTGCTTTTGGCTCCTGGGGGAGATGAGACTCCAGGTTCAGGCTGCCCTTTTAGGCCCAAAGCCTCCAAGTCACCCCAGGACCCAGCTAGTTCCAGCGTCTTCACTCAGCAAGGCCTGCTCCATCAGACATGAAACTGGTCAGGAGTTGGACCATCTCCTCCCTGGGCATTTTTCCCTGCGGTAGGGGTGGGAGGCTGTGGGAGGGGCTGCAGTAGACACTGGGCCTCTGAGCTGGGACCACCTGTGTTCCCTGGGCCTGACACAGACCAGGACCTGATGCACGAGTAAGAATGAATGGTGCCCAATTGCCTAACAAAGGGAACTCAATTTCAGCCCCGATTGTTCCAGAAGGATTTGCTGTAAGCAACCGGAGAAGTTGGCATTTGTTCAACGTGGAAAAAGTGTCCCCCAACTTTGAAGCACTGAACCAAACATCTTTGTTGAGGTTTCACTCTCATGATATCTGCAAATCAACGTTTTTTCCTTCACACTAAAAACGGGCAACTTTAGAGCCCACTAAAGCTATACAAAATTGGGAGGGGGCATGCTCTGATTTTCCATTTTTAGTTCCAGGGACCGTATGAAGGACTTATTTGCAGGAAGAGCAGGAATGATCAGTTCAACAAGAAAAGCCACACTCAGTTTTCACAGACAGACAACCCCTCCTTCCCACCCCTGCCCTGTCCCGCATCAACTTAAGTGGCACATAAATGATTAAAGTGGCTTCATTAACTCCAGGAGTGTGGCCTGTGCTAGGGCACCTGATTTGTGCTAGACAAGGCCAGAGGAAGAGCAATTGCTCTACAAGAGAAAGGCTCGGCCCTTCCTTAATCACCATGGGTTATAATTCACCCTGACGTCCTTACACACATGGAGGTGCCAGGATACTGAGCTTTCCTCTAAGCGGGGCCTCAGCAGAAGTGCCTCTCTCCGAGCCTCCACGGGCTGAGAGGAGAGCCCCAAGTCCCTGCCCTGCCCCAGGACCTGGGGACCAAGGAATAACACTTTTTGTAGAGATGGAGGTCTCACTATATTGCCCAGGCGAGTTTCAAACTCTTGGCCTCAAGCAATCCTCCCACTTTGGCCTCCAAAAGTGCTGGGATTAGCATGAGCCACCTCGCCTGACCTACTCTTGCATTCTTTAAAGCCACAAATCTGGTACCTTCCCTCTTGTTTCATTTGTAAGACTTTGAATGTTAGAGATATTTTACACATAATATGTGGGAAAATGGCTTTTTAGAAAAACATTTATTGTAATCGATCACATTCAAGTTGTAGTTCTGAAAGTGAAGTGAAAACACACAGTACAACTATGCCTCAGTATCCATGGGGGATGGGTTCCAGGACTGCAACCTCAACCCTCAGACACCAACATCTGAGGATGCTCAAGTCCCTGATGGGCAATGGCGCAGCGTTTGCATATAACCTACACACACCTTCCTGTATAATTTAAATCACCCCTAGATTTCCTATAATACCAAATACACTATAAATGCTATGTAAATATGCTACACCATATTGTTTAGGGAATAATGGCAAGAAAAAAAGGTCTGTACATGTTCAGTACAGATGCAATTTTTTTTTTCAAATATTTTCTATCCAAGGCTGGTTGGATCTAAATGTGGAGCCCACAGTTACAGAGAGCTGACTGTACTGGGGAAATCTTTAGGGTAGAAACATTTCTTAGAGATGGTTTATATCACACCACTTCAGAAAGAGCAATACAGGCATACCTCATTCTACTATGCTTTGTGGATACTGTGTTTTTTTTTAAATTGAAGGTTTGTAGCAGCCTGGCGTCAGGCAAGTCTATTTGGCACCATTTTCCAATAGCATGTGCTCACTTTGTGTTTCTGTGTCAGCATTTTGAACAATAAATATTTTTAAATTAAGGTTTCTACATTTTTTAGACATAATGCTATTGCACATTTAATGGACTGCAATATGCGGTAAATATGACTTTTAGATGCACTGGGAAACTAAAACAATGTGCTTCCTTGCTTTATTGTGATGTTGGCTTTACCGAGGTGGTCTGGAACTGAACCCACAATATCTCCGAGATATGCCTGTACTTTTTACTAAAAATATCTCATTTGAGAAGTAAACCTCAAGAACTACCATGACTTTTCAGATGGGAAGAGCGAGGCCCTGGCAGGGCGAGTCTAGGTGTGCAGCCTAGCGGGGGCCGGGTTCAAGTCCACTCGGTATTTGAGGCTTCACTCAGCAGGCCGCCCGTCCCCTCCATGGGGCCATTCGGCAGTCCTTGGGTAGGGGAGGGCTGCACTACGAGGTAAACATGATTCCAGCATGGGCTGCTCCAAGGCCCTGAGACCCCAGGGCCTGCAGGGGGTGGGATCCAGTCCTGCAGCAGGTGCTCGGAAGAGGAATCATCTCCCAAGATGAGAAGTCCCCGGGGAGAGGATGAAGTGTGGTCAGACCGTCGGGTGAGCGTGATCACTTCCCCAGACCCACGCGGGTGAGAGGACTCAGCAGACGCCTCTGAAGCCTGCGGCAGGCAGGCCTTTACTCTTCGCTGGGGGGCCAGTCAGAGGGCTGTCATGGCACGCCAGTGCACATGCCACCAACACATACTGCTTCATCAGTAATTTCTGGAACATGACACTGCACAGAGGTGGCCTCTCCAGCAGGACGTTACTAGTAATACACTGATGATGTGGAGATTCCCCAGGGGCATCCACTGGGCTTCTCCCAACTCCCAAGCCACCTCTTCAGAGTCACAGAGTCATCTAAAGGGGCCCCCCCACCTCCCCGAAGGCATGGCCTAGTCATCATACTGGATCTCGGCCCGCAGCTCCTTGGTGACGTAGTTCACCAGCATGGCCAGCAGCTGCTGCTGCAGGGCCTCGCTGCCCATGACCAGGGCGGTCAGCTGCACAGCGTCCGTCCACTCCAGGTGCCTGATGATGGCTGCGGCTTCGTTAAAGAGCCTCTGTTGCTCAGTAGGGGGCAGCTCCATTAGGATCTGAGGAACCGGCTTAAACTGTCCACTTGTCATCCAGGCACCTAACAGCCCCCCGACAGCCCCCCCTAGAAAACATGGAATCATTCAATTAGTGGGTTTTATTCATAAGCAATGGCCTTACTTAAGTTCCCACTGAGTGCACACCACCATCACCATGAGCAGGCACATTCATGAGCAGGCCGCAGCGGGCTCAGCCGGTGCCACGCCTGCTCCGCCAGCCCGTGTGGAGGGCAAAGGTTTATGCGGTCTTCTGTCCATTTGGCTCAGATAATCGACACCCAACATGCATTCCCTGGGCTTTGCATTTAAGGATGCGAAATGAAGCCTGCCTGCCCCATCTCCTACCTCAGTGCTGGGCCCACTAAGATCTTCTTCATGAGCTGACGGAGGTGTCTGGGCTTACTGTAAAAATCCCTCTCTAATCACAAAGGAGAATGCTGAGAAACAAATGCATTTTCTTTTTTTCTTTTCTTTTTTTTTTGAGATGGAGTCTCGCTCTGTTGCCCAGGCTGGAGTGCAATGGCATGATCTCGGCTCGCTGCAACCTCTGCCTCCCAGGTTCAAGCAATTCTCCCACCTCAGCCTCCCAAGTAGCTGGGATTACAGGCGCACGCCACCACACCTGGCTAATTTTTGTATTTTTGTAGAAACAGGGTTTCACCATGTTGGCCAGGCTGGTCTTGAACTCCTGACCTCAGGTGATCTGCCTACCTCGGCCCCGCAAAGTGCTGGGATTATAGGCATGAGCCACCGCAACCAGCCACAAATGCATTTTCAAGAGAAACCATCTTAGGCTGGGTGCGGTGGCTCACGCCTGTAATATCAGCACTTTGGGAGGCCAAGGCAGGTGGATCACCTGAGGTCAGGAGTTCGACACCAGCCTGGCCAACATGGTGAAACACCATCTCTACTAAAAATACAAAAATTAGCTGGGCTTGGGGGCACATGCCTGTAATCCCAGATACTTGGAATCTGAGGCAGGAGAATCACTTGAATCCGGGAGGTGGAGGTTGCAGTGAGCTGAGATCACACCACTACACTCCAGCCTGGGTGGCAGAGCAAGACTCTGTCTCCAAAAAAGAAACCATCTCAGTGGTGAGACTGAATTTCCTCCACCAGGCAGCTGATATGCTCCTTGCCCCTGAACTTACAAAATCTTCAGTGAACCCATGTGGTTAAAGGACCTGGGGACAGATAAGGAGGCTCTTTCCTCTTGAAGCAGTGCTTTTCATAGAACCCCTCCAAGTTGTACAATCGATAAATAACAAACTGGCCAGGCGCGGTGGCTCACGCCTGTAATCCCAGCACTTTGAGAGGCCGAGGTGGGCGAATCACGAGGTCAGGAGTTGGAGACTAGCCTGGCCAACATGGTGAAACTCCATCTCTACTAAAAATACAAAAAATTAGCCAGGCATAGTGGCGGGTGCCTGTAATCCCAGCTACTGGCTGAGGCAGGAGAATCACTTGAACCCGGGAGGCAGAAGTTGCAGTGAGCCAAGATTGTGCCACTGCACTCCAGCCCGGGCAAGAGAGTGAGACTCCATCTCAAAAAACTAAAAATAAATATCAAATCTAAGGTAGTTTACTATTTCTCCTTCTGCCACCCTAAAAGGGCAGAAACATTATTTTTTAAATGTAAACTCATTGCCAAGGCTATGTCATGCTATTCTGGGACTTAAAGACCTTGTATCCACTGAAAGTTCTACCTGAAGAGGCCACGTGCAGAATATGGTGCAGAGGAAGGGAAGGTGCCCTAGGGAAGAGGTCCAAAGTCAAGTGCCTCCAAGAGCCAGGGAGGAACTAAGAAGAGTGAAGGGGCGGTTGGGCCTTACCCGGCCTCTCCCCTGCTGAGGTTGGATGGATGGCAGGCTCTGACTTCATCCCAATCTATAGTCTGGGCCAACCAAGCCTTGAATTGCATGGACCTTCTGAGGCCCAGGACACAGAAGAGCTGGACAGCTTGGTTCCTATTGAGTGGCAGTGGCTACTTCACGCCAGTTCATTGCTACCACACAAAATACCAGATTTGTAGCTTTAAAACGTCTCACGATTTTTAAATATCACCAATCAGATATTTAAAGATGAAGCCCACTAGACTTAGTGACTCACTTTCAACAGACAGAGTATGGAAAGGGAAACAGAAACTTTGCAGTGGAAAAACCCAGCAAACACGCCCTTAACCAAGTGTTCAAGGTCAACATCACTGACGTCATGTGAATATCACATACCCCCAGAATTAATGCAAGACAAGGGAAAGGGGCACGTCACCTCCCAGGCATGCCTCCCAAAGACTCCTAAGTCCAGTACCATCCTAAACACATCTGGCAAATTCAAAGTGAGAGATGTTCTACGAAATACCTGCCCAGTACTCCTCAAAACTATCAAGGTTGTGAACAAGGAAAGTCTGAGAAAGTGTTAAAGGCCAGAGGAGACTAAGAAAGCAGGCGATTCAATGCAATGTGGTGTCTTAGACTGGATCCTGAAACCAAAAAAAAAAAAAAAAAAGGCCATTAATGCAGAAACTGGTGAAACCCAAATCAAGTCAAGTCTGGAGAATGGTTAATAGTAACATATTCATTGGTGTTGCTTTCTTAGGTTTTTTTTGTTTTGTTTTGTTTTCCTTAGAATCTCACTCTGTTGCCCAGTTTGGAGTGCAGTGGTGTGATCATACCTCACTGCAGCCTCAAACTCCTAGGCTCAAGCAGTCCTCCCACCTTGGCCTCCCAAGTAGCTGGGATTACAGGCATGAACCACCACGCCTGGCTAATTTTTTTTTTTTTTTTCGTAGAGACGGGGTCTCATTATGTTGCCCAGTCTGGTCTCGAACTGCTGGGCTCAAGCGATCTTTCAGTCTCAAGCTTCCCAAAGTGCTGAGACTACAGAGGCATGGGCCACTGCACCCAGCCCATTTTAGTTTTGACAAGCACACAGTAATACATGTGAACGCTAGGAGAACTGAAACTGGATGGAGGATATACAGGAATCCTTTGTACTATCTTCGCAACTTCTCTGTAAACCTAATATTATTGTGAAATGAAAAGTTTCTTTCAAAAATGCAACCCAGGCCAGAGAGAACCCACTGGCAGGCTGGACTTAGACAACAGGCAGCAAAACCAGTGCTTGCTTCCTCTGGAAGTCAAGCACTGAGGCCCCTAGAGCAGACACTACCCCAGGTACTGAGCAGGGGCCAGCCCCATACCCCAGAAGCTGAATGCCACACGCAGACAGGGTTCACCTCCTCTGCAAAAGAAAGGCACATTCTGGGGAGGGAAAACCAGCTAATTTACAAGTTTTACTGAACTTCTCCCCATGACACCAGTGAAATGCTCCGAGTG
This sequence comes from Pongo pygmaeus, assembly GCF_028885625.2. NCBI lineage: Eukaryota > Metazoa > Chordata > Mammalia > Primates > Hominidae > Pongo > Pongo pygmaeus. The sequence continues at coordinate 34,884,315 of NC_072393.2, forward strand.
GACAAGAGTTGCACTCATGTGCACTAAACCTTTATGAGAACATCAATATTTGATTTAGAGCAGCACTTAATGCAAAAAGTCGCCAGGAATATCGACCAGCAAATTACTGGCTCTTCGGAGAGGAGAAAACTCCTTTGTTTTCAGGGTAAAATGATGCTCCCGCCCATGCCCAGGGACTGGAAGTAGTGAATCCCCCGGGCTCTCTTAGTGGACATCCTGTTCTCCACCAGCTTTTACTCAATCTGAATAAAATATGTGCTCCCAAAATAGCATCTGGGCGCAGCTATATGATAAAATGATCCCCAAAGCCTTCCCCTGAGCACTGAGATGGAGGTGGGGGCACAGATGCAGAGTGTCATCGAGGAAGAAGGAAACAGCCTTGTCTCCCCCATCTCCGGTTCCTTCCCGGATGGCAAGATGCTGAAGTCAGGCCTCACTAATTCATGGAGTTTGGAAAGGAAAATACGGAAAGGGAAGGTCTGGGGCCACCCACACATTTATTTTTCTCCTCAGTGTGAGCCTCAGCTTAACGAAATGTCCTTGAATGTCAATCCCACTGCAGAAGGGAAGAACAGGGCAGGAACGCGGCCAGCGAGCTGGGGAACGGAAGCCAACCTCAGCAGAAAAGCGCTTCTCTCTCTCACCTGTGAGCATGGAGACTGCATGCTACACAGAAAGGATCTCCACCAGACGGTAAGCTCTCCAGGCCCCATGTCCCCAGCTCAGGCTGGCCAGCACAGAGCAGGCATGTGGCAAGTATCTGCCACGCCCGATACGACAAATGAAGCCATCATAAGAATCCCTGTTAAACTGCAGCAGGTCCCTGCAGCCACCTAGAGGGAGGCCTCGCCTGGCCCCTGCCTAGCTCAGGTCTGAAGAACGTTCAGCTCTCTGACTCCATCTATGGTTTGGGCCACAGCCCCAGGCCAGGTAGACCTTCTGAGGCTCAGGACACAGGAATTCTTCCTTCCCCAAGCCAAATAAAGTAACTTCATCCTAGCTCCAAGGAACAGTGGAAAAATTAGCCAAACTTTCATTCATTGCCTGAAATTGATTCTCAAATAGAAGCAGGTGGTAAATGGCCAGGCACGGTGGCTCATGCCTGTAATCCTAGCACTTTGGGAGGCCCAGGCAGGTGGATCACTTGTGGCCAGGAGTTTGAGACCAGCCTGGCCAAAAGGACAAAACCCTGTCTCTACTAAAAATACAAAAATTAGCCGGTGTGGTGGCACACACCTGTAGTCCCAGCTACTCAGGAGGCTGAGGCAGGAGAATCACTCGAACCCGCGAGGCAGAGGTTGCGGTGAGCCGAGATCATGCCACTGCACTCCAGTCTGGGCGACAGAGCAAGACTCTGTCTCAAAAAGGAAAGAAAAAAAGCAGGTGGTAAAGGAGGTGGGCAGGCCCTCTAGGGGTGAAAGGCAGTTCTTTTGGTGGTCTCTTTCAGAACAAGGGAGATCTCTCAGAGTGAGCTGGCTCACATGAAATGGCCACACCACATGTGCTGAGAAGGCGCATGGCCCCTCCCAGCTTCCTCCCTGGTTTCCTTTCTGCAGGGACCTGGCAGTCATGATCAGGGTGAGGGAGGCCACCATGGGATCCAGGACACCCTGGTATCTTCAGAGGCCTGTTGCTCTGATACTTATTCTGGGATCCCAGCACTGGGGGAAAGATGCCTCTAGGCCCAAATGACACAGATGCCATTTACAAGAGTGCCCCACACTTCTAAGACATTCACATAGAAGCTTGCATTTTCCAATGGGACAAATTATATCTGCAAAGATCATTTCGCAGAGGCAACCTTAACTCCACCAACTTCTCCCACGAGACGCATGGCACCACTTGTACAAGTTCATTTCTCCCTGTGTTTCTTTTCTTTTTTCTTTTTCCTTTTTTTTGAGATAGAGTCTTGTTCTGTCACCCAGGCTGGAGTGCAATGGCACGATCTTGGCTCACTGCAATCTTTGCCTCCCAGGTTTAAGCGATTCTCCTGCCTCAGCCTCCCGAGTAGCTGGGATTACAGACACCCAGACAACCTGCCACCACGCCCAGCTATTTTTTGTATTTTTAGTAGAGACGGGGTTTCACCATGTTGGCCAGGCTAGTCTCAAACTCCTGACCTCAGGTGATCCGCCCGCCTCAGCCTCCCAAAGTGCTGGGATTACAGGCATGAGCCACTGCGCCTGGCCTTCTCCCTGTGTTTCAACGGCCCTTTTATGACATCCCCGAGGCTGGCTATCTCTGTGAGACAACTGCACTTACCAACGGCGAGTCCCGGTGGGCCGCCCACCAAACCCCCAACGAAGGCGACGGCCCCTGTGACCAGGGCACCCTTCCCAGAGTGCTTGACAGCTGCCTTCATCTTCCTCTCCCCAGAAAGGGAGCACAGCAGCTTCATGATGTCCTCCACCATGATGGTCATCGTGGCGGGCCTTCGAGGGAGAAGTTCAGAGGGACAGTTTTAACGAGCGTAAGAGTATTTCCATCCCAATGCCACTCTAGTTCCTAGAGTTTTAAGGAAGGGTCCCCCTTTTCAGGAGAGCACAGCAGCTCCAAGCGCCTGTATGACAGACAGCATCCAGACGGTGTTAAGTTCCCACAGACAGGGCAGGCAGCAGTTAGTGAATAAGCAAATAGCAGCAGCTGAGTGGATGAAAGGTCTTCTTTGCCCTCTGATTAACTTCTGACTTACGACAGATTAAGGAGCAACCCGGCCACATGTTCTGCTGCTTCATCACGAGGGAGGTGGTCTGACCCTTCTGGCATCAGTGGCCTTTGCACTGGCCCGGGGCATGCCCTGCACACAAAGCCCAGCAGAGACCAGGAAGTCCCAGCGTGAGGCATCTGAACCGAGGCCAACCCAGAGCCAGGGAAGGGACGGGATCCTGTGAGCACACGGGCACTGACCTGCGGTGGGCCCTGAGCAGAGGGTCAGATACCTCCCTTCTATGACGGAGACAGTCCCTACAGGCTGGATTCTCAGACAGTGCCAGCAGGATGAGCAGGAAGTGCCTGGCATAAGTCTGGAAGCCTGCAGGCTCCCGACCCAGGATGGCTCTGAACGAACACTGTTACTCACACACACACTGGGCTGCCTTAAACAACTGTTCTTAAAAATCAACACAGTTGTACCCATGGGACACTAGAAGCAAGGACAAGATAAAGCAGGGAGACAAAGCAACTGGAGAAAAAATACATGAAATCATTCCCAGGCTTTGCGATACATATGGATAGACAGACGGACGGGCGAGTGGACCTTTAGCACAACGACTTTTAGCACAATCCTCCGGGGTAGGGAAAATGTGTGCCATGCTGGAGCCAGGGCAGGGAGCAGCGGGCTCTGGAGAGACCAAAGGCTGAGAAAATCAAAGACCCCCACAAGGTGGGGGGTCTCCTCAGAGCTCTGGCTGAGCCCAAGGCTCCAGCAGTACTTCCCTTTCTCACCAGCACTTCCCATTTCATTCTAGGTGGAAATATTGAAACAGGTACTACAGCAATTTGACTGAGGAAGTTATGGATAGATTCTATTGCTTATTATCTTTTTTCTTTTTTTTTTTTTTTTTTTTTGAGATGCGGTCTTGCTTTGTTGCCCAGGCTGGAGTGCAGTGGCACGATCACAACTCACTGCAGCCTCGACCTCCTGGGCTCAAGCGATCCTCCCACCTCAGCCTCCTGAGTAGATGGGACTACAGGTGTGCAATCACCACGCCCAGCTAATTTTATTTTTATTTTTATTTTTAGTAGAGATGACTACTATGTTGCCCAGGCTGGTCTTGAACTCCTGGGCTCAAGAGATCCTCCTACCTTAGCCTCTCAAAGTGTTAGGATTACAAGCATGAGCCACTACATTTGGCCTTAATATCTTTGGGTTATATGTTATGTGAGGTTTTTTTGTTTTGTTTGTTGTTGTTTGTTTGTTTGTTTTTAAGAGACAGTGTCTCTTGTTGCCCAAGCTGGTGTGCAGTGGTGCGATCATGGCTCACTGCAGCCTTGAACTCCTGGGCTACAGTGATCCTCCCACCTCAGTCTCCTGACTAGCTGGGGCTAAAGGCCCACTAAAGTGTTGCTAAAGGCAACACTACACTCAGCTAATTTTTTGTTTTCATAGAGACAGGGTCTCGCAATGTTGCCCAGCCTGGTCTTGACTTCCTGAGCTCAAGCAATCTTCCTGCCTCAGCCTCCCAGAGTGCTGGGATTACAGGTGTGGGCCACCGTACCCAGACATGTATGCTTTTCTGACCCAACAATGATCCAGAAGCAGAAGTCCCTACTGTAAAATTACTCTCCCAATCCTGGGATATAATTTTGAGCCCAGAGAACAAACCCATGAATCCATGAGAGGACCACAGAGTCAGGTCCTCAGAACTTCTCTGCAGTCCCAGGAGAACATCCTGCGCTCCTGCCCCTGTAAATTTCCCTTCTTTTTCCCCGTTGGTACACATTAGACCTGTGATTCTCCACAAGTGCACGGGAATCACTGAAAACCTTGTCAGATACAGCCAATATGAGAGGGTAAGATTCTGCATTTCCAACAAGCCCCCAGAGTGCTCCTCTGATCTCACTTTGGGCAGCAAGACCCCAAAAGGGCATAACGCAGGACTCTGACATTCGTTACTCAGTCTTCAAATTCAGAAATTGCAAACAAGCACCCCTAGATATGTCTTTTTGGCTCCATGGAGTATGAGAGGCAGTGGGAGAGCAGGCCTTGTAAGCCCTGCTCACATAAGGGACTGGAGGAGCACTCAGGCCTGTGGGTCCCTGCTCTGGCTACCCTGTGCCCTGGGTCTCCCAAAACCTGGTCTCCTGGTTTCCAGGCCCTGCCCAGCTCCTTTGCTTGCTGACAGGTTGAATGCCTCCTCCTTCTCCCCAGAAGAGAACCCCCTTCCACTATTCCAGTGGTCAAGATTTGTTTACATACAAATGTCTAAACAATAAAATGGTATTATAACAGTGTCAGGACTGAACAGGCAGAACCCACCCAGAAATGGGGACAAGGAGCGCAGAACCTGATGTATCCAGTCACCATGGTCCTGAAAAGCTATCACACAAACAAAATGACATAGATAGCTAGATAGAGATATCTAGAGAGGTTTTTTTTTTTTTTTTTTTTTTTTGAGACAGAGTCTGCTCCGTCACCTAGGCTGGAGTGTAGTGGCGCGATCTTGGCTCACTGCAGCCTCCGCCTCCCACGTTCAAGCGATTCTCCTGCCTCAACCTCCCGAATAGCTGGGATTACAGACATGCACCACCACACCTGGCTAATTTTTGTATTTTTAGTAGAGATGGGGTTTCACCATGTTGGCCAGGCTGGTCTTGAACTTCTGGCCTCAGGTGATCTGCCTGCCTTGGCCTCTCAAAGTGCTGGGATTACAGGCGTGAGCCACCGCGTCCAGCACAAAATGAGATATATTTCAAGTACATATTAAGGTAACCAAAGGAAATAATTTTACAGTAAAATCTTACAAAAAGCTCAAAATCCTGGTGTAAAATATCTAATCACCTTTGAGCTTAGTTCTGGTTTATATCCAGCTTTTCATCTGTCAATTATATTGGAAAAAGAGGCACTGCCCAGGTCTCAGGAGGGCCCCTTTGGAGGCTGCAAGGAACCTCCCTTTCCCAGGGTGTGAAGACCCTGAGCCCTGCCATGCTTGGTCTGCAAGGCTGGCTTCCAGGCCAGTGCCCAGACACCACTCCCAAAACAGGTTTTCTGCAGTTTTGGGTCTGCACTCTCAAAACAGTTTCTGCACAGCAAGAAAATGCATGTAGAAGCGGAAAGAAGGAAGGCAGGAAACAGATACATAACCACTTTAGCTCTACTGGCTACCACCAAAAAAAAAAAACCTATCTTCCCACCTGCTCCGAATGACTTTAAGTGAAAATCTACAGAGGCTAAAGAGATGTCCTTGCAAAAATGCTACTTCCAACTCTACCTGCTCCAGCCAGGCCGGCATCAGTGGAGAGGAGAGAGAGAAATCAATTAGGCAAATAGTTAGGGCAAGGGTCCTTGGCAGAATTCCCTTCTAACAAAAAGCAGCCTAAGAGGTTGTTTCCCTTTCAGGAAACACAGATAAGGAAGGCAAGCTCTAACAGAGAAAGGGGGTCCCCTGTGTGACATACAGACATATGGTGGGCCCCAGTAAGCACAGTCCTCTCCCTTCTTAGAAATACTCAAGACACGGCCGGGCGCGGTGGCTCACGCTTGTAATTCCAGCACTTTGGGAGGCCGAGGTGGGCAGATCAGGAGGTCAAGAGATCGAGACTATCCTGGCCAACATGGTGAAAACCCATCTCTACTAAAAAAATACAAAAATTAGCCAGGTGTCGTGGTGCTCGCCTGTAATCCCAGCTACTTGGGAGGCTGAGGCAGGAGAACCACTTGAACCCGGGAGGCGGAGGTTGCAGTGAGCTGAGATCACGCCACTGCACTCCAGCCTGGCGGCAGAGGAGCGGGACTCCATCTCAAAAAAAAAGAAAAAAGAAATACTCAGACACAGAGGCTTGCATGGCACTGATAAGAAGAGCTACCCTGGACCAGGCATGTCTACCTTGGAGGGTTCTACCCCCTACCCCCCAACCTTTTTCACACATACACAGTAGGAAGAAATAAGCAACATGGAGTAGTAACACAGGCTAAGAAGCCCACATGTGCACTAGAAAGGGTGGGGTGAGGACTCAGAAATTCGTACCTTATGTAAATGAAGCACCCCTCCCACCAGCTTTTCTATAAAAACCCTTGCATTTCACTGTAAAATGGCAACCCATCTTTCTGGGACCCCTCTCCGATCCAGAGAGCTTTCTTTCTTTCGCTTATTAAACTTCTGCTCTAACCTACCCTCTGGAGTGTCTGCGTCCTTGATTCCTTGGCCATGAGACCAAGAACTTCGGTGACATCTCAGACAATGAGGCAGGTTTCACTGAGACACAAGCCCAAGGTTCTGCAGAATGGGAGGGCCAGCAGCTATCACTGTGTGTGTGAGGGCAGGCAGAGGAAGTCACTGTGTTTTAATAGTCCCCGCACCACGGGTAGAGATGTTGTGGCTGACTCGATCCAAGGTTTAATTTCTTTGCAGTAATCATTTCAGAAGTTAGAGCATTAACAGGCTCTTGTTGGGGAAGAAAGGTAACTCCATCTCCTGAGCCCTTGCTAAAAAGCTCAGCTTCCTGAATTCTCCAGGCTCGCCAGATTGAGAGGGAAGCCCACCCTGCTCCTTCTCCCACCACAAGGCTGCCTTTGTCTGTAAATGACAGGGAAGTGGGTGAGGAGGGAGGATGGGGACAGACCTCAGGGGGTGGGAGTGTGGCTCCCCACCCTCCACTGTATCACGCCTATTTCACACTCAGATTTGTCCACACACCAGGCCCTGATCACAGGAAGCCCATCTGCCAGCCACAGGGAAGGCAAACGCCAACTTGAAGCCCCAGTTTCTCGCAGGTGCCCGGGCTGCTCTGAGAGATACAAAGCGATGGAGACAAGCCCATCTCACCGAGAGCAGCCTAGCTTTCTGAGTTTGGACCAGATTGTAAGAGATAAGGGAGAGGAAGGCTTCAGATAGCTCTGAAGAGAGCTATCTGACCTCCAAGTACCCTGTTCTTTAACAAAAAATTAGATCTGGCTCTTGTCAACATTGACCTCCCACCTCTCCATACCCCAGCGCAAAGGCAGTAGGTGGATCCCACCAGCAAACATTTTTGGATTAGCTCATAGTTGTTTTTTTAAAACAAATTAGTTGCCAATATTTAAAAATCAGGAGATTTTGCATGCACCTCAGATTCCTGATTTCTCCTGAAAAATCAGAAGACCAGATCACATTGGACCTGCCATTCTGTGTAGCAATGGAGGCCAGGGCTGAGCAGGGGCCATCCCCTGCCCATCCGCATACAGCAGGGCCCTGCCCTCTCTACCCCAGCCTCTCCTGGCAGCATCCACCTTACCTATCTACTTGATCAATAAACAGATCACTTCAAAGCTTCTCAAAGTATCCCTCTTTCTTTTTTTTTCTTTCCTTCCTTCCTTTTCTCTTTCTCTTTCTTTCTCTCTTTCTTTCCCTCTCCCCTTCCTTCCTGCTTTTTTTGTTGTTGTTGTTGTTGTTGTTTCCAGAAACGCAGTCTCCCTATGTTGCCTAGGCTGGTCGGGAACTGGCCTCAAGCAATTCTTCAGCCTCGGCCTCCCGAGTAGCTGGAACTACAGGTGCTCTTCCAAGATGGTGAAACCCCGTCTCTACTTAAAAATACAAAAATTGGTCGGGGCGGCTCACGTCTGTAATCCCAGCACTGTAGAAGGCTGAGGCAGGTGGATCGCAAGGTCAGGAGTTTGAGACTAGCCTGGCCAATATGGCGAAACTCCGTCTCTACTAAAAAAAAAAATTAGCCAGGCTTGGTGGTGTCGCCTGTTATCCCAGCTACTAGGGAGGCTGAGGCAGGGGAATTGCTTGAACGAGGGAGGTGAGGTTGCAGTGAGCCAAGATCGCGCCATTGCATTCCAGCCTGGACAACAGAGCAAGACTGCATTAAAAAAAAAAAAAAAAAAAAAAAAAAAAAAAGCTCAACAAACTACCTGTCACCCCCAAAACTAATCTCACCGCCTAAATCATTAACGACCCTTCCTGACCAAATCTAAACTAGCGCCCAGATCTTCTTCCCAAATGGCTCAGCCAGCTCCGCTGCCCCACAGGTGTCCTGTCAGGATCCGCTTCACATTTATAATACCTAGCACCCCACCCCAGCCCCGCCCCGCCCCTGCCCCACAGCCACCCCCACTCTACCCCACCCCTACCCATCACATTCCGCACCCCACCCCCGCCAAACCCACATCCCCCACCCCACTCACTCCCCACCCAACCTCACCCACTCCCACCACGTCCACCACCCGCACCCCACCCCCACCCACCACACCCATGCCTACACCACTCCTGAGTGACAGCCAGCCAGGGCCCGGGACTCTAGTTCCAGCTCTGCTGCTTACTTGTGTGACTTCAGCCTCTCCGTGCCTCAGTTTCTCCATCGGGACAATGACTACACTAACAGTGTCCACCCCGGCACCTGGAGGGCCGGGCTCCCGGCAGGGCGGGGACCCCCTCCCCAAGGCGCTCCCGGGCTTCCAGGCCTGCTCTTGGGGTGCCCCCTCCTCTCGCGGGGCGCGGCCTGGGAGGCGCCCCGCCCCGGCTCCGGGCGCACCTTTACCTGTGGGGAGCGGAGGCCTGCGGGGCGCCCTCGGCGATCAGAGGCGGCTGCGGCCCGGGCCTGGCTGGCCCCAGGCTCCCAGCCCAGCTCCCCGGCCCCGGCCCCAGCCCCGCGGAGGGTCGCGCAGACCTTGGTGGCGGCCCCGGCGCTGGCCCCGCCCTCTGTCCCGCCTTCCGGCTGCGCCGGGCCTTCCGGGAAGCCACGCGCTGGGCCAGCTCCTGGCTCCGAGCTGCGCCCGGCCTTAGGGGGACCCGGGGGTCGCTGCTGGGCACCCCCTCCCCGGTCCTGGCCCACCCCGCCGCTGACACCAGGGCCCTGGCTTGGGTTGCGGGTGGCGCGCCGAGACGAGGCTCCCGGAGAGGAGTCCTGGGGACCGCAAGGCCGCGCTCCCACAGACCCAGCCCTGCCCTTCTCCCACGCGCACGCACGATCACATCCGGGCCCCGTGCACCTGCCTCCAGGACCGCGGGGACCTCCCGGAGACCTCCCTCCCTTTGGCCTGGAGGACCCCTCCCCGCAGTCTGGGCGCGGAAGAGAGCACAGGGGCATCTGGAGGTCAAGGGTGCTGCGTCCGTATTTGGTGAATGTGTGGGCCGGATCCAGATTTCCGCTGTTCCAGAGCCTGCTCTGGAGCCTCTGGGTCTGGGGGTTGCAAAAGGAGAAGCAGACTGGGTGGGACCCGTAATCCCAGCTGCCAGTGAGGCTGAGGAGGGAGGATTGCTTGAGCCCAGCAGTTGGAGCGTGGGCAACACAGTGACATCCCATCTCTACAAATAATAATAAAAATTAGGCCGGGTGGGTGAGTCATACCTGTGACCTACAGCATTTTGGGAGGCTGAAGCAGGAGGATTGCTTGAGCCCAGGAGTTCGAGGCTGCAGTGAACTATGATCGCACCACTGCACTTCAGCCTGGGTGACAGAGTGAGACCGTCTCTTAAAAAAAGAAAAAAAAAGGAAAAGAACTGGCTTTACTCTTAGGACTCTTGGATGGGGGCCAAAGCTGAGGCAAGGCAGCCTCTTAGGAAGGTGCAAAGGGCATGAGGCTGGGGTTGCAGAACTGCCCGGGAATACTACTGTATTGAGGCCTGTGGGAAGCTGTCCCCACTGTTGTCATGCAAGGTCTGGCCTTGAACCATCTCAAATCCAAAAGTGACTTCTGAGGGGCTCTCTATAGAGAATTAATCCTAACAGGAACCCTGCAAAGCAGGCATGGTTGTCATTGCTATATTACAGATGGGAAGCTCTAAACACAGGCTACTCTGCCCAAGGCCACCCTGGTTAGAAAGTTTCAGGGCCCAGACTCCAGCCGGGGTCTCAGTAGCTCAAAGCCTCCGCCTGTGACCAGCACTCTGCTTGCTTTCCAGGGTGCTATGGGCACCCAGAGGACGGACCCTTTTCCATTCTTAAAAGAATGGGACAAAAGCTCTTAATACCAAGCTTTCCCAGGCCTTGGCTGGGATAAAACAACCCCATTTATTCCTGAATCGGAGGTTTCGCTTGAGTTTGGGTGACTTTCAAGAGGGAAAGTGAACCGAGGCCAGGGGAACTCAGCTTGCTGCCTTCTTGGGGCCTGAGTGTGGCGCTCCCTTTTCTCTGCGGGCAGCTCCCTCTGGCGGCACATTGCAGAACTGGCCTGCAGACTCCTCTCCCAGAGATAGTGGGGAGAGGACCTGCATAGGGAAAGACGCTGGGAGTGAAAGAAGCTTCAAAGTCCAGGCCCTCCAGAGAAGGCAAGCATGTAAGAAGTTCATGCAGCCGAGCGCGGCGGCTCACACCTGTAATCCCAGCACTGTGGGAGGCCAAGGCGGGCAGATCACCTGAGGCCAGGACTTTGAGACCAGCCTGGGCAACATGGTGAAACCCCATCTCCGCTAAACATGGAAAAATGAGCCAGACATGGTGGTGCACGCCTGTAGTCCCAGCTACTCGGGAGGTTGAGGCAGGAGAATCGCTTGGACCCGGGAGATGGAGGTTGCAGTGAGCCGAGATCGCGCCATTGCATGCAAATCTGCAACCCATCAGCCTCCTGGGCCTCATTCTGATACGAATGCAGGCATAATATGACTGTACACTCTGAACCCCAGAGATGGAGCACATGGTGCCTCATGCTCCTAAAGGCAACTGGAGCCTCCTGCACAGTGAGCAAGGCGTGCCGTGGGGTCTCGGTGGTGGCGCGGAAATGGCACTGGCCCAGCACACAGGGATGCTTTATGCTGCTTACAGTGACCCAGGGAAAGTTCTTCCACGTCTCCGTGCCTCAGTTTCCTCATCTGGGAAATGGCAACAAGAGTAGTGCTTATCCTATAGGGTTGTTCTGAACATAAAAGGAGGTAATATATATGAATCTAGATTATTCTTGTTTACATTACAGAATGTGAAAATGAGCGGCTTCTCCAAAGTCCCAAATATGAGCCTCATGGGCCCAAGGTAGTGGGAAATCCAGTTCTATCCCCACCTTGACAAAACATTCTCTTGCTGATGGGCCCACCGATGCCCTAGGGTGCTAGGTGGTGTTCACACGGCCAGCCAGAGTCAAAACTCAGACGGGGCCCCTAAGGCCAGCGGTCTATGCCCTCACTTTCTCCCAAAGCTGAGTGCACCAGCTCCTAAAACTTCCATGGCTCCTTCAGGCTAAAGCCACCCACCTAGACCAGGGCTGAATGATCCGCCATGTGGGCCACACCCAAAAACCCTGTAGCTTCTTTTGTTGTTTCTTTTTGTTGTTGTTTTGAGACAGGAGTCTCCTCTGTTGCCTAGGCTGGAATACAGTGGTGTAATCTCGGCTCACTGCAACCCCCACCTCCCGAGTTCAAGCGATTCTCATGCCTTAGTCACCCGAGTAGCTGGGATTACAAGTGTGCACCACCATGCCTGGTTAATTTTTGTATTTTTAGTAGAGACAGGGTTTCACCATGTTAGTAAGGCTGGTCTCGAACTCCTGACCTCAGGTGATCCGCCCACCTTAGCCTCCCAAAGTGTTGGGATTATAGGCGTGAGCCACTGCACCCAGCCCAAACTTCTCTCTCCTAATAGTCATATTGGATTAACAGCCCTCCCTAATACTTCATTTTAACTTGATTACATCTGGGAAGACCCTATTTCCAAATAAGGTCACATTCCCAGTGATGGGGTTAGGACTTCAACACATCTTTATACAATTCGACCTTTAATGCCAGGTGTCTTAATCTGTTTTCTACTGCTATAACAGAATGCCACTGACTGAGTAATTTATAAAGAGAAGATATTTATTTGGCTCATAGTTCTGGAGGCTGGAAATTCCAAGATCTAGGGGCCACATCTGGTGAGGGCCTTCTTGCTACATGATAAGATGGCAGAAGTTATCCATAAAGAGGGAGCATGAGAGAGGGAAGAGGGCCACCCTTATCCCTTTATCAAGAGCCCACTCCTGTGATCACAGCATTAATCCACTCATGAGGGCAAAGCCCTCATGACCTCATCACTGCTGAAAGGTTCTCCTAGCAATTTGGGAGGCCAAGGCCAGCAGATCACCTGAGGTCAGGAGTTTGAGACCAGCCAGGCCAACATGGCAAAACCCCATCTCTATTAAAAATAAAAGAATTAGCCGGACATGGAAGCACATGCCTGTAATCCCACCTACTCGGGAGGCTGAGGCAGGAGAGTCTCTTGAACTCGGGAGGTGGAGGTTGCAGTAAGCCAAGAAAGCACCATTGCACCCCAGCTTGGGTAACAGAGTAGACTCCATCTCAAAAATATATATATATATAATATATATAAATTGTATATTATATATAATATATATAACACACGTTATATATATTATATATAATATATGTGATATATATTATATATAATATATAAAATACATAAGTTTGGACAAAGATATATAATATATAATATATTATATATTATATATAACATAATATATTATATATAATATATTATATATTATATTACATAATATATTATATATAATATATTATATATTACATAATATATTATATATAACATAATATATTATATAGAATATATAATTATATATTGTATATTATATACTATATATAATAATATATATTATAATAATTATATATAATATTTAATATATATATATCACCACAATGGCCATTGAATTTCAACGTGAGTTTTAAAGGAAACATGCAAACCCTAACATGAAGTATTCACCAGATGCCAGCTGTGATTATTATAATCTGAGCATGTGCATAGTACATACATGTCCACCCATGGCACAATAAAAATAACAGCCTTGGGCCGAGCATGGTGGCTCATGCCAGTAATCCCAGCACTTTGGGAGGCCGAGGCAGGCAGATCACGAGGTCAAGAGATCGAGACAATCCTGGCCAACATGCTGAAACCCCGTCTCTTCTAAAAGTACAAAAATTAGCTGGGTGTGCTGTCGTGCGCCTGTAGTCTCAGCTACTCAGGAGGCTGAGGCGAGAGAATCGCTTGAATCTGGGAGGCAGAGGTTGCAGTGAGCTGAGATGGCGCCACTGCACTCCGCACACCAGCCTGGGCAACAGAGCGAGATCTCGTCTCAAAAAAATAAAAATTACAGCCTCGTGTTAGGCGCGGTGGCTCACGAGTGTAATTCCAGCAGTTTGGGAGGTCAAGGTGGGAGACTTACTTCAGAGCAGTAGTTCAAGACCAGCCTGGGCAACATAGCAATACCTCATCTTTACAAAAAAATTTAAAAATTAATCGGGCATGGTGGCATGAGTCTGTAGTCCCAGCTACTCAGGAGGCTGAGGTGGAAGGATCGCTTGAGCCCAGGAGACTTGAGGCTGCAGTGAGCTCTGATCGTACCGCTGCACTTCGGCCTGGGCAACAGAGTGAGATCTTGTCTCAAAAAAATAATAACAGCCTCGGGCAGTGCCTATGTCAAGACTGTTGTGTGCAGGGAACCATCCTGCCACCTCCCTTCAGTCTTGGGAGAGCTTCATTCTGAAAGGGCTATGGAAGGACAAGGTGGCTTGGGGACTGGTAATGATCTCCTCCCAGGCTTCACTGTTCTTTTAAATAATTAATTCATCTTCTTCCTTGGTGTTTACATCCTTCAAATATTTGTAGATGGTTATCATGTCCCTTTAGTCACCACTTAGCACCACTCTGCATATTTGCTGTCATGTTGAGTGTGTGTTATCATCATTGTCATTATTATTATTATTTCCTCCCAGCTCCCTCCCTCAGTCCCTCAGCCACCATCATCACTCGATGAATTTCCTCCAGGTTCCCAACCTTTCAAGTACCAAGTTACCCAAGATGGGACATTAAAAGTCAGTAGTGGTGACAAGCCCTACTTGTCACAGAGGGCTTACAGGCCCTCTGGTTCCTCACTAATTCTCATCAGTTTCCCCAAAGCCACAGCAAAAAAAAAAAAAAAAAAAAAGACAAACGAAGTAAAAACAGCATGCTTACACTGCAAACACAGCTTCCAGACAAATCCCCCAGCCCCTGCTCCCAAACAGATAATCCTCAATCTCCTCAAATACAAAATCAGGATGAGAATCCCTGCTCTCAACAACCTGGGATTATTGTGAGGATTCAAAGAGGAAAAAAACTGAAAGGTGCTTTGTAAACTAAAAAACAGGGAGGGTGGTAATATCAGCAATGCCTTCCACATAGGATGGGATTTCTACAAAATGTTCCAGAGGTCAACTGTTCTAAAAAGCTAAAAATTCTAAGTTAGAATTTACAAATGAACTCGACAGAGCTGAGATTCACCCTAAAATCTGTCTATTGAAAGAATATAAAGAGATGCCCTACTTAAAAATCTACTCATAGATGTTAGTATTCCAAATAAAGTGTAGAACTCAGAGCTGGTGGCTGGTGGGGCCTTGGACAAGTTTACAGATGGCCCTGACGAGACTTAAGAAGGTCAAGCTGCTATAAAAGACTTAAAAAAAAATCCACCTTGTCTTGCATTTCAGATCTCACTGAAGAGTTCTTCTGTGCCTGGAAGACTTATTTTCAGTCTGAGAAGAATGATTTTTCAATGGTTCTGTTGAACATGCAATTCTCACGCAAGTATTTCTATAATTATCCTGTTTCAGTTATAATACAGTTTTTGGAACAATAGGACTTTTATTGTATTGCCATATCTGTTATAATAGATGTTTTATTACAGAAAATTATGGTAGAGTCACTATTATGATTCTGAAGTTTTTATTTCAAATTGCTCAGAGGATGGAAATTCTTTCTCCCACTAGTTGTACTTTAAGGCAGCTTTGAATTTGGGGTGGGGGTGGTTTGTCTTTTCTTCTATCGGAGCTTTGGTCTGTTTGAGGTTTTGTTCTATAGCAGAATGTTCTCTTTCGCTCCAGTGTACATAAATGAAGCCACCCTTGGTATTTGCTTGTTTGTCAGCCTGTGGTGCATGCAATTTTAAAAAGATTGTCACCTAGATTGTCTCTATATATCTGCAAAATTTCTTTCATTATTGCTGGAGAGGTCTCCATAACCCTGGTATTAATTTTTTTTGAGATGGAGTCTCACTTTGTCTCCCAGGCTGGAGTGCAGTGGTGCAGTCTCAGCTCACTGCAACCTCCGCCTCCCAGGTTCAAGCAATTCTCTTGCCTCAGCCTCCCTAGTAGCTGAGACTACAGGTGTGTACCACCATGCCAGGCTAACTTTCTATTTTTTATTTTTTTAGACGAAGTCTCACTCTGTCACCCAGGCTGGAGTGCAGTGGTGCAATCTTGGCTCACTGCAACCTCTGCCTCCCAAGTTCAAGCAATTTCTGGCTAATTTTTGTATTTTTAATAGGGACAGGGTTTCGCCATGTTGGCCAGGCTGGTCTTGAACTCCTGACCTCAAACGATTTGCCCTCAAGTGATCCACCCACCTTGGCCTCCCAAAGTGCTGGGATTACAGGTGTGAGCCACTGCACATGGCTGATAAACTATATTTTGAGAAGGTAAATACTAGTGATCATGAAACACTAATACTAGTGATCATGAAAACAGAGGAGCTGAAACTTCTAGGCGTATTCAGGCTAGGTCACATCCTATTTCAGGTGGTAACTCCACCTTGAAGAGCAGGGGTTTGGAGATTTTCTTGGTTAAATTAGAGGCTGCAGACACCCCAGCTGCTAGAGGCAGAGCTGGGATTCAGGAGCGGGCTTGCTGACTCCAACAGTGAAGATCTTCCCCTCCAAGAAGACCCCACCAGTGGGGAAGGGTGATCCTCTAATCTTGAACATCAGGTCCAGCTTTCGGCCCAGTTGACTTTTCCACAATGGAAGGATTTCAGGGCTATGAGAAGTCCCAGAATATCTGCCCACAGCCCTCTAGCATCATCAGAGCCCACCTTCACATGTAGCCACAGTGTCTCCATGCTCCTGGTAATGCACGCTCCCAGGCTCAGAGTCTGGAACTGCTGTTGGAGGGGCAGGTTCTGGGCCCTGCAAAGAACCGAGGTTCCCCAGTCACAGTCTTCAATTAGACAGAGCCCCTCCAGTTCTCAGATGATATCTTAGGCTACCCCGAAAATAGAGAGAGGAAGGGACCTGCTCTTGGTCACACTGTCAGTAACAGAATCAGAACAGAAATCCAGGGCTCTTGGCCTTCCAGCCTCTGTTCTTCCCTTAATACAAGGCTGGCAGAGATGGGGAGACCCCAGAGGACCCTGAGGGTGAGGGCATTTGCAGTGGGTGCAGAGCATCTTTGGAAGGCAGGGAAGCCCAGGAAGGTAAACACACACACACGCGTTGTAAATATGGCGAAAATCAGAGAGGAGGAAATGTCAGGGACTCCTCCAGCACGGAAAACATCCTGATAGTTTGGAGCACCTGAAATAGTAGGCGCCTTGGAATCTGCAAGGCGTTCTTTTGCGTTTCACCTGCAGTGGGGTGGGGTCTCTGGGGTTTGCCCTCCTACTCTACATGCATTACCCATCTTATAGCCGGGCCGTCCCTGCAAAATTCCAGCTGCATTGGGGGACCACACTTCTGACTTCAGAATGAAACCAGTGTTTTGCACACATTCGTTCCTCAGTCCCCTTGCTGGGATCCTTCTCTGTTATGAAAGCAGAGATCCCACCCGAATAGGGTGACTTTGGGGCGATGGATTACCTTTGGCAGGTCCTTTGGGTCAGGAATTTAGGGGTGCAGCGTGGGCCCACAGCACACCCAGTAGCCAAGGAAGCCCCTCCCTTACCCGAGGCTCAAGCAGGCGCCGGGCCCCAAACGCTCTCTCCTCTCTGGTCTAAATCCCCGCCGTAGGATTTTATTTTTCGGTGCTGCGGTGCTTTGCTGGAGGAGCTGCCAGGGGGAGCTGCGCGGGGCAGGCCCGGGGGATCAGAGGCCCTTGCTTTAGCGGCGGCCCTGCGGGTGCCAGAGGCTTGCAGAGTGATCTGAGCGCGCCAAGAGATTGCTGTCAAGTAAGCTCCTCCACAAATCTGCAGAAACCTCAAAGATTACAGCGCTCGCACGGCGGGAGCGCAGCGGCTTCCCATACGCCGGCAGACAATGGGGCGCGGGAAGGAAGGGGACGGAGGCCTGGGGACCCCCGCGCCCGCAGCACGTGCACCGGGCCTGCAGCGCCCGCTTTACAGATCGTGTCGCTCCACCCCTAAAACAAAGGCCCCGGGGCCCCATCTGTGCCGGGCGCGGGGGAGGGCGCCGCACTTGCTGCCCGCCGCGTGCAAAGCGAGCTAGACAAAGGGCTCAGCCCTGTAGACGCGAGCAGTGGGGAAATAATTAAGCACTAAGGAAATATTGTATGTGGATTTGAGACCAACGGAAAACGCGCTCCCAAACAATGCCCGTTGTTTGCACCGAGCCGCTTTTCTGCTAAGTTTCATCAAGTAATTTGCATGCCATTTCAATAAAATTAACGAATTATGGTCGAGTTTTTTGTTTTATTGACATAAAATAAAAATCTTCCTTTCCTTTATTATTGAAATAATTCCCCCCCCCCGCCCCCCGCCCCGGCCCCCGCCCCGGCCCCCATCCTCTGGGCAGTCTGCACAGCGCGCCAAGGAAATCTGTCCTCCCAGCCAGACCCCAGCAGCCTTTCTGCTGCGCTCCACAGCTAACTCCCCGGAAACCCTGCGTTTGTTCTGGCTGCCCCCTTTGACTGTGGCAATAACTAGGACCTCAACCCTCTCACTTTCTTATGCCTGCTTTTCTTACAGCTAACTCCCCGGAAACCCTGCGTTTGTTCTGGCTGCCCCCTTTGACTGTGGCAATAACTAGGACCTCAACCCTCTCACTTTCTTGTGCCTGCTTTTCTTACAGTGAAAGCACCAGAATTTCCGCGTAGGAGCTGTATATTACAGTAGGAGGGGCAACGATGCAATTGGAAGGCGCTGGAAGGTAAGGGGCTTCTCTTAAAGCTGCATTTGCAAAGCGAGCACACTGTTTGCTAAGGTTTTATATTGCATCTTTTAAAAAAGGTAATGTGGGGCCTGGCTTCGTGGCTCACACCTGTAATCCCAGCACTTTGGAAGGCCTAGGAGTTCAAGACCAACCTGGGTAACATAGTGAGACCTCGTCTCTACAACAGATTTAAAAATTAGCAGGGTGTGGTAGGCTGTGCCTGTAGTCCCAGCTACTTGGGAGGTTGAGGCAGGAGGATCACTTGAGCCCAGGAGTTTGAGGCTGCAGTGAGCTATGATTGCATCACTCCCCTCCAGCCTAGGAGACATAGCAAGACCCCATTTCTTAAAAAAAAAAAAAAAAAAAAAAGACTAAGAAATCATCACTAATTGGTATTATTAAGGAACAACATCAGTATCACTGTAGTTGTTATTTATTGCTGCATATCAAATGCAAAACTTAGTGGCTTAAGACCAGTATCCTCTCTTACAGTTCCCAAGGGTCAGGAATTTGAGAGTGCTGTAGCTGGGCGGTTCTAGATTGGGCCGTCTCTTGAGGCTGTAGTCATCTGAAAGGGTGCTTCGGCCTGGTGATGTGCTTCCCAGAGGACCACTTTCTCATGTGGCAGAGCTCTTGGCCATGAGGCCTGAGTGCCTCAGCAGGTGGGGCTCTCCACAGGCTGTTCCAATGTCCTCTTGATGAGGAAGCTGGCATCCTCCAGAGGGAAGGATCCAAACAACCAAGCAGAAGCCACAGCATCTTCATAATCTAGCTTAAAGGTTGCACACCATCACTGCAACACCCCTGCACATTCATCTATGCGGCTGGGACTGCACAGAGGCATGAAGGCTGGTAGGCATGAATCACTGGGGCCAGCTCAGAGACTGGTTACCACAAGTGATTATCATTAATATGATTTGGTAGGGCTGTTTCAAGTGTCTGGAGGAGAGTATTATACAGCTAAAGCTGTTATTTCTTGTCTTTCTAGTCAATGCAAACAAAAGTGGTCAGTTACCTTTAATGGTATTCCCAGACAACAAACATGGACTCAGGGCCTTCCCAGTGCCAGCTCCCCTTTCAGACTGGGGAGTAGAAGAGTAACCAAGAGAGATAAGGTCCCCTTCTGGCATCCCTGACTTTCCAGAGAAAGAAAACGTAAGTGTGCGCATGAACGCAGCAACCAGAGCTACAATACTATCGAGACAGTGCTGCCAAATGGGAAGTACAGGCCAGGTGTGGTGGCTTAAGCCTGTGATCCCACCACTTTGGGAAGCTGGGGTGGGAGGATCGCTTAAGGCCAGGAGTTCAAGACCAGCCTGGGCAACATAGAGAGCCGTCACTACAAAAATAAAAAATTAGCTGGTTGTGGTGGCACACATCTGTAGTCCCAGCTACTCAGGAGGCTGGGGCAGGAGGATCGCTTGAGTCCAGGAGCTCAAGGCTGTGATGGGGTATGATCGTGCCACTGCACTCCAGCCTGGATGACAAAGCAATTTCAAAAAAAAGAGGGAAATTCAGGCAGGAGACTAGGCTCTGAGTGCCAAGGTTGGAGGTCTGTACACCCTGGTCCTCCCTAAATTGCAAATCTGAAATGTCCCAGGCATTGCAGATTTCCTGCAAGCCAAACCTTTTAGTAGAACAACAGACAAAAAATAAGATGAATTTTTTGAGAAGGAGTCTCACTCTGTCGCCCAGGCTGGAGTGCAATGGCCGCAATCTCAGCTCACTGCAATCTCCGCCTCCCGGGTTCAAGCAATTGTCCTGCCTCAGCCTCCTAAGTAGCTGGGATTACAGGCGCCCGCCACCATGCCAGACTAATTTTTTGTATTTTTAGTAGAGATGGGATTTCACCGTGTTGGTCAGGCTGGTCTCAAACTCCTGACCTCAAGTGATTCACTCGCCTCTGCCTCCCAGAGTGCAGGGATTACAGGCGTGAGCCACTGTGCCTGGCCTAAGAGTGATTTTTGATATTGTCACACCCTCGTGGAACACCAACACTCCCCCTTCCCAGAAGGCAGGCTCCACAAGGGAGGAGGCTGTTATGTCTTATTTATCCCTATAGCTCTCATGCCCGGAATGATTGGTACATAATTGGTATCACTAATGACTGTCATTAATAATAATTATCTAATGGCTATCAGCCTTGTTAGTGTCCCCAAGTCTTTCAGGTTTAATGGACGTCCCCCTTAACATTAATAAATAAAAATGATTTAAGCCCTCAGTCTACTTACAGTGAAACATAAGAACTAAAAATGAAATCCCCAGCGCCCCCCAACCAACTGAACAGACCCCCTCTTGGCCAAGGAGACCCCAGAGGAACCTTAACCACAGAGTTCCCAGCCATGACGGGAAGGGAGGTCAGACACACCCTGCTCTACCCCCTCCCTTTTGTGGCTTAAACACAAATGAGCAGCATTCATGTTAAAATAGAGGTCATGGTGGTCGCGGCGGCTCACGCCCGTAGTCCCAGCACTTTGGGAGGCTGAGGTGGGAGGATCAACTGAGGTCAGGAGTTCGAGACCAGCCTGGCCAACATGGTGAAACCACTTCTCTACTAAAAATACAAAAATTAGCCGGGTATGTGGGTGCCTGTAATCCCAGCTACTCAGGGGGCTAAGGCAGGAGAATTGCTTGAACCTGGGAGGTGGAGGTTGCAGTGAGCCGAGATCATGCCACTGCACTCCAGCCTGGGTGATGGACTGAGACCCTGTCTCTAAAAAATAAAAATAAAATAGAGGTCATAAGTCTGGCAGAATGGACTCTGTGACAGTAAGATACCAAATCACAACCAGGACCTAAGGACCATATCAGGGAAAGTTTAAGTCACACACCCCTACACTTAAAGAATAAACTAGTTTTCAGCTGCCACAAGGGGTTTCTTTTTCTCTAGCAGCTAAACAAACCAATGGCTTGGAGATAGGTAATATTAAAACAATTGCAGCTCGCCCACTGATAGACACTAACTGACCCTTGTTCTGTCAGCCAGAACTGCAGCTTTGACTGGACAAGAGACTGATTCAGTAACTTTCTCCTGATAACAGACCACTGACCATGGCCTGGTTCTGCCCATTTACAGAGGCTGTGCAATGACTTCATGTCGCTGATTCACGTTTTGACATCTACAGCCTGAATGTAATACACTTAAATGTGTATTCTCCACCCCAAGGTGAACATGGGATGCGTGTAACATGCATGTTTGCTTATCACACATGTGCATGGCCTCCTTCCATGAATATTCATAGCTCTTCCTATATCCTGTTGAATATGTATACCTGGCCAACCTATTCAGCTTGAATTCCTGTCTTATCCCCTCCCACCCTTCCTCAAAGTGCCTGCCTATTGGCTTCTACTGGAGACTACACTTCTTAGCCGGTCAGGGTGGCTGCCTTGTAGGTTGTGACTCTGTATAAGAAATAAAGCCCTCCTTTTCTAAATGTATATACTGAGTGATTTTTAAGCTAGCAAACACCAGCCCAGAATCTCTAAAGGTTGCTGAGAGAGATGGTAAGAGCCACCTGTGCATTTCTCCTGATCAGGAGCCTCTAAAGCCTGACTCTTTGGGGTTCGCCTCCTCGCCTCCCTCCTCAGCTCCTCCAGCCCTCCCTCTGTTCAGTGTGCCTGGTCCAAATGAACTGGGAGCTCCAGACCTTCTCGGGGACCTCCCCGAAGCCTCTCTAACACAGTTGGTGCCACAGACTTTGACTGTTGGGTCTACAGTGGCTAGTGAGGGTTCAATGTAGCAGCATGGCTCACCAGGTGCCTGGAGGGGAATATTGAGACCTCCTGGTTCTTGAGAGTTACTTGGGCCCAGCCAGGCTCTCAGCATCTTACAGGGTCTCCTGCTACTCCCTTATCTGCGGACCAGCCTCTTCCTGGACTCCTTTTCCCATATCAGGGGCAATAAAACACCCACCCATTCCAGGCCGCAGCTTTTGGGGTCCAGAGCTCTGAACTAACACCTTATGTTTAGTGTGGTCAAATTTTTAGGCTTAGTGCCCATCTTTCTTCACTTAGTTTTATTTTAAATTATTTTTTAGAAACAGGGTCTCACTGTGTCACCCCGGCTGGAGTGCAGTGGTATAATCATAGCTCACTGCAGCCTGGAATTCCTGGAATCAAGTGATCATCCCACCTCAGCCTCCTGAGTACCTGGGACTACAGGTGCATGCCACCACACCCGGCTAATTTTTAAATTATTTTTAGAGACAGAGTCTCCCTATATTGCTCAGGCTAGTCTTGAACTCCTGGCCTCCTGCCTTGGCCTCCCAAAGTGCTAGGACTACAGGCATGAGCCACCACACCCAGCCTCACTCTTCTAAGTGGAGGGAAGGTTTAGTCTGCTCCCATAATGAATTATGCAACACCCCTTCCCCCTTAGAACATACAAGCACTCTGGTCAAAGTTTCTGAATTTTTATTTTAGGAGCATTTTTCATTTTGGCTAAACATAGACATATGTACCCACAAGACTGCTGGTTAAAACAAAGAAAATATCATCTTGAGGAAACAAGCACATCTTGAGTAAGTTTCTTTCAAGATGTTTTGGTGCATTCTATGCTATCACTTTGCAGAACGATTTGTTGTCCATTCGGTAACTTTAGGGGCTGTCTGAGATGGTCTGTTCCCAAAAGACTGTAGATGGGAGAGGTGACAGTAAATCCTGGAGAGTGGAGTGAATCCCAGCCATTCTGTGGACAGGTGGGCTGAGGGAGAAGTTCAGAGGGCACTCTAGAGTGATTTGCAACATCTCAAACAGAAATATAACATCTTCTTTCATCCTCTGCAGAGTCTGGAGCTAAATTCACACCTTTTTTTTTTCCCTTCCCTCACTTAAAATCAAATTCTCGCCCTTAATACTTCCTTTCAGAACTGCACCGAAAATGACGATGTCTTCTCATGCATGAGAATTATCCAAAGTGTAGGAAGATGAGCCCCCACTGGAGTATGCTGAAGCCTTTAACCCAAGTACATTTAATGCTGCGAAGCCCTGAGTAAGGCAAAGGTGTCTTTTTATTTTAGAAGACATTTAGGACAGTTCATGTCACTCTGCACAGATGCACTGAAATTGATTGTGGGGCAAACTATAAAGAGAGCATATGCTCCCCAAATCTGTTTCCAAGCCAGGTAGGATGATGAATTCTGAGGTAGGACTGAGGGGGAACGGTGGCAGCTCTCTCCCCTGCACGCACCGGCCAGCTACTTTCCCGTTTGGACATTGGCGTGACACCCTCCTTCCCTGTTCATCTGTGAAAATGTGCAGCGTTTTCATTGAAAACCTCCTGCTCCAACATGGGGCCTTCTGCAGACCACAGGGACCCCCAACAATTACTTGTTGGAAGAACAAATGAAGCATAAAGCATGATACTTTATTTTAAACATACAGGTGGCACAAATTTATTTCCAAGGATTTAAGCACCTGATGGCTTCTCCTTAGAGAAAAAGCAATAAAAGGGGCCTCTCCTGTCACAAATTTCCACTTACCATAGTTTGTGCAGAGGCAGAATTTCAGGCTTTTACCACTGAGCTCTGGACATGAAGCAAAGCTAACACTAGAGGGTGCTCTAGATCAGGAAATCCAGGGACCATGGACACCGGAGAGCGTTCAAGACGCTGCTCTCCCGATTGTAACCTAACAAACTGAGCCTGTCACTCTGCCAGCATTTACCCCTTCACCATTTCTGCTATGATGAAATTATCCAGATATGCTTAATTTGAAATTTTGACTTCGCCTGTGATTATATGGAATTTCAAGACTGGCTGTGCAGTGGCTCACTCACGCCTGTAATCCCAGTGCTTTGGGAGGCCAACGCTGGTGGATGATTTGTGGTCAGGAGTTTGACACCAGCCTGGCCAACATGGTGAAACCCTGTCTCTCCTAAAAATACAAAAATTAGCCGGGTGCTTGTAATCCCAGCTACTCGGGAGGCTGAGGCAGGAGAATTGCTTGAACCCTCAGGAGGCAGAGGTTGCAGTGAGCCGAGATCGCGCCACTGCACTCCAGTCCTGTCTCAAAAAAAAAAAAAAAAGGACTGAGCCCAGGTCTGTAGGATAGACACTTTGTGTTTGTATCTTAAGTACTTTGCGATCTCACCCTTACAAACCTGGTACTAAATCCCACTTACCTACTTCAGTCCTTCTCCGAGGGAAGGTGGAGTTTGGAGGCAATTTTAGGAAGCAGGATGAGGAACCAGGGAAGGTGACACAGTGAAGGACAAGCCAACACAAGGTACATTACCAAGGCTGGTCCTCTCTACAGGCACCCGGGGCTCGGTCCCACGCGGACTGCTGAGTAGACAGAAGACCTTTCAGAATCTTCTGCCTCTCCCCCATTGGCTGAGAGTTCCCTGGGAACGGTAACCCCCGTACCTTCGGGCTGAACATATGTTTGCATGCTGAATGGGCTCTTTCTGCCATCTCATGCCACCGCATTCAGGAAGCCCTGGGGCCAAAGCAAACAGCATGCTTGAGGCAAGGTGCTGTGAGGCCCAAATGAGCTGAAGCTTGCACAGAACTGCTCACCACTGCCATAGCTGAATCAGCAGAGGCCAGGAGGATACGAGGCGGTGCCCGCGATTGTCTGATCATCTCCCTCTTGGACTGCTCTGACTCAGGCATGTCCTGCATCAAATCCAACCTGTCACCAGGTCTTCAAGGGGGAGGCCTGCGGAAATCCTACTGTGAATGAAGCTACAGTTGCTGTTCATCGTCTCCCTCCTGCACCGACCACTCCAGATGTCCCTCACCCTTGGCCAGCACTTTGGCTTGTTTAAGTTGTGTGGCAAGTGAGGTGACCACACCTTCCCCCCTGCAGTTTCCGAGTCTTTTCCGAGCTTTGTCTTGGTTGGCCCTTGGCTGCTGTGACTGCCTATTTTATCTAATTGCAAGTTCAAGATTCACCAAGAAGGCAGGGCGTGGTGGCTCACATCTGTAATCCCAGCACTTTGGGAGGCTGAAGCAGGCAGATCACTTGAGCCTAGGAGTTTGAGACCAGCCTGGGCAACAGAGAAAGACCCCATCTCTAAAGAAAAATAATTATTCAGGTGTGGTGGCATATGCCTGTAGTCCCAGCTACTCAGGAGGTGGAGGTGGGAGGATCACTTGAGCCCAGGAGGTCGAGGCTGTAGTGAGCCGTGATTGCACCATTGCACTCTAGCTGGGCAACAGAGCAAGACCCTGTCTCCAAAAATAATAAGTAAATAAATAAATAAGATACTAAGAGACATCCCAGTGACTCTCCTGAGTCCCAGACACACTCATCCATCCCTCATGGAGAAACAACTCTATCGCCTTGCAATAATCGGAACTAGTTTCTCCTGCCAGTTTAATCATTACTTTTTTTATTGCAGTAAAATACACACAACATAAAATGTGCCACTTTAACCATTTTTATTTTATTTTCATTTGTATTATTGTTATTGTTATTATTATTGAGACGGAATTTCACTCTTGTTGCCCAGGCTGGAGTGCAGGGGCGTGATCTTGGCTCACTGCAACTTCCACTTTCTGGGTTCAAGCGATTCTCTTGCCTCAGCCTCCGGAGTAGCTGAGATTACGGGCACACACAGCCACGCCTGACTAATTTTTGTATTTTTAGTAGAGACGGGGTTTCACCGTATTGGTCAGGCTGGTCTCAAACTCCTGACCTCAGATGATCCACCCACCCCTTGGCCTCCCAAAGTGCTGGGATTACAGGCATGAGCCACCACGCCCAGCCCATTTTAACCATTTTTAAATGTTCATTCAGTGGCCTGAATTATATGAACATTGCTGGACAACTATTGCTACTATGTATTTCCAAAACTTTTTAATTGCCTTAAACAGAAACCTTGTAACCATTAAGCAACATCTCCCCATCCCCTCTCCCCTCAGCCCCTAGTAACCACTAGCCTACTTTCTCTGCTACTTTGTCTCTTGTAGATGTTTCAGACAAGTAGAATGATATGATACTTGCCCTTTTGAAACTGACTTATTTTACATAGTATAGTGTTTTCAAGGTCCATCCATGTGGTAGCATGTATTAAAGCTTCATGCATTTTTATGGCTGAATAATGTTCCGTTGTGTGTACAAGGCGTGCCACATTTTGTTATTCATTCACCTGTTAAGGGCAACTTGGCTTGTTTCCGCCTTTGGGCCCTTGTGGATAATGCTACAGTGAACATCGGCATGGATGTCTCTGAGTCCTGCTTTTTTCAGTTCTTCAGCATATATGCCTAGCAGTGGAGTAGCTGATTCTATGTTAATTCTATGTTTAATTTTTTGAGAAACTGCCATATTGTTCTCCAGGCTGGCTGCACCATTTCACATTCCCAGTAACCGTGCACAAAGATTCCAATTTCTCACCAACACACTCTCATCAATACTTGTTATTTTGTTTTAGTTTATCATGTTTTCATTTTTCTTTTATTATATATAGCAGGCATCCTAATGGGTGTGGGGTGGTATCTCATTTTGGTTTTGATCTGCATTTTCCTAATGTTTAGCGATGTTGAGTATACTTTCCTGTGGTCATTTGTATGTTTTCTTTGGATGTATATCTGTTCAAATCCTTTACTCATTTTTAATTGAGTTGTCTTTTTGTTATTGAGTTGTAGGAGTTCCTTATATATTCTTGATTTTAAAACTTTATCAGATATATGATTTGCAAATATTTTCTCCCATTCCATCGGTTGTTTTTTCACTTTCTTGATAATGTCCTTTCATGCACAAAAGTGTTTAGTTTTGATGAATTCCAATTTGTCTATTTTTTTCTTTGCTCATGTTTTTGGTGTCGTATCTGAGAATCCATTACCAAATCCAAGATCAGGAAGATTTACCTATATGTTTTCTTCTAAAAGTTCTGATGTTTGTCATTGATCCATGTTGAGTTAACATTTATATTGTATAATGTAGGAGCTACCTCTTCATTCTTTTGCATGTAGAAACTCCGTTATCCTAATTGTTGCTAATTGCCTCTGGCCCACTGACTTGAGAAGCCCAAGAGGACCAGGCGGTATTTATATTTTCAAGTTCTGTGGAATTGGTGATGTTCCCTGGTGGAGTCCAGTCTCTGCTCCTCCTCCCCCATCAAGAACTAAGACGTCAAATTTGCTAGGGCCCCACCCAAAGCTGTGGACACAGGAAGCACACATTTCTCAAGGTGGTCTCTGAGAGTGATGGTGAGAACAGCCGATCTCACTCCCCCTGCCACCCCCTGGGTTTCCAGCCCCGTGTCTTTCTGCTGTTGGGAACATAGCACCATGTGTCTGCTCTTGGTAAGGCACACACACTGCAGTTTCAAAGATAGTATCCCAATTATACAGGGTGTGGGCCAACGCTTTCACCCTGGCATAGCCTTGGCACAGGTCATCCTGATGTTCTTGTAGGCCTGCTGCTTCCAGAGGAACCTTGGAGCCATAGCTGCTTTGCTGTAAAACAGACTCCTTGGCTTGAGGCAATGTTGTTCAAATCCCTTGCCAATAAATCAGAGATGTCCATAAGTGCTCTGCTGGTGATGCCAGTGAAGGCACTGTTGCAAGGAAGGAAAATCCGTCTCCAGAGTAGATGTTCACTCTGGTAGGACTCATCACTGTCTCATCAATGACAGAAGGGGTCTGATATAATGAACTTTGCACCATGGCTTCCTGATCTCCTTGTGAAATGGCGCCATCTTGAGGGCCCATTATTAGTCCATGTGGCTGGCAGGTAGGGCATTCAGTAGTGGCAGCAGCCAGGTCATCTCTAGCAAGAGGGAACTTGTGTTGGGCTCATGCCTCCCTTGACTTTTGCCACCAAAGCCACGCCACACCATTCATGGAACTATCTATTTCCCCTGCCATGGGGTGGCTGATGCTGGCTGATGCCCAGAGGATGAACCATCCTGTCCACCCAGTTGCTACGTGCCTCCTCTGCAGGAAAGGCTTTTTGGCAGACCTTAACATAAGTCTAATGATTGGCATGCTAGTGCCATTTCCATAGGTCAGTAGTACTGATTTTTCCTTTTGTCTCAGACTCCAATATGGCTCGGCACAGCAGTTACTGATCCTGTCTGTATTTGAAATTTTAATATTTTGCTCATCATGGATTTTTGCATTAATTTTAACTCTTTAAAATATTGCATTAACATATTATGCATCTTCATATTATTATTATTCCTCTTCAGCCTCCCAAAGTGCTGGGATTACAGGCTGAGCCACCGTGCCCAGCTCAAAAATATCATTTTCACTGCTGATGAGTTGCTGTTGTGTCCTCCCAACCTATGACTTGATGGGTCTCACTGTAGTCAGTTCCAAGAACAAAGTCACTCACTGTCCTGTGGGTAGTCTCCAAGTCTCTGCCAGGACCCATTGCACGGCAGGAGCTAGTCTCAGACTGAGAAGAGTTCTCGGCAGCAGAAGGCACCACTGCACTCCCAAAGGCTAAAGGTTTACCCTGCACCTCTCCTATTGAAGCTTGCAGAGGGTTGGCATGGCAGCCTTCTTCATCATAGGAGACTCTAAGACTGATACTTTTGGCTCCTCTGGGTCGTGCAGCTTGAGTGGAAGAGCAGATCCTCTCACAGCCTAGACCTCCTGGCCAGCTGTCTCTTGCCCTAGACTCCATTCCGAGTGGCAGTCTCCCAAGTTGTCTGATAGGTGGATGGGAGAAGTATCAGCAAGCATGCTACTTCTAATGTCCCAGGTGGTGCACCCAGCACTATGCCTCTTCCCTAGTGCAGCTGAAGGAAAGCTGTCACTGCCTGTGCCTTCCTTTACAAGGGTTGTCCTGGTGTGTGTCAGACCACTGGGTCCCCTAACAACCTTGCCAATGTGCCAGTCCCCTGAATGTTTCTGGGCGTTAGCCCCTGCCCTTGGCTTGCACGTGTCTTCTTCCTAGGACATTCGGGGTGCTTATGTCATATGCTGGTAGCATGATGTCATCAAGAATGCACCAGTGTGCTGTGCAAACTATCCTGAGACAGCATGTATGCATGCAAAGTATGCTCAAAAGCGCCCAAGGCCAAGGCACGGCAGCTCATGCCTATAATTCCAGCACTTTGGGAGGTTGAGACTGGTGAATCACTTGAGCCTAGGAGTTTGAGACCAGCCTGAGCAAAATAGTGAGACCCTATCTCAGCTGAAAAAAAAAAAGAAAAAAAAGAGAAAGAAAAAGAAAAAGAAATTAGCTAGGTGTGGTGATATGCGCCTGTGGTCCCAGCTACTGGGAGGCTGAGGTGGGAGGATTCATTGAGCCCTGGAGGCTGAGGCTGCAGTGAGCTGTGACTGCACTACTGCACTCCAGCCTGGATGACACAGCGAGACCCTATCTCAAAATAAATAAATTTATTTATTAATACTGCATCAATCGGTATTTCCCAATTTTCATAATTGAACTGTGGTTGTATAAGAGAATGTCCATGGCCAGGCATAGTAGTCCCTGCTACTCCGGGGCTGAGATAGGTGAAACCCCATCTCTACTAATAATATAAAAATTAGCAGGTCATGGTGGCACATGCCTGTAATTCCAGTACTCAGGAGGCTGAGGCAGGAGAATCACTTGAACCTGGGAGGTGAAGGTTGCAGCGAGCCAAGATTGCACCACTGCACTCCAGCCTGGACAACAGTGTGAGACTCCATCTCAAATAAAAATAAAAATAAAAATAAAAGAAGTTGCCTGGCTTAGTTCTGCTTACTGGACTCAGAGCCCCACATGCAGGCTGCTGACCTGTCTTGGGATGGAAGGGTGATGGGTGAGAAGGATGGAGAATTTGTAAAGGGCCGGCAGTCTCCCTGATCTGTCTCTTCTATTTTGTAGTCAGACTCCTCCTATTTGGTTCCTGGGCGACCTTCAGTTCTTGAATTTTAGGGTTCCAAACAACAAGTGTTAAGTGAAGTTTGGGGCCTTTTAAAAGGTTTCAGTGCTTGAAATTTGAGACAATAATAATAGCTGCCATCTTACGGTGAGTTTGTCAGCTCTGGGTTGTGAATTTTATGTCTGTGACTGCGTCTCATCTCATTGATGTAAAAAGTAAAATTACTTCCTTTTGCCAAGTACTGCCTTCAGTCATTGGATGTTGGATTTCCCTGTTTCCAACTCTTAGGGAGTCTCTACTGGGGCCACTGTGTCAGCATCACCTTGGCCCCTTCTGTACCTTAATGCCCTCGCTGAGGGGCAAGCTGGGACCCCTTTGGCCCCACCAAGCACCAAAGCCTTCACGTCCTTCCTCAACACACCCCATTGAGGGCTCCTGTGCCTCCCCAGCCTCCACGTCCCGTCCCCGGGGCCTCAAGAGCTGCTGATGCTTCTCTACACCCCCTCAGAGGGCTGCAGGGAACTGGGGTGGGCGTGCCCGTGTCTTTCCTCCCCAGGCTAATCCGCCTCGTGCTCCCTTCCAGCCTCCTGGCTTGGGACATTCCAGTGTCCTCCATCTTTATACAAAAGACTGTGCCCCGTCACTATATCCATGTCAGCCTCTAAGCCCCCGGATCCCAGGACCACACGCCAGGCCCTCTGATGAGCTCCCCAGCCACCATCCTGTAAGGGTCTGCAGGTTCTGAGCTCAGCAGGCACCCCGGCTGGAATGAGGTATAGGGCACCTCTTCCCGACGGCACCCTCAGTCTCTGCATCTGGCTCTCTCTACTGGAATTTGGGAGGCCAGGGCAAGCATCTCCCTCAGGCTCCCCCGACAGCATGGGGAGACCTCAGTACTCCCACTAGCCTGAGCGGTCCCAAGCTCAGCCCCCGGCCACAAGCCCCATGTTTGCTGCCCAGGCCCAAGCTACCCACGGGCAGTGAGAAGGGTACCATCTTCCAGAACGGGGCCCTCTTGCCTGTGTGGTCAGCGCCCTTTCTCCTGGATACAGACCTTCCTGAGCAGCCAAAACTTCCTTCTCGCCCAATGGGCAAGGAGACCTGAGGATTAACCACATGCTTAGCAGCTTCCTGGAGGCCCCCCTTGGAACTGGAAATAGTCCTGGATGCAATTGAAGCAACTCCAATCTGCACTGAGCCCACGCCTGGCTCTGGGGTTGCCCTCCTCTGTACCTCCTGTCTGGTCACCTCTTGCTTTTCCTATGCCATGCAGCGAAGCAGGTGACCAGGAAGGCCTCTCACCCAGAAGCACCTGGCTCTTGCTACCCACTGTGCACCTGTTCCAGGTGCATTCCCAAGGGCCGACTTCCTTGGCTCATTTTGACAAACTTTGAGGTTGCTCATCATAGCCCTTAAGAATGGAGACAAACACCCTCCCTCCCCCATTTTCCAACCCCCGATGTACACGGGCAAAAAGCAGAAGCTCAGAGAGGGTGAGGACTTTCCACAGAGTCACATAGCTGGTGAAGTCGCTGGTCTAAGCCTTTAACTAGGGCCAACTTGACCCTTCACCTGCCTGCCTTTTCCTACCCCCGCCCTCCCTACAGGTGCTGTCTGCATGTAGAATCTTTCAGGCCCAGATTCAGGATGTCCAGCCTAGTGTGGGAAGGGTGGCATGGTATGGGCCCAGCCACATGGCAGCTGAAAGGCTCTGGGGCCAGGAGGTCCTAGCTCCCAGCCCCGCCCCTTAGAGCCCCACCAGGGACTCAAGTCTATCGACACAAGGGCCAGCACCTGTCACAAGGTCATCCTCCCTAACATATACTTTCATTTAGGGGCAAAGAAGTTCTCTTTTTGTTATTTTGCATTAAAATAACCAAGATCCAGCCAGACGTGGTGGCTCACACCTGTAATCCCAGCACTTTGGGAGGCCGAGGCAGGCAGATCACTTGAGGTCAGGAGTTCCAGACCAGCCTGGCCAACATGGTGAAACCCTGTCTCTACTAAAAATACAAAAATTAGCAGGATGTGGTGGCATGCGCCTGTAATCCCAGTTACTTGGGAGGCTGAGGCAGGAGAATCGCTTGAACCTGGGAGGCAGAGGTTGCAGTAAGCCAAGATGACACCATCGCACTCCAGCTTGAGTGACAGAGTGAGATTCCATCTCAAAAAATAAATAAATTAATTAATTAATTAAATAATCAAGATCACTGGGTGCGATGGCTCACACCTGCAATCCCAGCACTTTGGGAGGCTGAGGTTGGAGGATTGCTTGAGTCCAGGAGTTAGAGACCAGCTTGAGCAACATAGTGAGACCCCATCTCTACACAGAATTTTAAAAACCTCCGAAGAATTAAAAAATATATATTAGCCAGGCGTGGTAATATGTGCCTGTAGTCCCAGCTATTGCGAGGCTGAGGATCACTTGAGCCTGGGAGGTCGAGGCTGCAGTGAGCCGTGACTGCACTACTGCACTCTAGCCTGGGAGACAGAGCGAGACCCTGTCTGAAAATAATCAAGATCAACCCTGGACAGAAAGGAGTTGCTAGATAAATACCCTTTGACTGGAAATGCTGTCACCACCAGCAGCCTGGTGGGGTCTGAGGTGCTGCCTTCCCCTCCGCCCTGTGTGCTAGTCCTTGTATGTTAAGACTCAGTAGTTCCCCGTATCCCAGTAAAAAGGCAGGGGTGGGATGATGAATACACTAAAATCCCAATCCCCAAAGGCACACAATATACTCAGGTAACAAACATGTGCATGCACCCCTTGAATCTAAACTAAATTAAATTTTAAACAAAGGCAAGGGTGTGACCTGGATGGAGTTGTACAGTTACCCCCTGGCACCGAGCTGCACATTAGCCCAGAATGGTTATCTGATCAGATGCCTGTCTCCTATGGACCTATGGGAGCTGGACACAGGGAAGGAGACTTTGATGCTGTGGAACAAGGTGGAGGAACTGCCCATGCGAAGTGGCGCCTGAAGAACTGGTACGAAGGGGTTGGCTGCAGTGGTTTGAGAGTCAGGGACTGGGTTGAGGGCCTGGGCCTACAAGGCTTTCTAAGCCTCCTAGGACCGGCGACTTTGTCCTAGATGCTATGGGAGGCCACTGAGTGGGGTGGGGTAAGGGGCAGGAAGGATGGGTCCACAAGAAAACAGATCAGAGTGACTTTTTTTTTTTGACATGGAGTCTCGCTCTGTCGCCAGGCTAGACTGCAGTGGTGCGATCTCAGCTCACTGCAACTTCTGACTCCCTGGTTCAAGCAGTTGTCCTGCCTCAGCCTCCCGAGTAGCTGGGACTACAGGTGCACGCCACCACACCTGGCTAATTTTTGTATTTTCAGTAGAGACAGTGTTTCACCATGTTGGCCAGGATGGTCTCAATCTCTTGACCTCATGATCCACCCACCCCTGCCTCCCAAAGTGCTGGGATTACAGATGTGAGCCATGGCACCCAGCCCAGATTGACTTTTAAAAGCAGGACCCAGGGCTGGGTGCAGTGGCTCACACCTATAATCACTTGAGGTCAGGAGTTTGAGACCAGCCTGGCAAACATGGTGAAACCCCGTCTCTACTAAAAATACAAAAATTAGCTGGGTGTGGTGCTGTGTGCCTATAGTCTCAGCTACTCAGGAGGCTGAGGCAGGAGAATTGCTGGAACCCGGGAGGTGGAGGCTGCAGTGAGCCAAAATCACACCACTGCACTCCAGCCTGGGTGAAAGAGTGAGGCTTCATCTCAAAAAATAAAAATAAAAATAAAATAAAATAAAAAATCCTGGCCAATAAAACAACAACATAAAAGATCCTGGAACCCTTCTTTCTCCTTTTTGCTCCCCCTCTTGCCACATGACATGCTTGCTCCTCCTTCCCCTTCTGCCACGAATGGAAGTTTCCTGAGGCCTCACCAGGAGCAAGTGCTGGCGTCACGCTTCTTGTACGGCCTGCAGGACCGTGAACTAAATCAACCTCTTTTCTTTTTGAATCACTCAGCCTCCAGTATTTCTTTATGGCAATACAAAATGGACTCAGACACTCCTTGATCTCAAACGTCCCAGCTTTCAGAACGGTGAAGCATAACTGTTCATTGTTTAAGCCCTGGCTCACGGTATTTTGTTATGGTGGCCTGAGCTAATACAGGAGGCTGGCTGGGGGCCTGGCCCTGTGAGAGATGGGGGAGGCTTAGAGCGCAGCGGCAGGGGAATAGGGAAGAAGCAGACAGGGTAGAAGACACATTCTGTAGTGACAGACCCACTCACTGGTCGTGGTCTGGAGACTGGGATGGAAGCAAAAGGACCTCAGGAATGACTGCCAGGTCTCTGGGCTTGAGCGGCAGGGGAGGTGGAGACACTGTGTCCTGGGCAAGGAGTTTTGTTGTGGACGTTCCAGCTCTGGAGCACTCCAGCCTTTAGAGGTCTGGTTAAGGAGGGGCCCAAGAGGTGGAAGGAAGACAAGAGGGTGGAGAGTCACTGAGACTGGTGCAGAGTGTCTCCAGAAGCGGGGAGCAGCCCCTTTCAGTGGCAACCTGGCTTCGTAGGACTTTTGACGCGTTTACCCCACCGGCTTTCCCCGTGCCTGCATGGCCGCTCTGACCATCCACATCCACGGTGAGGGTCCCTCCCTTGCCCGCCATCGCTCCATCCACCCAGTCCCCGACTCGGTAGATTCGTATTGTGTCCATCCTTTGAGGCTCTCCTCCACTCCCCCAGCTCCTGTCTCAGAGTCCCCCAGCCTCTTGGGTCCCCCTCTGTGTCTTGTGTAAGAGCTGAGGGTACTCTTGTCTGTTTCCCAGGAGGTGAGCTCCTCGCGTACAGGGGTTGCGCTGCGTCCTCCTCTGACTCCCTGGCTCTGAGCGAAGGCTCTGGCATCGGTAGCCATGACAGGAATACTTGCTGAGTGACCCCAGGAGCGAGTGGTGTCAGCATAAAGGCCAGTGCACCCAAGGCTGGCTCAAAACATCCTCTGGCGACCAGAGCCACCCAGCCAGGGGATGCATTCTGCCTTTGAAGGTAGTGAGTAGCACATCCTTAGAGGTACCCAAAAGGAGAAGGATTGGACACTGTTCAGGGTGGAAATGGTTGAGGGGATCCCTGCAATGGGGGAGAGGGTCTGACTACCCATCTCCTAAGGACAGTCCCCGCTCTGGGGCCTCCCAGCCTGAGAACAAGGCAGGAGTCACCATCATCGGAAGCTGTCAGATTCACAGTCATAATTCCAGAGTGTGACACTTAGTTAATCTGAAAATATTTGCTAACCTATTATGAATAACAATATTTGCAGCTTAAAATGCTTACCCTCCATAGCTCCAGAGTGTGAAAATGTGCTTCTACCCAGACAAAGATGTACTCACTACTATCCAAGCAAATTGACACAGGGAGCTTATGAGCCTAATTGTTGGCATCTCAGGCTGATTTGCGTCCCCTGGGGCCACTCTGATAACTTGGCTAAACAAATACAGGAGATGCTGTAGGGACAGGCTCACAGGGCCAGAGGGCTCCATGGAGCCGGATGACAGGGAAGTATTTCAGGCCCCTCACCAGAACCTCCTGCTATGCTCTGAATGTCTGTGTCCTCCCAAAATTCATATGTTGAAATCCTAATTCCCTACGTGAGGGTATTAGGAGGTGGGGCCTTTGAAGGTGATTAGGTCATAAGAGCAGAGCCCGCAGTAATGGGGTGAGTGCCCTTATATAAAGGACCCCAGGCTGGGTGTGGTGGCTCATGCCTGTAATCCCAGCACTTTGGGAGGCTGAGGTGGGAGGATCACTTGAGGCCAGGAGTTCAAGACCAGCCTGAGCAACATAGCAAGACCCCATCTTTACAAAAAAAAAAATAAATAAATAAGTAAAAGGGATGCCAGAGAGCTCTTTGCCCCTTTTCTGCCATGAGAAGATACAATATGAAGTCTGCAGTCTGTAACCTGAAGGAGGGCCCTCACAGAACCTGACCATGCTGGCACTCTGACTTTGGGCTGCCAGCCTCCAGATCAGTGAGAAAAAAATTTCTGTTTTTTTTGTTTTGTTTTGTTTTGTTTTTTTGTTGAAACAGAATCTGGCTCTGTCACCCAGGCTGGAGTGCAGTGGCGTGATCTCGGCTCACTGCAGCCTCCGCCTCCCAGGTTCAAGCGATTCTCCTGCCTCAGCCTCTCAAGTAGCTGGGATTATGGTATGCACCACCATGCCGGGCTAGTTTTTGTATTTTTAGTAGAGATGGGGTTTCACCATGTTGGCCAGGCTGGTCTTGAACTCCTGACCTCAAGTGATCCACCCGTCTCGTCCTCCCAAAGTACTGAGATTACAGGTGTGAGCCACCACTAAATTTCTGTTGCTGATAAGCCGCTCAGTCTACAGTACTTTGTCAAAATAGCCTGAACAGACTAAGGTACCCCCCTCACCCCATCTCATCATAGAGTCTCTGGACTTTTTTTCTTGGCTGCCTATATGGTTCTTAGGGTCATCTTCACAGTCAGCTACGGGGTGTGGCCAGGCCCTGTGGGTATGTGGTTAAGATCATTGGATAACACGGATGACCAAGGCCATTGCAGTTCCCAGACACTGAGAGGCTCCACACACCTGTGGATGGGGGTCTGTCTTTCCTGAGGAAGGGTCAATGGCCAGCTCGAGCCTGTGTCCACAGACATAAAGATGTTTGCACAGAATGTGGAGCCCAGAGGAGACAAGGATCTATCAAGGGCCTCCCAGGAGCTTGTGCCCAAATGTGCAACTCAAGCCAGTGTTGGCATGAAGGAAACTTGGCGCAACTGCAGAGACCACAGCTTGCTTCAGAGCCTCACATCTCCTGTGTTGGTGCCATCGCAGCTGCACAGCCTCCAGCCCCAACACCCAGGACAGCCGAAGCAATAGCCCCTTCCTGTGGCTCCAGCTGAAATCCAGGGGCCCCTTTCTCTCCCTGGCCCAATTCATGCCCCCTCTAAACCTTTGCTTTGGCCAGGGTTTAGAGGGGGCATTGCTGGCCCCACCCAAGAGGCAAGGTCTGAAAGTGGAGAAAGACGGCTTCCCCAAGGCAAGCTGGGATGCTCTTACAAGAATGGCAGAAAAGAGGTGCTGGGGCTGGATGCAGTGGCCCACACCTGTAATCCCAGCATTTTGGGAGGCCAAGATGGGCGGATCACCTGAGGTCAGGAGTTCGAGACCAGCCTGGTCAATGTGGTGAAACCCCATCTCTACTAAAAATACAAAAATTAGTCAGGTCTGATGGCAGGCGCCTGCAATCACAGCTACTTGGGAGGCTGAGGCATGAGAATCACTTGAACCTGGGAAGTGGGGGTTGCAGTGAGCTAAGATGGTGCCACTGTATTCCCAGTGGGCCAACAGAGTGAGACTCCATCAAAGAAAGAAAAGAAAAGAAGAGAAGAGAAGAGAAAAGAGAAGAGAGATGCTGGG
Source organism: Pongo pygmaeus (assembly GCF_028885625.2). NCBI lineage: Eukaryota > Metazoa > Chordata > Mammalia > Primates > Hominidae > Pongo > Pongo pygmaeus. Next base: position 34,921,974 of record NC_072393.2, read on the forward strand.
CAGGAGAAAAGGCTCCCTTGAGGGAAGAGAGAAGGAAAGGACCAGCTGCCTTTGCCCATTCAATGATCTGTCCATGAAACCAGGGGCTGGCTGAAATGTCGCTGTCCAAGAAAAGGTGCTGGCTATGCACGGTAGCTCATACCTGTAATCTCTGCACTTTGGGAGGTTGAGGCGGGCGGATTGCTTAAGCCCAGGAGTTTGAGACAAGCCTGGCCAACATAGCAAGACTGTGTCTCTACAAAAAATTTAAAAAATTAGCTGGGTGTGATGGTGCACACCTGTTGTCTCAGCTACTCAAAAGGCTGGGGTAGGAAGATCACTTGAGCCCAGGATCTTGAGGCTGCAGTGAGCTGTGATTGCACCACTGCACTCCAGCCTGGGCAACAGAGCAAGATCCTGACTCTTAAAAAAATTTTTTTTAAAAAAGAGAGGTAATGGCGACCATGATAGACAGCGATTCAGAGCAGAGAGAGGAGACCCAAATAGCTTAGTCCTGTCCACAGTGGCAGAGGAAATGGGACAATTAAGGCAATTTCAATGAAAACAACAATTTTTTTTAAAAAATGCCCCACCCAATGCTTATACCTCAATTATCTAGATTTGCTCAGGCAGGAATTATCAGAATAACTTAGGAAAAGCTTCTTTTGGGAGTAAGGACAAGAGGACAATAGTGGCCGGGCATGGCAGCTCACGTGTGTAATCCTAGTACTTTGGGAGGCCAAGGTGGGTGGATCACTTGAGATCCAATCATTTGAGATGAGGAGTTCAAGACCAGCCTGGGCAATAGGGTGAGACACTGTCTCTACTAAAAATACAAACAATTCTCCCGGCATGGTGGTGCTTGCCTGTAGTCCCACCTACTGGGGAGCCTAAGGCACGAGAATCACTTGAATCTAGGAGCCTAGATGGTGCCACTGCACTCCAGCTTGGGTGACAGAGCAAGATCTGTCTCAAACAAACAAACAAACAAACAAAACCAAAGGACGACTGACCTGTGTCAACATCCAGAGTTCCTGTCTCAGCTATGTGCACAGGAAGGGCCAGTCTTTCCTTTACTCTCATTCACTCTACAGATGCCTACCGGGTACCTGCCAGGTGGGCCAGGCCCTGTTGTCACCACTGCTCTGAATGGTCACCACAGAGAATGGTGTCCCTGCTCTCAGGGAGCCCATGTTCCACTTGGGGAAGGCAGCCAGCAAGATCTAAAGCGTCGCTGAGTGACAGGGACATGTCCTGTGAAATGCATGGCGAGGTGATGTTGTCATTGTGTGGACGTCGCAGAGTGCACTACACAAACCTGGATGGGGTTGCCTACTGCACATCTAGGCTGCATGGTGTGGCCCGTGGCTCCTAGACCACAGACCCAGACAGCACGTTACTGCGCTGAATGCTGCAGGCAGCTGGAACCCAGTGGTTAAGTATCTGTGTACCTAAACAAATCTCAACTTAGAAAAGGTACAGTAAAAATATCGTATTATCATTGATGGGACCACTGTCACCACTGCACACTGCCTTTGACCGAAACATTATTCGGTGCATGGCCGTCGATGATGGAGATTGGGATTTGTGTACTGGAGAAAATAAAGTGAGGTGGGCTGAGAGTGGGAGGCCCGCAGGGCAGGGCACTTTGGATCAGGTTGTCAGGAAATGTCTCCCCGAAGAGGGCGCATTTGCACTGAAAGCCAAGTGACAAGAAGAAACTGCCATGCACAGATCTGGGGGCTAGAGGGTGGGGCAGGAGGGACAGCAAGAACAAAGGCACTGGGGACGGAGGGGCTTCATGGGCAGTGGGAGCCCCACGGGAGCCCCCTAGGTCTGGCTTGCAAGCTCTTTGGCCCTCTACTGGACACCCCAGAGCAAGCCAACCCTGCCTGGGACTCCCTGAACATACTGCCCCCAGAGAACCAGAGGCAGAGGGGCTGGTTCGCCTGAGTTCCACAGGAAAGACAGACTGTCCTGAGAACAGACACTCGCTCATTTTCATCACTGTTCCTCAAACAAGTAGATTTTGTTTTAAAGTAAACAAATAAACAGTGTCGTCAAGTTGGTCAAGTTTGTTGTTTCTTACCCAAACTTCCCCTTTAAATCTTCGGCAGGACAGAGGAGGACCCTGGGCTTCTTGTCAATTCTCTGACTTTAAGGAAGAGTCTGATCAACCCAGGCTCGTCCCCAGGCTTGAAAGGGGCCTCTGGCCAGGCCAGAATGGGAGCAGAGACCATAACAGGGCCTTTCTTTTTTTTTTTTTTTTTTTTTTTTTTGAGGCAGCATCTCACTCCGTCACCCAGGCTCAAGTGCAGTGGCACAGTCTCAGCTCACTGCAACCTCCGCCTCCCAGGTTCAAGAGATTCTCCTGCCTCAGCCTCCTGAGTAGGTGGGATTACAGGCCCATGCCACCACACTTGGCTAATTTTTGTATTTTTAGTAGAGACAGGGTTTCACCAAGTTGTCCAGGCTGGTCTCAATCTCCTCACCTCAAGTGATCCGCCCACCTCGGCCTCCCAAGGTCCTGGGATTATAGGCATGAGCCACTATGCCTGGCCATGTATCTTTTTTGTTATTTGTAATTGTCCCTTGTCTGGTGTTTTGGTGCGCACATTTACAGAACAAAGCCTGCTGAAAAGTTTTAAAGTACAGCACACTAATGATTCCTGAGATAGATATAGGTATAGGTCTCTCTCTCTCTCTCTCTCTCCCCCCATTTGTCTATCTATTATCTATCTATCTATCTATCTATCTATCTATTTATCTATCTATCTATCTATCATCTATCATCTATCTATCTAATCTGTCATCGAGAGAGTGATTGTAGATAGATAGAGGCATAGATACAGATACAGAAACTGGAAGCTATCTTCTGAAAACACAGTGGCATCCACCACTGTGGTCCATGGTGATACAGCCCTGGGGGGTGGGTTTGGGGACATTAACAGGCAGGTCAGGAAGAGTCTGGGAGCCAGGGAGCCTTCCCCAGACCTCTAGCATCCACCCCCAAGCTTTTCCACTGCACTCTCGACACTGAAGGTCACGCCCATTTATGCCCCAGACTCCTACTGCTGGAGGGGCTTGGGCCATGTTCCCAGGGCCAGCGAGGCCAGGAAGCCAGCACTTCCGTTAGCTAAGAAGTCGCCAGGCACAGGACCCCAAGGCTCAGGGGCACTCGCCAGCAATGGCTGCAGGGAAGGTAGGAGACGCACAGCAGCAGGCCACTGGGCCGGGCTCCTATACCACCTGGAAGAGATGTGACAGCCTCACATCCAGGAGCCTGGCCCCAGCCAGCAGTGCCTGTGGTCCTTCAGCAGGCAGCTAGATGTGGCCACTTTGCAGGTGGTCTTTCACAGCACTGCTCACTCATCTGTGAATGCCCCTGCTCACTCATCTGTGAAGCAAGGACGCCACTCTCACTCTGCCTGTCTTGCTGTCACTCAACACTCAACAGGCATTGGGCACGTGGCTCACGCCTGTAATCCTGGCGCTTTGGGAGGCCAAGGCAGGAGGATCTCTTGAGGTCAGGAGTTCAAGACCAGCCTGGGCAACGCAGTGAGATGCCATCTCTACCAAAAAATAAAAGTAAAATTAGCCTGGTGTGGTGGTGCACACCTGTAGCCCCAACTGCTCAGGAGGCTGAAGTGAGAGGATTGCTTGAGCCCAGAAGGTTAAGGCTGCAGTGAGCTACTATCAGGCCACTGCACTCCAGCCTGGGAACACAGTCAGATCCTGTCTCAAATAAATAAATTAATTAAATAAAATAAAAAATAAGCCAGACATGGAGCTCATGCTTGTAATCCCAGCACTTTGGGAGGCTGAGGTGAGTGGATCAGGCACCTGTCACCTGAGGCCCAGGCATGAGGCACCCATCACCATGCCCAGCTAATTTTCTATTTTTAGTAGAGATGGGGTTTCACCATGTTGGTGTTGGGCTATGTTCCCAGGGCCAGAAATCCTCACCTGAGGTCACGAGTTCTACACCAGCCTAGCCTGGGGTCAGATCGCTTGAGTTTGAGAGAGCCTGGGCAACGTGGTAAGACCCTGTCTCAAATTTAAAAAAATAAAAATAAAAATAAATAAACATCGAACATATATGTTTGGAGCACCTACTATGTGCCAGGCCTCAAGGTCATGAGAAACAAAGGTGGATGAATGATTCAAAGACCCGCCTCTGGCCTCCCCAGCACTGACAGGGTGGGCTTATGAAAGGGCTTCTAGACTGCTCACCTGCCTGCATGTGGGACACGGGACCTCCTCTGGGACATGGAGCCTACTCTGAGGGCAGAGATTGAGCATGGTTTACAGCAGGTGTGCCATCCTCCAAGCCAGCACAGGGCCTAATGAAAATCCCATGCTGAAATATTTCTGTATTTTGTAAGGAATATTCAGTGTCACAGGAATGTGAGGCTGTGGGGTCAGATCGTTTCATCCAGCTTCTGGCACAATTCAGTGTTCTTGGGGGAGACTCGGGAGGTTTAGGAATAGAAAATGGATGGGACTGGCCAGGCGCAGTGGCTCACACCTGTAATCCCAGCATTTTGGGAGACTGAGGCAGGTGCATCACCTGAGGTCAGGAGTTCGAGACCAGCCTAGCCAACATGGTGAAACCCCAACTCTACTAAAAATAGAAAAGTAGCTGGGTGTGGTGACGGGTGCCTGTAATCCCAACTACTCAGGAGGCTAAGGCAGGAGAATCACTTGAACCTGGGAGGTGGAAGTTGCAGTGAGCTGAGATCGTGACATTGCACTCCAGCCTGGGCTACAAGAGCAAAACTCCATTTCAAAAGAAAAGAAAGAAAGAAAGAAAGAAAGAAAGAAAGAAAGAAAGAAAGAAAGAAAGGAAGGAAGAAAGATGAAAGAAAGAAAGAGAGAGAGAAAGAAAGGAAAGAAAAGAAAGAAAAGAAGGAAGAAAGAAAGAAGAAAGAAAGAAAGAAAGACAGAAAGACAGAAAGAAAGAAGAAAGAGAGAAAATGGACAGGACTAAACCAACTTAAAGGTCTTTTTGGAGTCCAAAGATTTTCCAAGACTCACCCTTCTTTCCCTGTCTAGAAAGGCTGATTCCAGCCAGGTGTGGTGGCTTATGCCTGTAATGCCAGCACTTTGGGAGGCTAAGGTGGGAGGACTGTTTGAGCCCAGGAGTTGAAGACCAACTTGGGCAACATAGGGATACCCCATCTCTATGATTTAAAAGATAAAAATAAAAATGCTGGTTCCTGATGGCCCAACCTTGCCTGTTCACACCAGCTCTGGGCCTGTCCCCCATGGACCAAGCTCTGGACTCCTTGAAGGCCACCAGTCTCCAGCCTCCAGTCCGGGGCCACTGTTCCTAAGGGCATGCCCAGCCTGACCAGATCCTCATGAGAGGGAGGCACAGGGACAATGTTCCAGGATGGGCCCTTATGCCTGCTGGTGATGTCAGTGACAAGCCCAGGGCTCAGTCTGCCCCTGTGTCCTTCTCCAGGTGGGTTTGGGCAGCCTGGACCAGAGGGTGCAGTGAGCTTGTCTGACCCCATCTGTCCCAGGAGGGAGGGGGCCTGCATTGCAAGTCTGGCCGTGGGGGCCCTCAGTTTCTGTTCTGTATTTTTACATTCTAATTATTTCATATATGGCCTTCTGATGGACTCATTTACTGGGAAGCTAAAGATACCCTTCCATGCCTAAAAATAAACCTGAACTGCTAAAAATTCAGCATTTCTCTCCCTCACTTCCACCAGCTGGGCCTGTCTGCTTTCACTCCAACACCATCAGGAGCTACAAACAAGATTTACAAAAGCCAGCAAGTTTACATGGGCCTGAATAGCAGATTCTCTTTTATCTTCAATTTGCCAAAACATTTTGAGGTTGTTATTATTGAGGCTTTCTTTTCTTTTCTTTCTTTCTGTCCTTTGTTTCCTTCCTTCCTTCCTTCCTTTTTCTTTCTTTCTTTTCTTTCTTTCTTTCTTTTTTCTTTCTTTCTTTCTTTTTCTTTCTTTCTTTCTTCCTCTTCCTCTTCTTTCTTCCTTTCTTTTTCTTTCTTTCTCTTTCTTTTCTTTCTTTCCTTTCTTCTTTCCTTTATTCTTTTTTTCTATCACTTCTCCTGCTCCTTTAGTCTAGTATTTAGGAAAACGTTCGTCCAAATGCCAGCTTCCATGATGTTCTCCCTCTGGTCTGTTGCACCTCCTTTTCTTACTTCAATTATTTTAAGACACTCTCCCAATTTCTATGAGTACCATGTGGATCGCCTGAAGGCCAGTTAAGAATAAACCTGCTAAACCAATAAATTACATTCACTCTCATTTCCAGAGGAATGCTTTTACATAAATATCTGCCATAGAAATAAATCAGATAAATTAATAAGAACTCCCTCCTCCCCCCAAACCAAACAGTGAACAGTAATGGTTATCAGACCAGTTAAAAGAATAAACCTATTAAATAAATAAATCTGCTCTACGCCAATTTATGTCACCAATGTACTTAAGGGGAAACCTTTTAAAAGAGTAGATTTACAGTGCACACACAGATCTCCACTGGGTATGTGTAATTATGCATAAGAAAGACATTACTTTTAAAGTAGATGAATGGGCGATACTTTTTTGATTTACTGCTAGAAACAGAAAAATGGTAATGGCATGAAATAAGCGTTTGCAAACCCATTTCGGAAGACAGGAAATGCTTGATTTACCTAGGGCACCCATCATGTTCTGTATTTCAGATCGAAGTAGATAAATGGCAAGGCAAATGGATATTTGGGGGGAAATCTATAGCCTTTCTGTCAACTCTGCAAGTTAAATGTTTGGAATAAAAACGCAGAGAGTGTCTATGTGCAAGGAAGAAGTCATGATTTATTAGCAATCGGGCAAATGGAAGTGGGCAGTGCTTACCTGGAAGGTGAGGATTTCTCAGATACGAGGGCTGTGGGCTGTGTCCACGATTCCTGATGTTTTTAGCTATGAAATCTGGTGGCCAGCTGGTCCTTCTCACCCGCCCCAAGCCACCTAAAAGCTGCCCTGAATGCTGTTCTTGTTCTGACCTCTTAGTTGCACTTTATTTTATTTTACGTTTATTTTTATTTTTTGAGACAGAGTCTCATTCTGTTGCCCAGGCTGGAGTGCAGTGGCGCAATCTCGGCTCACTACAACTTCTGCCTCCCAGGTTCAAGCAATTCTCTTGCCTCAGCCTCCCAAGTAGCTGGGATTACAGGCATCTGCCACCACACCCAGCTAATTTTTTTATTTTTAGTAGAGACGGAGTTTCACCATGTTGGCCAGGCTGGTCTCAAACTCCTGACCTCAAGTGATCTGCTTGTCTCAGCTTCCCAAAGTGTTGGGATTACAGGTGTGAGCCACTGCACCCAGCCTCTTACTTGCACTTTAAAACCCTGTCTGCAACACCACCCATCAAAAGAAAAAGATGGACGCTATTTAAGGTGTTGGACATTGTTTTCATGGAGGCTACATGGAGCTAGGGGCCCTAGTCAATGTCATGTCTGAGCCTTTGTTGAACACCAACTGTACATGAACCTGTGCTGGTTATGGCTCACAGTGTTCTACAAGATTTTCATACAAGTCAGCATCTTCCAAAGCAGAGACTAATGTCTACACACAAATTTACCCAGTATTCCAGGAGCCATGTCTACACTCAAATAGAGAATTTGAAAGTGGAGCCCAAGGCTGGGCACGGTGGCTCACACCTGTAATCTCAGCACTTTGGGAGGCTGAGGCGGGTGGATCACTTGAGGTCAAGAGTTTGAGACCAGCCTGACCAATGTGGTGAAACCCTTCTCTACTAAAAATACAAAAATTAGCCAGGTGTGGTGTGCACCTGTAGCTCCAGCTACTTGGGAGGCTGAGGCAGAAGAATCGCTTGAACCCAGGAGGTGGAGGTTGCAGTGAGCTGAGATCACACCACTGAACTCCAGCCTGGGTGACAGAGTGAGACTCTGTCTAAAAAAAACACAAAACAAAACAAACAAACAAACAAAACAAAGATAGTGGATCACAAATCTTGCGTTCCTAAATGCAACCCTCCCTTCCTGAATTAACTAAGCAATCTTAGCAACTATATCCTCTGTGGGTTTTACCTTTTTGGACACAGGGACATGTGCCCAGAGTCAAAGTTAAACAGGTTGGGATCATGGCCCCAATTTTTTTTTTTTTTTTTTTTTGAGACAGGGTCTCACTCTGTCACTCAGGCTGGAGTGCAGTGGCATGATCTCCACTTACTGCAACCCCCACCTCCTGGGCTCAAGCAATCCTCCTGCCTCAGCCTCCCGAGTAGCTAGGACTATAGGCGTGCACCACCATGCCCGGCTATATGGCCCAGATTTCCATCTCAGCTCTGTTAGTCACTAGCTAGATCACACTTTCTCTCCAAGCCTCAGTTTCCACATCTCCAAAATTGGCATAATCATCTCTGAGCCTGTGATGGTTAAATGAGATAATATATTTAAAAAACTTAACGATGTTGCACAGTCAGTAAATAGTGACAATTACCGTGTTGCTTTTTTTTCATCATCAGGGAGAAATGCAAAGAGTGCTGACCAGGTGACAGGCTAGGTGCCCAGCCCTGTGCTAGGTGCTCTGAGGACTGAGAGATGGAAACCACAGGGCTCTGCCTCAGGGAAATTACATTTGCTCTTGTACACAAGAAATAGGAAATACTAGGTGGTATCCATTAATGCCATGGCAGCTCAGCGAGAAGGGATGTGAGTTGAGCCTCGACTTGCGAGGACAGTCAGGACAGGCAGAGGGAGGACATTCCAGGTGTAGGAACTGCATAGGCAGAGGCCTGGGGGCAGCCTCTGGGAGGTGGAAGGGAGAAGTGTCTCTGGAGGTGAAGATGTGGGGAGGGTCAGAGAGCTACGGCCAGAACACGAGGAGCCCCGGGGACTGCCCCTCAGAAGGTGCTCTCATAACAGCCAACATGTGGCCCACTCCGCCACCATCAGGAGCCTGGCTTGTCCAACTGGTCCAGCCCCCACTGAGCAGTCAGATCCTGCTGGCCTCTCTTTCTACTCTCGAAGCCCCAGGGACCACTCTCTGTGCGAAGGTTTTCCTTCATGTGGCCAGAGCCACCCCGCCTTTCACCTCTATGACTCAGTCACCAGGCAGATACCCCCACCATTGCTCAGGGTCATGAACACCCATGCCCGGCTCCGACTAGCTTGCTCGACTGGCTTGCTCATGCCCACATAGGAGGGCATGCCAGGAGCATGAAGGAATTCAGGAGTTGGCAGATTTACACAGTCAGAATGCACTAATATCTTTTGACCAGCTTAAGAATAAATATGGCCCAACAAATTGTCGTTTTTATGGCTATTTACAACCAAGGCACTTTGTAAACCCAAGAACTAGTATTTCCCAGAGGAAATCTGGCTCTTGATTCTTGATAAATTATTAGAAAGGCAAACCAGCCCCAGCTCAGGGGTTTCTCTCTCTTATTAGTGGTTCCAGAGGTGTGGCCTGAGCCAGAATTAGGCTTGTCTGGGCTGAAGTCTCTGAAGGGGGTGAGCAGCCCCCAGGCACCTAATGATAATACCAATAGTAATCATCGCAAGCATGTGCCTAGCAATTACTTGGTCCCGGGACACTCTTTCAAGCCCTTCCCAAGTATTAACTCATTTAATCATCAAAACAGCCTTACAGCATAGGTACTGTTATTATTCCCATTTTATAGATGAGGAAACGGAGGCACAGAGGATTCCAGTAAGATTCAGGACAGTTTCTCTGGGGTAAACGGGAATCCAACCCGGGTAATACTCGGAGTGCTTTCTGTTGCAAGTCTAAAAGCCCAAATGAAACTGACATTTTCAACAACGTATTAACTCATGTACACAAAAAGTGCACAGGGGTGGGGTGGGGCAGGAGCTCCTCCACCTGTGTCATCAGTTTCCTAATATTTCCCAGTTCCTGATCCTTTGCTCCCTGGTCATCCTCACAGGGTGCTCCTTTCTTGCAGGGGACCCAGACTTTAAAACCCAACCCATGCAAATGAAGCAAGAAGGCAGAAGTCAAGCCCCTGGACTCGGCTGTTCTCATTGGTCAGATTAGATCACATGCACTCTAGCCATGACCCACTCAGAGAGGCCAGAGGATGCCCTTTGCTGATTGGCTGAGCGTGGGGGCGAGGCCCCCGCTTTGTTCAAGGCTGGGCTGGACCTGGCACTGTACTCCACCTGCGAAGTCCCCCTCCCTGGGTCAAAGGACCCAGAGTGCAGTTGCCACCCCAGGGGCCTGCCACCCTCCTGGCAGTTCAGTTACCCTCCTGTGCAGGGATGCAGTGCCTCTTCCCCAGGTCAGAGACCAACAGTCGGCTCTGCCTCAGTTTCCCCATCCTCTAGCAGCAAGGAGGACCCACGACTGCCTCCAGTTCACCCTTGAGGCTTCTGGGGCTTTCCTGAGGCATTCAACGTGTACCGGGTTTTACTTCTTGTATTCTCTCAGATCTGATACTGTCAAACATCTGCTTTACAAATCATGACACACTGTGTCACTCAAGCCCAGTTGCCACCCGGGGCAGGGAGAGTCAAGACAAGTGCAGCAGCCAAGAGAAGGCAGCAGTGGAGAGGCCGTGTCCCCAGATCAAGCTTTGCCTGCAGGCAGCTTAGCGGATTTGATGAGGAACAGTCCTAGGCTCCACACTGTGCCGGTTCACTGCGTCCCAGTCATGAGGTCCAGATGCTTCGGGCACTGGGTCCCCCAAGCCCACGGGTGCGTGTCTTTATAGTCTCTGCTGGACAGCCCTGCAGCGCACTGCCCGCCATGCTGGCTGCACAGAACAGGCATCTCCATCCCCTCTTCAATGTTGCTCAAGAGAACAACATTCCAACACAAACATCCAAACTCAACAAACATACTTTTTTGACAGCTTGAACATTTTTTAAAAAACCCAACAAATGTTGCATCAAAGCAAAGCCCTCTCCCCGCTATGCTCACAGCGTGGGGTACCCATCCAGGGGACTGACTGGATGTGGGGGATGAGGGTGGAGTCAAGATCCTGCCTGGGACCAGGCATGGTGGTTCACACCTCTAACCCAAGCACTTTGGGAGGCTGAGGTGGGAGGGTTACTTTAGGCCAGGAGTTCAAGTCCAGCCTGGGCAACATAGGTAGATAACATCTGTACAAGAAATATAAAAATTAGCCGGGCACCCTGCCCTTGTAGTCCTAGTTACTCCAGAGGCAGAGGCAGGAGGGTTGCTTGAGCCTGGAAGGTCGCGGTTGCAGTGAGCCATCATCGTACCCCTGCACTCCAGCTTATGTGACAAAGTAAGACACTGACTCAAAAAATTAAGAATTAGCCAGGTGCAGTGGCTCACACCTATAATACCAACACTTTGGGAGCTGAGATGGGAGGATCGAAACTTGAGGACAGGAGTTCAAGACCAGCCTGGTCAACATATTGAGACATCCCCATCTCTAATAATAATAATAATAATTCTTAAAAATTAAAAATTAGGCTGGGTGCGGTGGCTCACACCTGTAATCCTAGCACTTGGGAAGGCCGAGGTGGGTGGATCGCTTGAGATCAGGAGTTCGAGACCAGCCTGGCCAACATGGTGAAACCCCCCATCTCTACTAAAAATACAAAAATTATCTGGGTGTAGTAGTGCGTGCCTGTAATCTCAGCTACTTGTGAGGCTGAGGCAGGAGAATTGCTTGAACCAGGGAGGCAGAGGTTGCAGTGAGCCGAGATCGCGCCACTGCACTCCAGCCTGGGGGACAAGAGTGAAACTCCATCTCAAAAAAGAAAAAAAATTAAAAATTAAAAAAAAAGGATGCTGCTTGGGGTTCTGGGGACAGAAACATGACAGGAGTGAATTCACAAGGAGAGGGCCCAATCCCGCCTGCTGCCAAGGACACATGGAGGGCCCGCCCCATGTTCAGGGTGACATGGTTGGCCTGGGATGGGCTGAGGTCGTACGAGAGGCACCGGGATGTGCTGAGCAGCTCCCGATGGTAGGGCTCCCTCGGGGGATTCAGACACTCCATCAAGAAGGCCTGGAGGTGTGCAGTTCACCCCATACCTCCTTCTCTCATCTCACCAGCAAGGCCAGAACTCTGAGCAGGCCTCCCGGGCTGTTCAGCTATCAGTAAAGGAGTTAGTTCCCGGTGCCCATGTGCTCTGTACCCCACCGCATAGGGGAGAGGGCAGGCGCCAGGCATCCTTCCATCCTTGTCCTTGATGTTGCTTTAACACCATCGGAAACTTGACATCCTTCACACGTCCTTCTATAGACAGTGCTGGGGCTTCAGCTGTGTTTGGGGGAGCACAGAGAGGAGACAGGGTGTGTTTGTTTGTTTGTTTGTTTTTGAGGCAGTCTCGCTCTGTTGCCCAGGCTGGAGTGCAGTGGCATGATCTCAGCTGGGATCTGCCTCCCAGGTTCTACCAATTCTCCCACGTCAGCCTCTCAAGTAGCTGGGATTACAGGCTCCAGCCACCATGCCCAGATAATTTTTGTATTTTCAGTAGAGATGGAGTTTCACCATGTTGGCCAGGCTAGTCTCGAACTCCTGACCTCAGATGATACACCTGCCTCGGCCTCCCAAAGTGCTGGGATTACAGGCATGAGCCACCATGCCCGGCCTACCGGTTTTTAAAATAATGATTATGGCCAGGCGCGGTGGCTTACGCTTGTAATCCCAGCACTTTGGAAGACTGAAGCGGGCAGATCACTTGAGGTCAAGAGTTTGAGACCTGCTTGGCCAAAATGGTGAAACCCCATTTCTACTTAAAATACAAAAAATTAGCCAGGCATAGTGATGGGCATGTGTAATCTCAGCTCATAGTGATGGGCATGTGTAATCTCAGCTCTGGGGAGACTGAGACAGGAGAATCACTTGAACCCAGGAGGTAGAGGTTGTGGTGAGCCAAGATCATGCCACTGCACTCCAGGACTGGGGACAGAGCAAGACTCCGTCACAAAAAAATGAATAAATAAAATAAAATAAAATAATGAATTTGAAATCCAAGGCAGGGTGACCATATAATTGCTCATCCAAACCAGGACACTTCCAAGGGCGGAAGGGCAACAGGCATGAGCCAGAATGCTCCAGGGTGAACCCTAATGCATGTTCATTCTGTCCCAAGGTGACTTGTGAGGGTTCCTTTTGGCTTAAGTGTCATTATAAAGTCACAGCTTTGAGCATATTTCCTTTGTTTCAGTTCATTGCAGCCATTCTTCTTACTAATATTTAAATTGTGCCATCTTTGGCCTGTAGGAAAATCAACACTTTGAATCACCTATCCTCATCCTAAGGCCGTGAAGTCAGAGGCCTGATGCGCTACTCTTTTCCGAGTGCATGTACGCACCTCTTGGAACTATTAAAATAAGCAGCGTTCATCCTTGCCCTTCCAAAGTGTCCTGGGCACCAGTGGAGGCCATGCAGTGCCTGGGGACACGCTGAAGGAGCCAGGGCCATCAGTAAAGACAGGAGACCACTTAGGGATGGCCCAGGGGACTGCAAAGACCCCACAGGCAGTCAGGAAGGAGTAAGCCACTTACGCTGGTATCCGGCAGGCTGCTGGCGGGGGATGCACTTGTGCTGTGTTCGGAAGCTCTTTGAACTGATCAGGGCTGGGCCACACCACGAGGGAGCCGGATGCCCCCGCGGGCTCCCTGGAGCTGTAGGTGTGCACATAGACAGGGCAGCCATCCAGCAGCCTTCCTCAGGCCAACCCCTCCCCACAAGGGGATGTGACCTCCCACCCCCTGCACAGCCTGGGCCCCCTTTATGACCACCTGCTGGGTACCTAGCACCCCAGAATGCCCTGGACAGTGTACCCCTAGGTCAGTGGTTCTGAAAGCAGGGGAGGCAATTTTGCACCCTGGAAGACATTTGGCAAGGTCTAGAGACATTTCCAGTTTTTACAGTAGGGGGTATAAGCTAAGGAGGCTGCTAAACAGCCTACGATGTACAGGATTGCCTCTCAATAAACGGCTATGGGGCCCAAACTGTCAAAGGGGCTGAGGGTGAGAAGCCCTGCCCTAGGCCCTGGGGGTGGCAGAGGGGCTCTGTGTGGGGGAGGTAGAGACAGAGCCTGGACACACAGCCTGCGGTGTCCCCCCACATAAGGGGCAATTCTGGGTAGGGTGGAGGGCGGGTGGAGAGGCCAGGGCTGCCGTGTTCCAGACTGGAACTCCCAGAGCCTGAGATTTCCAAAATTTAACCTGGCCTTCTAGGTCTTTCTGAAGTTATATTGGTTAGGGCAAGGGAAAAAGAACGTATTTTATTTAAGCATTTGTTGGCTTAATTTGTAACTGTTAAATATGTAGATATAGGATACATGGGCTGGGCGCGGTGGCTCACGCCTGTAATCCCAGCACTTTGGGAGGCCGAGGCGGGAGGATTGCTTGAGCTCACAAGTTTGAGACCAACCTGGGTTATACGGCAAAGCCCTGTCTCTACAAAAAATACAAAAATTAGCCAGGCATGGCAGCACGTGTCTGTGGTCCCAGCTACTTGGGAGGCTGAGGCGGGAGAATCGCTTGAGCCTGGGAGGCGAAGGTCGCAGTGAGCTGAGATTATACCACTGCACTCCAGCCTGGGTGACAGAGTGAGACCCTGTGTCAAATTTTTTTAAAAAGGATATGTGGGTCAGGTGTAGTGGCTCACGCCTGTAATCCCAGCACTTTGGGAGGCTGAGACAGGCAGATTACTTGAGGTCAGGAGTTTGAGACCAGCCTGGTCAACATGGCAAAACCTCGTCTCTACTAATAATACAAAAATTAGCAGAGTGTGGTGGCGCACACCTGTAATCCCAGCTACTGCGGAGGCTGAGGCAGGAGAATCACTTGAACCCAGGAGGCAGAGGTTGCAGTGAGCCGAGATGGTACCACTACACTCCAGCTTGGGCGACAGAGCGAGACTCCATCTCAAAAAAAAAAAATGTGGCCTCTGCTTATCGCCTTGCCTCAGGTGGGGAGCTATGAAACACTCATGCACAATCTGTGCTCAGACAGAGACCCAGGAGGGAGGCATGGAGCCTGCAAGCAGCCCATGAGTCCTGCAGGAAGGGGCCTGGCTGGGATGGTTGTTAGATTCCACCCAGGCATTCCCTACTCATGCAGATATCTGCAGAACCCCAGCTGTGTGCAGGCAACTGGCTGAGTGTTGGGGATGCTTACCCTCTAAGACAAGAGGACCAGAAATCACCAATGATGAAAGAGACAGCGGATTGCTATGAGATCCCTGGGCTGGGGCTCAGGGCTCTGGGGCAAATACTCCACGGAGTTCCCAGCTGCCTTCTTCCTGGGTCCTTACCTTGGGTCACATGGGTCTTCACACGCTCCCACCCCCTAACACCACACTTGTGCCTGCAGTTGAATTCTTCTTTTCAGAGCACCTGGGCACTGCCAGGACCACCCTAGGAAGGGGTGTCCACTGGAATCTGAGTCCAGAGCCACCATGCAGGGACATCTGAGATCACCAATGCACCCATTTCACAGATTAGAAAACTGAGACATCTTAACTTGTACAGCTAATTTTTGTATTTTTGGTAGAGACGGGGTTTCGCTGTATTGGCCAAGGTGGTCTCGAACTCCTGGCCTCACATGATCTGCCCCCCTTGGCCTCTCAAAGTGCTGGGATTACAGGTGTGAGCCATTTTGTAAAAATAAAAATTAGATCCCTCACACAGAGTCCAAGGAGGGAGAGTTCCGTGGGCTGGGAGCTGAGAGGTGGGCAGATGGGCTCTCTGGACCCACACTTCCCTGCTATGTGGCCCCAGGCAGGTTACTTCATCTCTGTGCCTTGGTTTCACCTCCTCCTGTAAAATGCGGCACTGGGACTGCCTCTCAGGAGAGCCCCGCAGAGCAGTCTGGGGAGGTGCTTGGCACGGCTGCCGGCACCTGCTCACCGTCCTCACATGGGGACTGAGTCTTAAGAAAAGGGGACTGGAGGTGGGGCATGGTGGCTCATGTCTGTAATCCCAGCCCTTTGGGAGGCAGAGGCAGGTGGATCACCTGAGGTCAGGAGTTCGAGACCAACCTGGCCAACATGGTGAAACCTGTCACTCCTAAAAACACAAAAATTAACCGGGTGTGGTGGTGCATGCCTGTAATCCCAGCTACTCGGGAGGCTGAAGCTGTAGAATCGCTTGAACCCAGGAGGCAGAGGTTGCAGTGAGCTGAGATCCAGCTACCGCACTTCAGGCTGGGCAACAGACCGAGACTCTATATCAAGGAAAAAAAAAAAAAGAAAGAAAGAAAAGAAAGGAAAAAAGAAAAGGGGATTGGAAGCTTACAGCTGGAAGGGGAGGCACAGGCTGGGTGAAGTGGGCCAGGTGTCACTAGGAGACAGGGCAAGGGCTTCAGAGCAGGAGACGGGGCTGCGCTTCAGAACCCTGGGCTCTCTTGGGCAGTGGGGGCTCCACACCGCAATCCCCAGCACTGGCCCCAAACAGGCGGCTTCTATTTCTTTCTGCTTTTTTAGAGAAGGAAAACTCATCCTGCCTCAGTATGCAGCAGCCAGTAAAAACACGTTAATCTTTAACGTGTTAGCAAAACAGCCTCCAATTTGAATATCGGCTGTTTCTCCCATCTGTGGCAGTTTGCACAGATTTTTTTTAGAGTAGCAGAATGCCTCATCTATGCACCAGCCGGTGGCAGGCGCCATTCACTGCCACAGAGCCTCCCCTAGGGCCGTGAAGAGCCCCCATCCCAGACCACGGCGTGGAGTCCCAGCAGAGGGGCTCATCTAAGCTCTACCTTAGCACAAGAGGGCCCCAGATTTGAGGATTTTGGAGATCAGTAGAAGTATGCCCAAACCAACTGGGAAGGAACATAGGGATACCAGCTCATGATTTTGCCTAGGAAAGCCATTTGAGAAAAAAAATAGATGATCATCTAAGAACCTCTTCAATTCACTGGAGAAATAAAATGTTGACATCAAAAGGGGAAGGCAGACAGAATGAAAGAATAACAGGTCTTAAAACTGAGCAAATTTAGGGAGACCTACCGTGTTGTCTTTATTTTTATCATTTGGACATTTAAAATAACCCTGGGGGGGGCGGGCATGGTGGCTCACACCTGTAGTCCCCACACTTTGGGAGGCCGAGGTGGGAGGATCACTTGAGGCCAGGAGTTCAAGACCAGCCTGAGCAAAATAGCAAGACCCCACGTCTCTAAAAGAAATTTTTATTTATTTATTTTTAATTAATTTATTTTATTTTATTATTAGTTGTTGCTTTTTTTTTTGGAGACACAATTTCACTCTGTTGCCCAGGCTGGAGTTCAGTGGCATCATCTCAGCTCACTGCAACATCCTCCTCCCGGGTTCAAATGATTCTCATGCCTCAGCCTCATGAGTAGCTGGGATTACAGGTGCCCGCCACCACGCCTGGCTAATTTTTGTATTTTTAGTAGAGATGGAGTTGGCCAGGCTGGTCTTGAACTCCTAGCCTCAGATGATCTGCCTGCCTCAGCCTCCCAAAGTGCTGGGATTATAGGCGTGAGCCACCGTGCCTGGCCTCTAAAAGAAATTTTTAGATTAAAAAAAAAGAAGAAGAAAGCCCTGGGGAATCTGCAGACCTACCCAAGGGGGACAGTGAGTTTAGTATGCTAGGAGTGCCCAGCTAGACCCCCGCACACGGCCTGAGCTATTCTGGGCTCGCCTGCCCCCAGCCTGCTGCCGCCTCAAGAGAACCGTGACCAGAAACTTAGTCCTTGGGAAATATGCGCTACTCCAGAACTTGTCAAATGGCAAAGAATCAAGGAAGGAATAAATAGCAATATTTTATATGTTTTAAAATGCTATTTTAACACAAATACCAGAGCAACTATAGCATAAATCAACAGAGACTCCCAAAAGTATGTTTGTACAAGAAATGTAATAATCTGGTATGAAAAACAGTGTCAACTGGTACAGATGGCAGAAAAAGCCAATATTCAAATGTATGCTGTTTTACTAACACATTAAAGATCAACATTTTGGTACCTGCTGCTCGTGATAGCAGGATTAAAAAAACACACAACACACACATATCCTCACGCGTGATATTCTAACCCAGAGAATGCAAGATTCTTAAAGAAATTGTCAAGCACTTTCTATACTTCATCTGGTGGTTTTAAAGCTTACGTGGTTCAGAGGAAAATTTGCATCTGAAAATGCGGCTTTTCCCCTAGCTGCCTGATGTTGGAGAAAATTAGAAAAGCAGGATGAGAAAATATCAGGGTTGTAGTCCTTAGAAGTCTCCTTCCAGATTAGTAATGGGAACAGAATTATCCCAAGTGAATGACTCTGGTGGTGCCTCTCCTCTCTGAGTACAGGACAGGCTATTTTTTGTTTGTTTGTTTGTTTGTTTATTTGTTTGTTTTGAGACAGTCTTACTCTGTCACCCAGGCTGGAGTTCAGTGGCACAATCTTGGCTCACCGCAACCTCTGCCTCTCAGGTTCAAGCGATTCTCCTGCCTCAGCCACCTGAGTAGCTGAGATTACAGGCGTGCGCCACCACACCTGACTAATTTTGTATTTTTTTAGTGCAGACAAGGTTTCACCATGTTGGCCAGGCTGGTCTCAAACTCCCGACCTCAAGTGATCCACCCACTTCGGCCTCCCAAAGTGCTAAGATTAAATGCATGAGCCATCATGCCCTGCCAGCACAGGCTATTTTTAAGATGTTTTCAGGCATTGCAGCTCTGGGGGCCCAAAAGAGGCCTCTGAGGTGGGCAGGCCAGGGAGCAGTACCCGTACACTACAAATGGGCGAACTGAGGCTCAGACGTGGTGTACAGCTGACCAGAGATCACAGGGCCTAAAGGAAGCGTGATGGGCGTGCAGAGCAGGCACACAATTGAGCAAAAAGCCCCCAAGAAACTCTCAACTCCCTCTTGCGGTGTCACCTCATAAGCCCATGGGGCTGGGAATTGGGCAGCCTGAGTTCCAATCTTCACTCCCACCAGGCCCGACCTTAGGCAAGTGACCTCACCTCTGAGCCCCTACTGAGACACAAGATCGACAAAAACCTCCCCGCAGTGCTGGCATGAGGATCGAAGGAGATGCAGTGGGTGAACGTGGCCAGTGTGCATGACAACTGTGATGTCCAGATGCTCTGTCCAGAACAGAGACAGCCAGCCGGTGACCTGGGAGACTCAGCTGGCCACAGATGCTTTGCTTGGCTTACCTGGTGTTTTTAAAAGTCTTTTTATTTGAGACAAAGTCCCATTCTGTTGCCCAGGCTGGAGGGCAGAGGTGAGATCTCGGCTCACTGCAACCTCCACTTTCTGTCTCAAATAAACAAAACAAGATGCAAAATGTGCAAAATGGGACAGAAAGTGGAGACCTGCCTCAGCCTCCCAGGTAGCTGGAATTACAGGCACACGCCACCACACCTGGCTAATTTGTGTATTTTTAGTAGAGATAGGGTTTCACAATGTTGGCCAGGCTGGTCTCAAACTCCTGACCTCAAGTGATTCACCCACCTCAGCCTCCCAAAGTGCTGGGATAACAGGCATGAGCCACCACGCCAGCCTTTGTAAAGTCTTGGTTAAAGCCGGGCATGGTGGCCAACGCCTGTCATCCCGGCACTTGGGAGGCAGGAGGATTGCTTGAGCTCAAGAGTTTGAGATCAGCCTAGGCAACAGAGTGAGGCCCCATCTCTACAAAAAATAAACAATATTAGCTGGGCGTGGTGGCACACACCTGTAGTCCTAGCTACTTGGGAACTGAAGTAGGAGGATTGCTTGAGCCCAGGAGTTTGAGGCTGCAGTGAGCTATGATCATGCCAGTGCACCCCAGCCTGGGTGACAGAGATCCTGTCTCTAAAAAAACTGAGATACCCATGCAAGGAAGTAGTATGTGGCAGTGAAGAAGAATGGGGTACACCTATCTGTATGATGTAACTGTTGGGCTGGAACAGAATGCCATGCACGTTCCAACACCTTATTTTTGTTTTTTAGGAAAGCCACCCCACAAAGTCATACTCCAATCACATGGGCAGTGGCTCACAACCAGGAGCAATTCTGCCCCCCAGGGGACATGTGACAATGTATGGAGACATTTTTTATTGTCACACCCAGGCAGGGGGTGCTAGTTGTGTGTCTAGTGGGTAAGAAGCCAGGGCTGTGGCTGAACATCCTGCAATGCATGGGATGGCCCCCACGACACAGAGAAGTGCAGCCCCATGGCCAGGCGCAGTGGCTCACACGTGTAATCCCAGCACTTTGGGAGGCCGAGGCAGGTGGATCACCTGAGGTCAGGGGTTTGAGACCAGCCTGGCCAATATGGTGAAACCCTATCTCTATTAATAATACAAAAATTAGCCAAGTGGCAGGCACCTGTAATCCCAGCTACTCAGGAGGCTGAGGCAGGAGAATCACTTGAACCCGGGAGGCGGAGGTTGCAGTGAGCCAAGATTGCACCATTGCACTCTAGCCTAGGTGACAAGAGCGAAACTCAGTCTCCTTAAAAAAAAAAAAAAAAAAAAAAAAAGTCCAGCCCCAAATGCTAACCCTGCCAAGGCTGAGAAACCTTGCTCCAAATGCAGGACAATATCTGGAAGGAAACAAGTCCACTTGATGACAGAGGCTACCTCTGAGGAGGGGACTGGGTGATGCTGGTCGAAGAGAATTTTAATCCCATGGGTAATGTTTTTACTTTACTTTCTGGAAGAATACATTTGTGTGCTGTTGTATTGGTAAAATCACCAAGGATAGAAGGAAGGAGAGAGGGTCAGAGTGGACCACTGTGGACTTGGCCCTGCCCCCACATCTTCAGGGCAGCAGAAGGGTTGGGAGGGGTGGGAGCCCCAGGGCTCATGTTAGTCACTGCTGTCCTCATACACCAGCCCAGAGGGCCCCTCCTCCCCGCAGTGACACTCCTTGGAGTCTCTGGGACTGCTCTCACAGACACTGGCACAGATTAGGTTTTCACCTTTCCCTAATGAATGTGACTTTTATCAACTGTGCTGAGTGTTTTTTTAAAACAACCCCTTTCACCAAAGCATCATTACCAGCAAATTTGTTACAGTTTCCAAACCAACTCCATAAAATCGCCTACAGCCCATGTTTGTTTCTTCTTCTTCTTCTTCCTCTTCCTCTTCCTCTTCCTCTTCCTCCTCCTCCTCCTCTTCTTCTTCTTCCCTTCTTTCTTCTTTTTTTGAGACAAAGTTTCACTCTTGTTGCCTAGTCTGGAGTGCAATGGCACTATCTCGGCTCACTTCAACCTCTGCCCTCTGCTGCCTCCCGGGTTCAAGCAATTCTCCTGCCTCAGCCTCCCACATAGCTGGGATGCCCAGCTAATTTTTTTCATTTTTAGTAGAGATGGGATTTCACCACGTCAGCCAGGCTGGTCTTGAACTCCTGACCTCAGGTGATCCACCCGCCTAGGCCTCCCAAAGTGCTGGGATTACAGGCGTGAGCCACCGCACCTGGCCTGCACCTCCATCTTTCTAGGCCTGGACAGAATTCTCCAATTAACTGAGACCTGGTGACATTTGTGGTACTATGCGATGCTCACAGCACAGATGCATGCTCCTTCTTCTGATTCCAGCAGGCACTAAGACCCAGGACCAGAGAGGGCCGGCATGCTTCAGCATTGCCTATGCACCCTGGTGACACCTGGGCCTCCTCGTAACAAACAAAGACACTGCAGTAAGGCGGAAGTCCCCTTTGACCCCTCTCCAAGAGACAACTACTATCACCTAGTTTGAGTAATCACTGTTGCCCAGCCCGGGTAGCTGGGGTCACTACCAGACTTTTCTCCTAAATTTTACACAGATGATAGATAGATAGATAGATAGATAGATAGATAGATAGATAGAGGTAGATGCTGGATGTGATAGATTATAGGTAGAGAGAGATGGATAGGTGGATAGGTGATTGATAAATAAGAGAGATGATAGATAAATAGCTTATAAATAGAGATTATTTAGAGAGAGATGGATAGACAGATGACTGATGGAAAGAGGCATAGATACATAATACATTTACAGCCACACACATTTTACTGTCCTCTGGGGCTTTGGCGCCCCCATACATGGTACTGAATCACACATGTTCTTCCTTTTCTTGCCTTTTCCCCCAAGGTGCTCACTGGAGCTCTTTCTTTGCCCATTACATTCAACTAATACCCTCATGTCCTAAAGCAAGGAGGCAGCAGGGATGGGGGCTGACGTGGTCTCACTTACTCACCAGACATGGCTGTGTCAGCCAGCAGTGAGGACACCCCTTGGCCATAATTCACCTGCCCAGAGGGGATGACTTTCCGGGATCCACACGGGTGCTGAAGGGGCTAGCAGCGATGACAGCTGGCTGATCCCAAGGACAAGCAGGGACCGCACTGGGACTTAAACCCTTAGGGGTGTTTCCAGTTGTTGGTCGTGCACAATTCCACCACGAGCAGCCTTGTCCTTGCTTCCTTGGGAAACTGCGTCTCCAGGTGGGAGCTCTCTGAGCCACCCGGAGCAGTCACAGTCAGAGACCAGACTTATTTATTTATTTATTTATTTATTTATTTATTTATTTATGTTTTTGAGACAGGGTCTTGGTCTGTTGCCCAGGCTGGAGTGCAGTGGTGTGATCATAGCTCACTGCAGCCTTGCTCTCTTGGGCCAAAGGATCGTCCTTTCTCAGCCTCCCAAGTAGCCGGGACTACAGGTGTGCACCACCATACCCGGCTATGTCTTTTTTTGTAAAGATGAGGTTTCACTGTGTTGCCCAGGCTGGTCTTGAACTCCCACCTCAGCCTCCAAAGTGCTGGGATTACAGGCGTGAGCCACCACGCCCAGACTAACTGGATCTTCTTTGAGCCTCCCCTACCCTATGGGGAGGGCAGCCTGGGGGTTATAATTCATAAATGACAGAATCGGGTCCTGGGCCCAGATGAACCTTTCCTGAGGTCCCCTGGTGAGTGAGTGACCAAAGAGCTGACCCTGATGCTCTAGGAAAATGCCTGAGGCCAAGGACAGCCTCTGAGCAGCAGCCGGGCCCTCCTTTCCACCACAGTTTCCAGCCAGAGACCCTGCACGCTTCTGCGCATGGCCACACACAACCCAGTGGGCCCTTTCACTGCCCAAGGCCAATGCCGCCCATCCATCCACCACCCGTGTCACACTCACTGGACACATAATCCCTGAGTCCCTACAATGCACAGGCGCTGTTCTAGGCACTGGGCAGAGAGCAGTGAACGAAATAGTCTGGATCCCTGAATCCAGGGAGCTGAACTTCTAGGCGTGGGGAGGCCAATGGGTCCTATGAAGACAGCAAAACAAGTGATGTGATGCACAGGGAGGGGAGAGAAAGGCTTAGTGGAGAGTGACGCCCCTGCACATGGAGAAGAGAGCAGTCATGTACACATCTGGAGGAAGGGAGTTCCAGGTGGGGAACAGGGTGTGCAAAGGCCTGGAGCCAGGAAGCGCTCAGCTGGGAATGGCCTGGAAGGCCAGTGGCTGAGGTACCCTGAGGGAGAGGACAATCCCGAGGAGCATCCTGAGCTCTCCCAGGCTTGGGAAAATCTCCCTTCCTCTCCCTGCTCTGTTATTCCAATTCCCCAGGACACCAGAAACTCAGACACCTTTGTGCAAGGGCCTCCCTGAGCAGGAGCCCAGCCGGAAGGTGTAAGGGTGACAGTGAGTCCCAGCGCCGCCTCTTCAGGGCCATCCTGTGGCCTCCTCCAGCTGGACCCACGAAGCCCACTTCACCCCCAGTCTCCAGAAGTGTCCAAGCTCTGGGGGCTCCACTTGGCCCAGAGAGGTCTGGCCCCACTCCTCACCTGCACCAATCTTCTCTGAGCCCCTTTGACAGAACATGGGGCCACTGCTCTGAAACCGCAATGGTGACAACAGAAAGTCTGTGATCAGGGCCCCAAACTGCCACCCCCAAAGTGGCCTTGACCACACCACTTACATGGCCATTCCTAAGGAGCGGGGTGGCTGGTGGGTGAGCCAGGTGTTGTGCTGGGTCCCACCTCTGCCACCAACTCCCTGTGCACCCTCAAGCAAGCCACCTCCCTCTCCAGCCTCAGTTTTGTCCTGGGTATGGGGAAGGATATATCAATATTAACACCCCCCCAGGGTGCACTTGTGAGCTCCTTAGGGCAAATCCAGAATCCCAGGACCCTGTACTCTACACAAACCATCTCTGAGACAAGGCAGGGCCTGATTCACACCCTGTTTCACTTCCGACCAAAAATCCCCTTGACTTCTCTGGATTTAAATTCCTCCCCCAGGAGCTCAAACTGAGTCAAGGCTGCAAATAATCTGCTTTATTTATTTATTTATTTATTTTTGAGACAGAGTCTCACTCTGTCACCCAGGCAGGAGTGCAGTGGTGTGATCTCAGCTCACTGCAACCTCCGCCTCCCAGGTTCGAGCGATTCTCCTGCCTCAGCCTTCTGAATAGCTGGGATACAGGCGTGTGCCACCACCTCCGGCTAATTTTATTTTTGTAATTTTAGTAGAGATGGAGTTTTGCCATGTTGGCCAGGCTTGTCTCGAACTCCTGACCTCAGGTGATCTGCCTGCCTCAGCCTCCCAAAGTGCTGGGGTTACAGCCTTGCACCACCACACCTGGCTAATTTTTGTGTTTTTAGTAGAGATGGGGTTTCCCCATGTTGACCAGGCTGATCTCGAACTGACCTCAAGTGATCCTCCCGCCTTGGCCTCCCAAAGTACTGGGATTACAGGAATGAGCCACCATGCCCGGCCTAAGAAGGCGAAATTTGGACACACACAGGCACCAGGGCTGTGCATGCAGAGAGCAGGCCATGTGAGGACAAGGTGAGCAGGTGGTGGCTGGAGCCTAGGTCAGTGGCCTCGGGGGAAAGGGAACCTGCTGGCGCCTTGATGCTGGACCTCCAGCCTCCAGCTTCTGCTGCTCAATCTACACAACCCCCATGGACACACACACCAGCCCCAACACTGACCTCATGTACACATCCCCACACACACTGACCCCAGACTCCCACTGACCCTTACACATACCCCCCACACCCATGCCCTGCCCTATTTTAACCTGGAGTGCAACGGCACGATCTCGGCTTACCGCAACCTCCCCCTCCAGGGTTCAAGTGATTCTCCTACCTCAGCCTCCCGAGTAGCTAGGATTATAGGCATGTGCCACCACACCCAGCTAATTTTGTATTTTTAGTGGAGACAGGGTTTCTCCATGTTGGTCAGGCTGGTCTTGAACTCCCGACCTCAGGTGATCCACCCGCCGCGGCCTCCCAAAGTGTTGAGATTACAGGTGTGAGCCACCGCGCCCGGCCACAATTCATATTCTTGATTATTTATAGTTGGATCAATTCCCTTGTCACAACTTAATCAATGTATTGAATATGCCATCATTCGTCAAATAGGAACCAAGCTAAGGTCCCTTCAAGTAATCAATCGTGATTTGTTATCCTGCAGAGTTGGTCATACCAAGAGTGCAGTTCATGACCACGCTTCCTGCACACATTACGCTGAAGGAGTGGTTCCATGGTGGACGTGGCTATTTAGATTAAAACAAACACCCAGTTAGTACCATCACCACGGGCACAAGATTGTATGACTGCTTTTCAAAAAGCACTAGTGATGTCAATAATAGTCAATAATAGTCAATAATAGTCAATAATGGTTTATATCACTTTTTGGTTTTTTTTTTTGAAACAAGGTCTTGCTCTGTTGCCCAGGCTGCAGTGCAGTGGTGTGATCATAGCTCACTGCAACCTCAACTTCCTGGACTCAAGCGATCCTCCTGCCTCAGCCTCCCAAGTGGCTGTGACTACAGGTGTGTGCCAACACGCCTAGCTAATTTATTTTTATTTTTTGTAGAGATGAGGTCTTACTATGTTGTCCAGGTTTGTCTCAAACTCCTGGGCTCAAGCAATTCTCCCACCTCAGCCTCTTGAGTAGCTGGGACTACAGGCGCACACCACCACGCCTGGCTTTTTATTTTTAGTTTTAGTTTTTGTAGGGATCTCACCATGTTGACCAGGTTGGTCTCAGACTCTTGGGCTCAAGCGGTCCTCCCGCCTTGGCCTCCCAAGTTGCAGCGATTACAAGGCGTGATCCCCTGTGCCTTGCCAATTTTCCATTTTAGTGGATTCTGCTCACTTGGGTTTCTATGGCAGTCATAGCTTCACTCAGTTAAGATTGAGGCACGCCCTGCCTCCTGCCTGGACCCCATGGAAGGCCTCCGGGATGAGACTTGTGGGTTGAAGTGTGTCCCCCAGAAAGATATATGGAAGTCCTGACCCCCAGTACCTGTGACTGTGGCCTTATTTGGAAATAGCGTCTTTGCAGATGTAATCAAGATGCAGTGGGGTCATACTTGATTAGGGTGGTTTCTAAATCCAATGACCGCTGTATTGGATTGAGGGGAATTATAGTTGGATCAACTCCTATGGAGAGGGGAATTTGGATAGAGACACGCAAACAGGGAAGAAGGCCTTGTGAAGACAGAGGCAGAAAGTGGAATGACGCAGCCATAGCAGAGGAAGGCCAGGGATCCCCAGAGCCACCAGAAGCTGGAGGAGGAGAGGAGGGATTCCTCCCTGGAGCCTCCAGGGGGAGCACGGCCCTGCTGGCACCTTGATTTCGGGCTCAGCCTCCAGAAGCATGGGAGAACAAATATCTGCTGTTTTAAAGCCACCACATCTGTGACAATTTGTTACGGTGACCACAGGAAAATAATCCAGGGACTGCATCTAGAATTTACCATGTGCCTCATGCCACTATCACAGGCACAGGCTGAAGCCTTTCTCCTTTTTCCTCTGGAGAAGACCATCTTCTCATCCAGTGGTCTAAGCAGTTCTCAGCCCAGGGATTCCAACAAGTGTCTCAAAGCCACACACTCGGAGAGACGACGGCCACATGGCCTGGCTCAGCAGGTGGCTCTGCTTCCTCTCACAGGAGTTCGCCTCTCTGTTCAGGGTGCCACACAGGGACAGTCTTGGGGCAGACACTCTGCTGTTTATTATTATTATTGAGACATAGTCTCACTCTATCACCCAGGCTGGAGGGCAGTGGCATGATCTCGGCTCACTGCAACCTCCGCCTCCCGGGTTCAAGTGATTCTCCTGCCTCAGCCTCCCGAGGAGCTGGGATTACAGGTATGCACCACCACGTCCGCTAATTTTTGTATTTTTAGCAGAGATGGGGTTTTGCCATGTTGGCCAGGCTAGTCTCGAACTCCTGGCCTCAAGTGATCCACCCGCCTCAGCCTCCTAAAGTGCTGAGATTACAGGAGTGAGCCACTGTGCCGAGCCTGCTGTTTATTATCATTACATTTTTTAAGAGATAGGATCTTGCTATGCTGTTCAGACTGGTCTCAAACTCCTGGGCTCAAATGATCCTCCTACCTTGGCCTCCCAAAGTGCTGGCATAACAGGCATGAGCCACCGTGCCCAGGCAGCCTTGTTAAGCACACCTTGCACTCCTGCTGCACTACTCCTGTGTGAGGACATGGAGACGTCTGCTACATTGTAGATACTATTGGATACTTTTCAAGTATCATGCAGCCTGTAATTTCCAACAGTGCACTCCATTCAGCTCCCATGGGGTGGATGAGTGTCACAGGGCAGCTCCACACGCAGATTAGGGAGAGGGTGGGTATCACCCCCATCTTCCTGTGGCTCTGAGAAAAGGGGTGGGTGCCCGGTGTCAGGGCAGCTGACTTCACCCAGGAGGGGCACCTGCCCAGTCACTCGGGCCTCCACCTCCCTGCACTCAGGGTCCTTTGTTGGAAGAGGGCTTGTCTGGCCATTGGCCCAAAAGCTGCGAGAATGGCTTCACACACCTGAAGGAGGGACAGGTATGTGCTGGGGGCTGGCACTCTCCCACATCAGCTCTTTTGCACCATGGTCATGGGGACCTTGGGGCTCAGAGAGGAAAGTGACCTGCATGAGCTCATGCAGAGGCATGTGGCAGAACCATCGCTTGAACCTGGAACTGGAGGGCCCTGGGCTCAGCACCTCGGGCACCTACAGTGAGGGCATCCCCAAGGTCCATGTGACCCAGAGCACGGCTCCGGCCACTCCCTCCCGGAAATGGATCAGTGAACAGAGAGGCAGAGGACCTCTTGCTATGCTGCCCAGACTGCATGGAGAAGCCCGTGGAGACATCTGTTACGTTGTAGATACTACTGAACGCTTTTCTTTTTTTTCTTTTTTTTTTTTTTTTTTTGAGATGGAGTCTCACTCTGTCGCCCAGGTTAGAGTGTAGTGGAGTGATCTCGGCTCACTGCAAGCTCCGCCTCCCGGGTTCACGCCATTCTCCTGCCTCAGCCTCCCGAGTAGCTGGGACTACAGGCGCCCACCACCACGCCCGGCTAATTTTTTTTTTTTTGTATTTTTAGTAGAGATGGGGTTTCACCGTATTAGCCAGGATGGTCTCGATCTCCTGACCTCGTGATCCACCCATCTCGGCCTCCCAAAGTGCTGGGATTACAGGCGTGAGACACCGCGTCTGGCCTACTACTGGACATTTTTCAAGTATCACACAGCCTATAATTTCCAACAGTGCATTCCATTCAGCTCCCATGGGGCGGATGGGTGTCACAGGGCAGCCCCACATGCAGATCAGGGAGAGGGTGGATATCATCCCATTTCCTGTGGCTCTGAGAAGCGTCAGAAGCCTCAGAGGCACCTCCTGTAGCGCCAGAGAGCTCAGACAGCTTGAGGGCAGATCTCCCCAGCCCTGAGCCTGCAGCCCAGCCAGCCCCTGCCCCACAGGCCCGGCTCCAGCCCGGCCCTTGCAGGGGTGTGCTGTTTCCAATGGGTGCCGTGCTGTGCACATCCACGGGGCAGGAGGGAAAGCTGGGGGTTGCCGTGGGCTCCCTGGGTTGGAGGGGCCGCTGGGATTCTATGGTCACCCTCTTTCACATCTTCTGACGCATCCTCTCTCTGGACCCTCAGGCAGTCCCTGTCCTCAGATAAGCCCCGCTCACTGAGACGGTGATGCTTAACTCAGGTATGTGTCTAATGACAGGGTCTTGCAGAAGGGACCAGCCTGGAGGACTAGGACTGCCTCACCTTTGCAAGTCCTCAATTGTCCAAGGCTGGCCTCCTGGAATGAGAAGGAAGCAAGGTCCCCCGAGGCATTCATACCCTTATTTCTCACCAAAAAAAAAAAGTCAACTCTCTTGTTCCATCGGGTGCCCTCTGGGACCAAGTGACTGTCTCAGGGGCAGGGTGAGACAGTTTAAATGATCGTGGCCTCTGCCTGACCCATGTGGCTGAAGTGAGGGAGGGGCGGCTTCCCCAAGCATCCATATGCGTGGGGTGCTGTTTCCAGAAGGACGGTGGGGGTCCCAGGCCGAGCTTAGGAGTTCACTGCAGCCTCGCGGAAGGGCTTGGGGAGGTGGCATTTGCATGGGCTTTGAAGAATGGGCACCACCTGCATGCACAGAGAGAGAGGAGCACCACAGTGAGAAGGAATGGTGCAGACACAGGCCCTGCGGTGCTTTTGGGTAGGGGGTGTAACAGCGTGTGGCTGCTGTGTGGGGAGTGTGCTCTGGGGTTCAGAACACCAAAACCATGTCCCTGCCAGCTGGTGAAGTGCTCTCAGGAAAAGGTGCCCTTCCGGCCTGCTACAGTCCCCAAAAGATACACAGCATGGTAAATGGAGTACAGAATGGGTTATGGCCAGACGCTCTTGTGCAGTGCACAACGTGCACAACTGTGTGTAGTGGCCTGACCAGGATATCAACACTGGACTGGGAAGACATGGCGCCTCCTCTCTGGGCTGAATAGTGTATGTGTGTGTGTGTGTGTGTACACCCCACAGTTCTTCACTGGGATCCAGCCTCCAGCAGCAACAAGACACAAATGGAACAAGGGTGACTGCCCCCAGCTGACAGGTGAGAGGTTGAGAGCCAGCAGCCAGCTCTGCAAGCCTGCTGCATGCTCAGCAGCGAGCACTCCTCCAAGCAGTCGCCTCCCAGAGCAACAGGAAGCAATTCATCAGCAGCTGGGGCCCTGCTTCCAGGCCCTGCAGCCTGTGGGGACTCTGCAGCCCAATGGACAGGGCTCCGATCCCCCCACCCCTAGCCCACAAAGAGGCCAGAGGCAGCACCACGCGCCAATTACAGGAGCCAATTAATTCGCACTTAACAGGGGTATTTTCTTTTACTGCGCAGAACCGAGGGGCATAAAACCCTGATTCGTCTTCTGTGGCTGGGTTTGCTCTCTGCGTGCTCATATCGTTTAATCACTCCTGCCACAGACCAGGGGCCAAACCCTCGCCAGTGAGGGGAGCCACGCGGGCGATTCCCCATTAACAATCTGGTGGGGAGGCCACGCAGGCTGTGCTGTTTACAGTTCCGTTTCCCCTCAGCTGCTCCCAGAAGTTTCCATAAAAACAGATGTAAGGTAATCAAAGACTTCCCAGCCCCGGGCCTCTCTGCTCCTGAAGGCTTCCATGGAGCCGGCTCCGTCTGCTGGGGTTTGCACGTCCAAAAGACTCTTAAAGCAGCCCTAAAATCTCTCCCCAGGCAGGCAGACTCCTCTCTGGCAGACTCTGCAATCATTTGTGAAGTATTTTATGGTCAATAATAATAGTAATAACACCTTTGCTGAGCTTGATGCCCTTTTCAATGACTCTCAGAGCCATGCCGTGAGATCCCGGTGGCATTGCAATGGCTGATGACAGGTATCTTATTCCCACTTTGCAGATGGAAAGGAGAAGGCAGTTTGGGGAAGAAACCAGCCTCAGCACCATCTCCCCCGGGTCTAACGTTCCAGGAGAGAGGTGGGCACTGTCTGGCTCCTTGGCGGCAGGCCTGCTGCTGGCCTTGTCCCTCTCTTCTTATTCAGTGGGCCTCTGTCCAGGGCCAAGGAACCTGAAGTTCAGTGGTGGGGGTAGGGATGTGGCCAGAACACCAGGTATGGCTGGGCGTGGTGGCTCACGCCTGTAATCCCAGCACGTTGTGAGGCCAAGGTGGAGCATCGCTTGAGCCCAGGAGTCTGAGGCTGCAGTGAGCTATGATCGTGCCACTGTACTCTAGCCTGGGCCATACATAGAGTGAGACCCTGTCTCTAAACAAATAAACAAATAGGCTGGGTGTGGTGGCTCACGCCTATAATCCCAGCACTTTGGGAGACCGAGGCAGGCGGATCACCTGAGGTCAGGAGTTCGAGACCAGCCTGGCCAACATGGTGAAACCCGCCTTTAGTAAAAATACAAAAATTAGCCGGGTATGGTGGTGGGCGCCTATAATCTCATCTGCTTGGGAGGCTGAGGCAGGAGAATCACTTGAACCCAGGAGGCGGAGGTTGCAGTGAGCCGAGATCGTGCCACTTCACTCCAGCCTGGGCGACAGAGTGAGACTCCGTCTCAAAAATAAACAAACAAACAGGATAGACAGCATAAACCCTGATGAACACTAGAATTTCAGACAATCCTACTGCCCTGAAGGCTGGGCCCAACAGACACATTTCACAGATGGAAATCTTGGGAAGGGCCAAAGCAAGAACCCCTGGCCACCCCCTGGAAGACCCAACCTTAAAGCCCCTGGCCCATACCCTCTGCACCTCACCACACTGATGTCAGCCTAAGCTGACATCAGTGGATGAAAAAGTGACTTTTAGGCTGGGCGCAGTGGGTCATGCCTGTAATCCCAGCACTTTGGGAGGCTGAGGTGGGTGGACCACCTGAGGTCAGGAGTTCAAGACCAGCCTGGCCAACAATGTGAAACCCTGTCTCTAGTAAAAATACAAAATTTAGCCGGGTGTGGTGGTGTGCACCTGTAATCCCAGCTACTCGAGAGGCTGAGGCAGGAGAATCACTTGAACCTCAGAGGTGGAGGCTGCAGTGAACCATGAAATGTACCACTGCTCTCCAGCCTGGGCGACAGAGTGAGACTCTGTCTCAAAAGAAAACTTTAAAAAAAGACTTTAAAATCAAACAGCCTAGACTGCACACGTATGGTGTTGGGTCTCCAGCCCCTGCCTCCATCCCGAGAAGCATCCTTTTTGGGGAATTTCCTGATGGGTAGAGTCTTGACAAGAGGGCACTCCCCCTTGCCTCCCTCTCACTGCCCTTTCACACAACAAAGACCAGGGTGGGCTCCAACCTGACTCTGCCACCGCCTGGTCTACCTCATGGCGGGGGTGAGAGCAGGGCCCAGCCAATCCGATGCCTGCTTCCAGGGCTGCAGGTCTTAAGCCAGAGAAGCCAGGAGGAAGGGAACCTCTCCTGGGAGGTTGGGTTTCTCTGGTTTATCGTAACTCTTGGGGCTCCGAGAGGAAAGTGACCTGCATGAGCTCACACAGAGGCATGTGGCAGGGCCATCGCTTGAAGCTGGCACTGGAAGGCCCTGGACTCAGCACCTCGGGCACCTACAGCGAGGGCATCACTAACGTCCATGTGACCCAGAGCACGGCTCCAGCCACTCCCTCCTGGAGGCGGAACAGAGAACAGAGAGGCTGAGGACCCCGTGGCTGCAAGGTGTCCCTGTCTCAGAAGCATCAGGGGCATCCCCAAACCCCCACCCCCCAGTTGGCTCAGTCAGCTCCAGGGCAGATCTCAGAGGTCCTCACTCTGCAGCTCAGCCAGCCCTTGCCTGACGGGCCCCGCGCCAGTCCAGCCCTTGCAAAGGGAAAGCCGGAACATATTTTAATGTGAGCTCCTTGTTGAGACGAGGGCTGACCACAGGCCCTGGGAATTCCTGAGAAGATTCCTGTGGGCTCTTTCCAATGGGAAGCCCTTTTTGTTTGAGATGGCTGGAGTTAGTTCCTGTCACCTGCAACCAAAACCCAGACTGGCATGACTTCAGGATCAGCTGTGCCCAGGATGATCGTAGTTAACATGTCAGGAGTATCTGCTACACACTAGATGCCCTCCACATTCCTCAGTTAGTCCCCACAAGAGCCCTGGTATTATGTCTCCCGCTGCACAGCCAAGGATATTGAGGCACAGAGAGGTTAAGAAATGTGTCCAGTGTCACACAGCTAGCAACTCCGGCCGTCTGTCCCCAGAGCCTCCATACTTGAGGAGTGAGCTGGTCTTGCTTGAGAGAGCACTGTGGTTTCTTGGATCTAAGAGTGGAAGTGGGATGGAAGCTCTGGGTGTGTGCTTTATGGGGAGGTGCATGAAGTGAACCCCTCTGCTATGGGGGTATGTGGGCCTTGGAGGAATCCTGGTCCCGGGTGAGGCAGGAGTGTGTCTTGCTTCTAGGACCACTCCAGGCAGGGCCTCCCTGGATGCCGCAAGTGCAGTGGGTCTGCCCTGGCCCAGGCCCTCATCACAGCTGAGAAATCTCTGCGGGGTCACTGTGGGTGCTAGAACAGGCAGCTGGAATGCTGCAGTGGGGGAAACAGGGACCACAGGGGTGAGCTCCAGGTTTCCACTGCGTTTTTCAGGGGCCAACTGGTGAGTCCAAGGAGAAGCCAGTGAGCCGAGGGGCTTCCCCTAGTCCCAGCCAAAGCAGCTCCCCTGGGCCTGCTTTACCTCCTCAACTTCCGCAGAGGATCCCATTTGAGCAAAGGACTCTCCTTAGCTGGCAGGAGGTTAAGTCTGCAGTGGCTGATGGCATCTCTGCCACCACTCAGGGACCACCTGCCAGAGAATGAAGCCAGAGCAGAGGAGAACAGAGACCAAGAAAGGACCTGTCAATACTATTTAAGCCCCTGGATCCAGCCAGGCCTGAAGTCCCTGGACTTGCTGATAGCAAGAACCAATCACTTCCTAATGTTATTTCAGTTGCACTTGATCTGGTTGATTCAAGTTTCTCTTGTTTGTCTCTGAATGGGTCTTGAGGAACATGGGTCTCATACCAGAATAAGTTCCAGCTTCCCCTGTCTTAAAGAGTCTGCTATGGCCAGGCACGGTCGCTCATGCCTGTAATCCCAGCACTTTGGGAGGCTGAGGCAGGCGGATCACCTGAGGTCAGGAGTTCCAGACCACCCTGGCCAACATGGTGAAATCCCTTCTCTACTAAACATACAGAAAATTAGCCAGACGTGGTGGCTCAGGCCTGTAATTCCACCTACTCAGGAAGCTGAGACAGGAGAATCACTTGAATTTAGGAGGTGGAGGTTGCAGTGAACTAAGCCTGGGCGACAGAGTGAGACTCCATCTAAAAAACAAAAAAAAAGAAAAAAAAAAAGAGCTGGGACTGGTGGCTCACGCCTGTAATCCCAGCACTTTGGGAGGCCGAGATGGGTGGATCACCTGAGGTCAGGAGTTCGAGACCAGCCTGACCAACATGGAGAAACCCCATCTCTAATAAAAATACAAAAATTAGCCGGGCGTGGTGGCGTGCATCTGTAATCCCAGCTACTCAGGAGACTGAGGCAGGAGAATCGCTTGAATCCAGGAGGCGGAGATTGCAGTGAGCCGAGATCGCACCACTACACTCCAGCCTGGGCGACAGAGCGAGATTTTGTCTCAAAAAAAAAAAAAAAAAGAAAAAGAGAGAAAAAGAAAAAAGTCTGCTGCTATCATACTAGACAGAGAAATCCCAACACCTCTGGAGGGTCTGCCCTTCCTTAGTCCAATTAGGAGAAGAAATGGCAGCTGGCACTCAACCACCACACTCCCCTGAGGCTACCCCTGGGGGCAGATGTCAAGGACCAGAGGCAGCCGGTTCTGCGAGGGGCAGGGTGGAGGGTGTGGGTGGAGGTATGAACCACCATGAATCTCAGAACTCTGCAGTGGGGGCCGCGGCAGCGCCGCTCTTGTTCTCCCAGCCTGGGGGTCCTCTCCCACCGCAGCACCTCCTCCTGTTGTTCTCCACCCAGCAGCCTGGGGGAGCTGCCAACAAGCCAACCCCATCTCTCCTTGCTCAGAACCAGCCAGCGCCTTCTCGTGCACCTTGGGTGTGTGTGCCTCGGCCCCAGCCTGGCCTCTCCACTCTCCCCTCTGCCCTCAGCTCCAGCCTCTCTGGTCTTTTGTCTCATTGTAGGACAAGCCTGGCTTGCTCTGCCCAAAACTTGCAGTGCACGAGGGCTGCTGGCCCCTCTTCCTCCTCCAGGCTCAGCCCCAAAGTCACCTCCCCCAGACCAGCCCTTTCTCTCCCTTTGCAGCAACTATGACCTCTCCCTTTATTACCTGCTTTTCCCCACTGGAAGGGAAGACCTGGGCCGGGCATAGTGGGTCATGCCCATAATCCCAGCACTTTGGGAGGCTGAGGTGGGCAGATCGCCAGAGGTCAGGTGTTTGAGACCAGCCTAGCCAACATGGTGAAACCCCATCTCTAGTAAAAATACAAAAATTATCCAGGTGTGGTGGTGGGGGCCTGTAATCCCAGCTACTCAGGAGGCTGAGGCAGGAGAATCGCTTGAACCTAGGAGGCAGAGGTTGCAGTGAGCCAAGATCGTGCTGCTGCACTCCAGCCTGGGCGACAGAGAGAGACTCGGTCTCAAAAAAACAAACAAACAAACAAAAAAGCCGGGTACAGTGAGGAGCACCTATAGTCCCAGCTACTCAAAAGGCTGAAGCAGGAGGATCGCTTGAGCCCAGGAGTTTGAGGCTGCCGTGAGCTATGATGGTGCCAGTGCACTCCAGCCTGGGTGAAAGAGTGAGACCAAAGAAAGAGAGAAAGAGAAGACCTTCCCAGTCTGTGGAAGAGGATCCTATACAGTGTCCGCTCAACAAACACTTGTGGAATGAATGAATGAGGGAGTGAATGAATGAATGAATGAATGAATGAATAATAATGGGCATGGCCTCTAATGTATTGCCAATGAATTCCCTACCCTCCTGGCCACCCACACCTCATCTCCACCACACAAAACTCACCCTTTTCATCCTTCTTCCAGAAAATGCCCAGCACCCATGATCGGGGGCCTTTCTTACTTCCCCAAAGTGCTCTCTGCTCACGCCAGAAATCATCCCAGGAGGACCAGCCCCAGCCCATCCTGGCTGCCCCAAGTGATGCCAGGCTCCAGCAGGTGCTGTTCCAAGGAGCGGTGGCCCAGCAGAATGGTGGGTTTTGTGTTTTTTTTTTCCGTATGAGGGAAAAATTAGCCTTCCTTACCAGACAAGAATGACAATTTACAGAAAACTATGCCTTGAATTCATAATCTGTAATGAGCGGAAATGGTATTCCATAGTAATCCATCCCAACTGACTCGCTATTGTACACGCACCTGCTAACATTTTTTAAGCTGGGACTTTATGGAAAGGACATTTTGATTGCTTCTGAAGTTTGCTGAGCAATTCCCCCTCTCTCTCAGGCATACGGTCTTTGTGCTGGAAATTTCCCTCGTGGCTCCATGCGCGGACTGGCAGACGGGCACGTGGGCCCACACGCGGGCAGCACACACGCAGCCGCAGCCCCCTCGTTGGCATGGCTCTAGTGGGGGCCTCTGCAGGTGCCGGGCTACAGAGATGGAAGCGGGGAGAGTGGATTCACAGTTGGCACCTGTGCTGAGCTTGCCTGAGGAGCTGCACACTCCGGTGCCTGCCGGAATCGGAGATGCTTTCCAGCGCTGGAGGGCAGGGACAGAGCACGGGACCGAGAGGGACAAGGGCTTGGGTTGGGTCGCCCCTGGGGCCATCAGGGCCTGGCTTGTGGCACCCAAGCACCAGGATGTGGGAAGGCTGGGTGTGCAAGGACAGGTCTCATGCCCACCCCCTCAAACGCCTGGGTTTTGCTCCTACGGAAGTCACTCTAGGCCCCAATTGGCAGCCGCCCCACTCAGTCCCCAGCTCGGGCCTCCAGCCCAGCACTGACACAAACAGGTGGTGGACAGCTTGCTCTGCATGGCCCCTACAGACTGAGAGCCCCCCGAGGCAGGACCAAGGCTGCCAACGTGCGTCTGGGCCTTGCCCAGCTCTGGCATGCAGTAGGTGGAGGCAGTGCCTCCAGTCGGAGCCAGGGTCCTGGTGGAGGCTCTGCCTCCAGGCAGGGGGCCCGGCACACTGACACTCAGCCCCCCCGCAGCCTGTGGCTCCCCAGGGCGTGTTCTTGTGGCCTCACAGACACTGAGGTTCAGAGATCACGGAGCCGTGAGCCTTTCTTTCCACTTCAGGACCTGTTGTGGTCCACGCTATCAGGAAAGTGGTAGTCAGGGCAGTCTATAACCCAGCAATGACACGGGGATACGAGGAGCTGGGCACGTGACGTCCACTGAGGCTGTCTCTGTGGGAACGGGTATTTATGAACATTCAAAGTGGGGAGCAGTAGGGTGGTGACTCAAGAAGCTGTGGAGGCCGGGCGCGGTGGCTCACGTCTGTAATCCCAGCACTTTGGGAGGCCGAGGTGGGCAGATCGTCTGAGGTCAGGAGTTCAAGACCAGCCTGGTCAATGTGGTGAAACCTCGTCTCTACTAAAAATATAAAAATTAGCCAGGTGTGGAGGCAGGCACCTATAATCCCAGCTACTCAGGAGGCTGAGGCACGAGAATCGCTTGAACCCAGGAGGCAGAGTTTGCAGTGAGTCGAGATCGCGCCAATGCACTCCACGCCTGGGCGATAGAGTGAGACTCAGTCTCAAATAAAAAAAAAAAAAAAAAAAAAGAAGCTGTGAAACTCCAGGCCACAATAACAGTAATGAAAAGAATGAAGTTATTCTCGTATGGAGGAAGCTCCAGAAAGTGTTATTCCTGAAAAAGAAAGTAAGCGTTAAATAAAGGTATGTGTGTGTGCGCATACACACAATGTGACCCCAATTTTTGTTTTGAGAGAGTCTCACTCTGTGGCCCAGGCTGAAGTGCAGTGAGGTGATCATAGCTCACTGTAGCCTCCATCTCCTCGACTCCAGCAATCCTCCCACCTCAGCCTCTTAAGTAACTGGGACTACAGGTATGTGCCACCACACCTGGCTAATTTTTAAATTGTTTGAAGAAAAAAAGAGAACAAAAGAAAATAACAATAATAATAAAAAAATAAATTATTTGAAGAGACAAAGTCTCACTATGTTGCCCAAACTGATCTTGAACTCCTGGGCTCAAGCGATCCTCCTGCCTTGGCCTCCCAAAATGCTGGGATTACAGGCAGGAGCCACCATGCCTAACCCCCACTTATTTTTTAAAATCTTATGAAACGACACCATGTGTCATGATTAGGTGCATCCACATGTGTGCGCGTACACACACACGTCCATCCACATACAAACATGTAAGATATGTGGAGAACGCCATGGCAGGGAGCACCGCACACTATCCACACATCCTCCTCTGGGGGTGAGAGGTGGGTCTGGAGCTGGCAATAAAGTAGGGCTTGGGCCTTATCTGTCATGTTGGAATTCTTCTTCTTATAATGAGGATGGATTCATGCATGCTTCTGTAATTAAAAACTAATAATCCTTCTAAAAGAAAGGAAATGCTAGGAGGCTGGCTTCTGCCCTCACATCCCTGATCACAGTGATATGGGACCATCCACTCAACCCGGACCTTCCTGAAATCCTCCTGATTATTTCTGTTCGTACACTCCTTCATTCATTTGACAGGTGCCATCCGCCTGTCATTCATTCATTCAGCAAGGACTCACTGAGCACCTACTCAGGCTCTGGCTGCAGCCATGAACACGGCAGACAAGGTCCCTGCCCCAGGAGTTCACATTCGTGTGCGTGTGTATGCGGGCGCGCATGTGTGTGTGCACGTGTGCGTCTGTGTGTGTATCTGTGTGTGTCTGTATGTGCATCTGTATGTGTGCATGTGTCTGTATGTGTGCACATGTGTGTCTGTGTGTGTATCTGTATGTGTGTCTCTGTGTCCGTGTGTGTGTGTTTCTGTGTGTGTCTGTCTGTGTGTCTCTGTGTGTGTCTGTGTGTGTGTGTCTTCCATGGCCCCACAGGACTCCTGGAGAGAGAAGAGAGGAACATTGGGCAGTGGCTGCCCTTCACCCTTGGGCTGAAGGTGTGGGGAGAAGAGGGGACTGTAAATAGGCTGCCCCTGGGTGTGCAGAAATCACATATTGGCCAGAAGATGTAATGACAGGAGGTCTTCAGGCCCAGTTCAAATGCCCCCTCTTCTTGGGAGCTCTGCCTAGAACCCCCACTCCAGCCATTAGCCACACGGGACCCTCAGCCAAGCTTCCCAGAACAATAACGTTCTGCTAGTAGCTCCAGGTTGGACTCACAGACTGGCAACCAGCAGGCTATGAGCAGGCTATTGAGATATTTTGCCATGTTTGCCTGGTGGGTTACCCAGCCCACTTCATTTCCTGCCAGCACTTGGGTTTGTAGGCCCCACTTCATAGTACATCTAGATGTGCATTTGTCTTATTCCCCACCCCCTAATCCTGCTTGCTGTGTCACAGTCACTCGGGGCCAGTCTATTCCCAGTAGGTGGATGGATGGGTGGCTGGATGAATGGATAAATGGGTGGGTGGGAGGATGGATAGATGGATGAATGAGTGGTAGATAGATTGATGGGTGTGTGGACAGACAGAAAGATGGATAGATGGGCAGGTGGGTGGATAGGTGGATGGGTGGATGGGTGGAAGGATGGATGAATGGATGGGTGGAAGGATGGATGAATGGATGGGTGGAAGGATGGATGAATGGATGGGTGGAAGGATGGATGAATGGATGGGTGGAAGGATGGATGAATGGATGGGTGGATGGATGAGTGGATCATTGGGTGGGAGGATGAATGGATGGATGAATGGGTGGGTGGGTAAATGGACAGATGGGTGGATAAATGAGTGGATGGGTGGGTGTGGGTGGGCTGTTGAGTGAATGGATTGGTGAGTGGGTGGATGGATAGATGGGTGGATGGTTGGATGGATGGATGGGTAGATGAGTGAATGGATGGATGGATGGAAGGGTGGGTAGATGGATGGATGGATGGATAGATGAATGAACAGATGGGTGGATGGAAGGGTGGGTGGATGGGTGGATAGGTGGGTGGGTGGGTGAATGGGTGGATAGATGGATTGGTGGGTGGATGGGCGAGTGGTTAGATGGATGGATGGACAGATGAACCAAATAAAATAGAGGGAATAAACTGTTAGGTGTTAAGCCCCTATGCACCAGGAATCTTGAGGATGCAGGGAGATGATGAGAAAGAGTTGGAGTGGGGGACATCTCCTTCTCTTTATTAATAACAGGAATATGTTATAAGCTGAATGAGCCAACAGATAGTTGCTGTGCACCTACTGTGTGTCCCGCACTGTAAGTGGATGTGGAAGACCATAAGAGAAGGAGGAAAAGATAAATAAAGAGAACAGAGTAGGGAAAGGGGAGGAGAAAGAAAAGGCAAGGCCCAAGGCTGTTGAGACAGGATGGTGGAGCTGGGGGTAGCCACCAGCAGCTTGGAAGGGCAGCTGAAGAGGAGAGTGGCTGCAGGAGGGAGGGCAGGGCCTGGGGACACTCCACCCTTCCCACAACCACCTGCAGCCCCTCTGCTTTGGAGAACTGCACTCCAGCCTGGTTGATAGAGTGAGACCCTGTTTCAAAAAAGAAAAAAGCAAGCAAAGACCTGACAACAACCTGATCAGCTGCACATTACAAAGGGCAGATACAAAGATAAGAAACGAGGGCCAACTTGTCCTACGGTGGCATTTGCATCCTCCTCCATGGTGTGGGGCCAGGGGAGGCACAGACCTGTGGGGGTGAAGCTGCAGAGGGGAGGACCAGCTGGACTCAGGGGTAAGACTCCATTAGGGGAAACTGAAAAGAACTGCAACAGGCCAGGTGCAGTGGCTCACACCTGTAATCCCAGCACTTTGGGAGGCTGAGGCGGGTGGATTACCTGAGGTCAGGAGTTCAAGACCAGCCTGGCCAACGTGGCGAAACCCTGTCTCCACTAAAAATACAAAAATTAGCCAGGCATTGTGGCACATGCCTGTAATCCCAGCTACTCGGGAGGCTAAGGCAAAAGAATCATTTGCACCCGAGGTGGAGGTTGCGGTGAGCCGAGATCACGCCATTGCACTCCAGCCTGGGCAACAAGAGCGAAATCCCGTCTCAAAAAAAAAAGAAGTACCCTGTGACCCAGCAAATCCACTCCTAGGTGTAGACCCAAGACATAAGTCCACACGATCACTTGTACCTAAACATTGACAGCAGCATTCATAAACATTCATAGAAGCCAAAACATGGAAACACCCAAGTGTCCATCAGTGGACAATGGATGAACAAAATGTGGTATATCCAAACCACGGAGCATTACTCAATCATGAAAA
This sequence comes from Pongo pygmaeus, assembly GCF_028885625.2. Classification (NCBI taxonomy): domain Eukaryota; kingdom Metazoa; phylum Chordata; class Mammalia; order Primates; family Hominidae; genus Pongo; species Pongo pygmaeus. The sequence continues at coordinate 34,962,927 of NC_072393.2, forward strand.
GGAATGCAGTACTGGGGCATGCTGCAACACGGATGAACCCTGAAAACATTACACTAAGTGAAAGAAGCCAGTCACAGAAGCCCACATATGACATGATTTCATTCATGTCAAAGTCCAGAATAGGAAAATCTAAAGAGACAGAAAGTAGACTGGTGGTTGCCTAGGGCAGAGGAGGTGGGTATAGATGATACCTAAAGGGTTTCCTCTTGAGGTGGTGAAAATGTTCTGAAATTGATTGTAGCGATGGTTGCACATATCTGTAAATATACTGAAAACTGTTCATATATATAATTGAGATATATATATATACACACACACACACTAATATATCAATAGTAAAAACATTTTAAATGGGTACACTGTATGGTATGTGAATTATAGCTCATAAAGCTGTTTTAAAAGAAAGCCTGCAAACCACTGGATGAATCCAGAATGGGCAATGTCCTACGAGACAACTGGCCTGAAATTGTCAAAAAGCCTCATGTGGGGTGAGTGCGGTGGTCACGCCTGTAATCCCAGCACTTTGGGAGGCTAAGGCGGGCGGATCACTTGAGGTCAGGAGTTCGAGACCAGCCTGGGAAACACAGTGAAATCCCTTCTCTGCTAAATATACAAAAATTAGCCAAGTGTGGTGGTGGATGCCTATAATCCCAGCTACTCGGAAGGCTGAGGCACGAGAATCTCTTGAACCCGGGAGGCGGAGGTTGCAGTGAGCTGAGATCTCGCCACTATACTGCAGCCTGGGTGACACAGCAAGATTCCATTTCAAGAAAAAAAAAAGCCTCATGGGCCTCACAGGAAGGAAAGGAGAGGGGTTGGGTGTGTTCTATATGAAAATAAACTAAAGAATAAACACAGCAACCAAGAGCAATGCAAGGACTATTGGATCCTGGTTTAAAAAAAATTCTGAGGACAATTGGGGAAATTTGGCATGGATTAGATATTAAATGATACTATTGGATAATTGTTAACATTCTTAGGTGCAGAAATGCTACTGTGTTTACTGAGGAGGACATCCTTGTTCTTAGGGGATAACTGTAGAGGTAATTATTTAGACATGAAGCATCATGATGTCAGCAATTGCACAGCAAAAGTGTGTGTGTATAGAGAATGAATGAGAAAAAGCGAGTTTAGCAAAATATTACCAACCAGTGATTCTGGGTAGATGTTAACAGGTACTCATTATACTGTTTTTTGTTTGTTTTTCTTGAAACAGAGTCTCACTCTGTCGCCCAGGCTGGAGTGCAGTAGCACAATCTCGGCTCACTGCAACCTCTGTCTCCTGGGCTCAAGTGATTCTCCTGCCTCAGCCTCCCAAGTAGATGGGATTACAGGCACATGTCACCAAACCTGGCTAATTTTTGTATTTTTAGTAGAGACAAGGTTTCTCCATGTGGGCCAGACTAGTCTCGAACTACTGGACTCAAGCAATCCACCAGTCTCGGCCTCCCAAAGTGCTGGAATTACAGGCATGAGCCACCACGCCTGGCCTCATTATACTGTTCTTTTGATGTTTTGATATATGTAATATATAAAAGTCAGAGAAGAGATGTCATTTTTGCCTTTGTCTTATGTCTCAGGACCTTGAATGTCGCGGATTTGCCAAGTTGATTTCATTCCAAACTGCACTGAATCTAGCCACTTTGCACCATGCCCTGCCACATCCCAGCCCTGGCACCATCCTCCCCCTGATGATTGTGGACGCCTCCATCACTGGGTTCCCCCAAAAGTCTGTTCTTCAATTGGCAGCTCAAGGAGTCTTTCCAAGACACACATAGAATTGTCTCCCTGTGGCCCTGATAATGAAGGAAGAGGCCGGGCACAGTGGCTCACGCCTGTAATCCCAGCACTTTGGGAGGCCGAGATGACAGGATCACTTGAGGCCAGGAGTTGGAGACCAGCCTGGGCAACATAGCCAGACCCCATCTCTACAAAAAATTTAAAAATTAGCCGGGCATGGTGGGGTGCACCTGTGGTCCCAGCTACTCAGGAGGCTGAGGTGGGAAAATCACTTGAGCCCAGGAAGTCGAGGTTGCAATGAGCTATGATTTCACCACTGCACTCCAACCTGAGTGACAGAGTGAGACTCTCTTCTTAAGAGAGAGAGAGAGAGTGAGAGAGAGAGAGCAAAGGAAGTCCTCACAGTGGCCCCCTCGGCCACCTCCTGGCTCCTCCAGTGAGTTTTGGTTATCCACCCTAGGGCCTTGTTCATGCTCTTCCTTCCTTTAACCCCCTGTATTCCCTGTCAACGCCTTCTCATCTCTTATGTCTCAACTCAAGCCTCACTGCTCAGAGGAGCCTCCTCGACCCCCTCTTCCTCCCTCACAGTCCATCAGGTTCTAAAGACCTCTGTTCCTTCTTCCAACCGCGTCCTGGCTGGTGGCCTTGAGGACTGCTGGGGCCTCGCTGCGGCTGTGTCTGGAGCTGAAGCGAGATGGCCTGACATCAGTTTCCGTTGTTGAGGACGGTGTGTGAATTACATCTCGCACTAGAGAATGGTGCGTCTAAGGCTCAGCACACAGCGATAGCTCGGGAAATGTTTGCTGTTATGGGACTCAATACCTGGCCTTTGGCGTGGTCGTTTGTCTGGCATCTCCCTGCCCCACCAGCCTGTGGACTCCACGAGGGCAGGGCAGCCTGGGGTTCCTGCTCATCCTGGCCCTGAGCACGCTGGAGAGACAGGCAGTGCACATTTTTAAGGAAAATGAAAGACATCGAGTTAGATGAACACAGGGCTGTCTCTGAGTTCAGGGGGCTGGCGTGACGGTGGAGGAGCAGTGGTCTTTGTCCCTTTAGCTGTTGCCATGTAAATGGGGTTCCTATGGAGTCTCAGACCTGCTTGGCTATGGCCTGCAACCTTTGGCTGTTCTTGCTTAAGGAACAGGAAGATGTGACTTTAGCATGACCCAAACTGCAGGTTTACACGTTGGTCATGTCTCAGTTAGTGAAGGATGGTAGACACAGATGTGCCCCCCAGGGCCCACCTGCAGGAAGCCCACTGCCGTAGCCTCCAGCTGTAGCCCTTCTGGGCCTGCCTCCACTGCAGAGAGCTGCCCCACCACAGTCACACCCTGCAAGGTGGCCCCATGCTGTGACTGATGGAGGCGGAGGTCTAAAGGCCATACCACTTTGGCCCAACACGGGACAGCGGTGGTGGCTACTCCAGCCCTAGAATGCCCTCCTGCTTCTCACCCCTGCTGATCCCAGGTGTTGAGCCCTAGGACACTCTACCACTCATCCTGCACACTGAACTCTGCTTCTTGGAGACCCCAAACTGCAGCATGGGGTGTGCCTCCATTCCAGGAGGAGGCAAAGAAGCTCTCGCTCCTAAAGCAGAAAGTTCCACAGCTTCTAGGTATGCGTGAATGCATGTCCTTGATGGTGAGGATAGGGCCCAGCCTTCATATGCCACTTACAATATAGAATGGCCAGCTGAGCCCTGGGAAGGATGGCTAGCACCCCAAGTTTTTTTCCTGTCTATGGAAAAGTGTTCCCCCCATGGTGCCCCTTGTCACTGGTGGCCCTAGGTGGTGACTTCCCCTCCCTAGACTTCCACCTGGCAGAATGGTGCCGACATACTCAAGACCGCAGAGGTGGGCTGGGTGCAATGGCTCACTCCTGTAATCCCAGCACTTTGGGAGGCTGAGGCGGGCGTATCACAAGGTCAGGAGTTCGAGACCAGCCTGGCCAGCATGTTGAAACCCTGTCTCTACTAAAAATACAAAAATTGGTTGGGCATGGTGGTGGGCGCCTATAATCCCAGCTACTTGGGAGGCTGAGGCAGGAGAATTGCTTGAACCCGGGAGGCGTAGGTTGCAGTGAGCCGAGATCACACTACTCCACTACAGCCTGTGTGACAGAGCGACAGAGCGAGACTCCATCGCAAAAAAAAAAAAAAAAGACGGCGGAGGTGAGGGAACAGGAAAGAAAACTAGGTCTTCAGTGAGGAGTGACGTAGACAGCGTACTCCATCTGCAGAGGTGGAGTCCTGAGAAGCAGGAAGCTGTATTTTCATGTCACGCTTTGCCCAGCTGTCCCTGCCCAAGTCCTTGTCAGCCTCTACTGGTCCCAAGACCATGGGCCTGCATGCTCATTAGGCCATGGGCAGCCTGCCTTCTTTCTGCTTGCAAACCTATCTGACCCCTGTGTCCATCTATCCCACCTTGCCCCGGCGTTGGCCAAGCCACCATCTTGCCTGGTTTGAACCACTGGTCTCTATGCTTCTGATTTCTGCTGCCTGTGGTCTCCCGCAGCCACAGAGTGATCTTTCAACAAGTAAATCAGATGAGTCACTCTCCCACTTAAAACTCTCCAAGAGCTTCTAGTAACATTAGACTAAGATCCAAACTCCTATGACAGCCCACAGTCCCCCTGCCTGCTCAGCTCTTCCCTCTCACCTCACCCACTCTCCCTCCATCACTGTGCTCCAGCCTTCCTGCGTTCTGTGATCCCACAAAACCTATTCCCACCTTTGTGCCTGTGTTCATGCCGGGGATACTTTCCCCATAGCTCTCCTTGCTGGATTTTTCTCATGCATCAGGTCTTAGCTCAAATGTCTCCTCTTAGATTCCTTAAAGAACTAAAAGTAGAACTGCCATTTGATCCAGCAACCCCACTACTGGGTATCTACCCAGAGGAAAAGAAGTCACTATATGAAAAATATACTTGCACATGCATGTTTATAGCAACACAATTCACAATTGGAAAAATGTGGAACCAGCCCAAATGCCCATCAATCAGCAAGCGGATAAAGAAATTGTGTGTGTATATATATATATGATATATATATATAGTGTGTGTGTATATATATGATATATATCGATATATATCATATATATCATATATTATATATATGATATATATCGATATATATCATATATATCATATATGATATATATGATATATATGTATATATGATATATATCGATATATATCGATATATATCATATATGGTATATATGATATATATATCTATATATCATATATGGTATATATGATATATATATCTATATATCATATATGGTATATATGATATATATCATATATACCATATATATCATATATATCGTATATACCATATATATCTTATATATCATATATCTCATATATATCGTATATATCATATATATCTCATATATATCATATATATCGTATATATCATATATATCAATCATATATATCATATATATCATATATCATATATCATATATATCATATATATCATATATCATATATATCATATATATCATATATCATATATATCATATATATCATATATCATATATATCATATATATCATATATCATATATCATATATATCATATATATCACATATATATCACATATATCATATATATCATATATATCACATATATATCATATATATCATATATATCTCATATATCATATATATCATATATATCTCATATATCACATATATCATATGTATCATATGTATCATCTATATCATCTATATCATATATATCATATATCTCATATATCTCATATATCTCATATATCTCATATATCTCATATATATCTATATATCATATATATCATATATATCATATATATCATATATATCATATATATCACGTATATCATATATCATATATCACGTATATCATATATCATATATCAAATATATCATATATCAATCATATATATGATATATATGATATATATCATATATATCAATCATATATGATATACATATCATATATATCAATCATATACATGATATACATGATATATGTCATATACATGATATACATGATATATGTCATATACATGATATACATGATATATGTCATATACATCATATACATGATATATGTCATATACATCATATACATGATATATGTCATATACATCATATACATGATATATGTCATATATATCATATATATCTGATACATATGATATATATCTGATATATATCTATATGATGGAATATTACTCAGCCACGAAAAGGAATGAGTTAATGGCATTTGCAGCAACCTGGATAAGACTGGAGAGTATTATTCTAAGTGAAGTAATTCAGGAATGGAAAACCTAAGTTGTATGTTCTCACTCATAAGTGGGAGCTAAGCTATGAGGATGCAAAGGCCTAAGAATGACACAGTGGACTTTGGGGACTCAGGGGGACAGGGTGAGAGGAGGGTGAGGATAAAAGACTACAAACTGGTTCAGTGTATATTGATCCAAAATCTCATAAATCACCACTGAAGAACTTACTCATGCAACCAAATACCACCTGTTCCCCAAAAACCTAAGGAAATAAAAAAAAATCAAATGTCTCCTTTTGAGAGAGGCCTTCCTCCAGGCGTGGTGGCTCACACCTGTAATCCTATCACTTTGAGGTGGGCGGGTTGCCTGAGCTCAGGAGACCAGCCTGGCCAACATGGTGAAATCCCATCTCTACTAAAATTAAAAAAAAAAAAAAAATCTGCCGGGCATGGTGGCAGGCACCTGTAATCCTAGCTACTCAGGAGGCTGAGGTATGAGAATTACTTGAACCTAGGAGGCAGAGGTTGCAGTGAGCTGAGATTGTGCCACTGCACTCCAGCCTGGGTGACAAAGTGAAAGTCTGTCTCAAAGAAAAAAAAGAAAAAAACAAAACAAAAAACAGAGAGAGAGAGAGAAAGGCCTTCCTGAACCACCTTATCTGAAGCGACTCACCCAAGATCCACTGTCTATTATATCACTCACTTACTCTCTCAGAAGTTCTCGCTGGGTGCCGTGGCTCACGCCAGTAATCCCAGCACTTTGGGAGGCCGAGGCAGGCAGATCACGAGGTCAGGAGGTGGAGACCGTCCTGGCTAACATGGTGAAACCCCATCTCTACTAAAAACACAAAAAAATTAGCGGGGCGTGGTGGCAGGTGCCTGTAGTCCCAGCTACTCAGGAGGCTGAGGCAGGAGAACGGCGTGAACCCGGGAGGCGGAGCTTGCAGTGAGCCAAGATGGTACCACTGCACTCAAGCCTGGGCAACAGAGCAAAACTCCGTCTCAAAAAAAAAAAAAAAAAGAAGTTCTCATAACTGGCCGGGTGAGGCGGCTCATGCCCTCATGCCTGTAATCCCAGCACTTTGGGAGGCTGAGGAGGGAGGATTGTTGAGCCCAGGAGTTTGAGACCAGCCTGGGCAACATAGTGAGACCTCATCTCTACAAAACATTTAAAAGATTTTTTTAAAAGAGTTCGTATAACTGGGCTGGGCGCAGTGGCTCATGCCTGTTATCCCAGCACTTTGGGAGGCCAAGGCGTGAGGATCACGAGGTCAGGAGTTCGAGATCAGCCTGGCCAACATAGTGAAACCCCGTATCTACTAAGAATACAAAAAATTAGCCAGGCTTGGTGGCAGGCGCCTGTAATCCTAGCTACTTGGGAGGCTGAGGAAGGAAAATTGCGTGAATTTGGGAGGCGGAGGTTGCAGTGAGCCGAGATCATACCACTGCACACCAGTCCAGGCAATAGTGCGAGACTCTATCTCAAGAAAAAAAAAAAAAGAGTTCTTATAACTAAGGGAAACATTTTACCTTTTGAATATATTGTTTTACTTCCTTATGCCCTGACCGTTCTCCCACCTGACGACAGGTCTCTCCTGCCTTGGTTCCCTGTGTCGCTGGTGGGAGAACAGCCCTCGGCATGGGACAGGAGTTAAGTGAATGTTTGATGGATGAATGAATGGATGAAGCTGTCCAGCCTCTGCAAGGATGGGCAGGGCAGGAGGAGCCCGTGGTCTACGCTTTTGAGGGAGTTCTGCAGACGAAGGCGGATGAGGGGCTTCTGTTGTCTTCTGTTTCGCATTCATACCATATGGCTTGTTGCACACTGGGCTGAATTGCAGATGCTCTAACTTGGAGCTTTCTTGCTTTTGTGTGTTAATGACATAAAGATAGAACATAGCTCACCACACATTTTGTGTTTGCTAACTATCTATATGTATATAAAACAGACTTCAGTGTTACTAGCCAACCCACTTGTGAAGTGGAAGGAAAACAGAGCAATTAGAGAGAGAGAGAGAGACAGAGTGAGAGCAAGGCGAATGTGAGCTTACAATGGGGCCAGATCCCGGGGCCTGTGCTGTGCGTGCTTCCTGGGGAGCAGCTCTACTCAGGAGGTCATAGGGCAGGGTAGATGGTGGAAGAGATGGGCCTCTGTGCTTCCCCCAACCTCAGGCTCTGCTCAAACGCACCTGACAGCACCCGCTTCCTCCGGGTCTTCCCCAGGAAAGGTGCTCCCCTGTCACCCCACCTCCGACACTGCCTGCTCCCCCTTCTTCTGCACACATCTTTCACTCAAACTCGTGAAATATGGAGCACCTCCCACGGGCCTCTGTGCGGCTTCCTTCTGCCAGGAAAAGGGCCCCCGACAAGTAAACAATCATCCAATTACAAAATGTCTCAGGTGCTGTGGAGAATAAAAATATGGAGCTTAATTAAAAGGAGGAAGCATTTATTCCAGCATGTGAGCTGTATTTCAAGGCAACCAAATAGCCCTGATTGATACGGAAAATTTCTTTCCGGAGGACTCTAGTGAATCAACAGGGGTATACCAAGGTGGGGAGGGGAAAGTAGGGGCACTTTGTCCCCATATTTCTTTGCTGGCATAGTTTAGAGTCTCAAGGCCATGGTAATGATAAAAAGCAAAGGACTTGGCTGGGTGCAGTGGTTCACGCCTACAACCCCAGCACTTTGAGAGGCCAAGGTGGGAGGACTGCTTGAGCCCCAGAGTTCAAGACCAGCCTGGGGTAGCCAGGCACGGTGGCTCATGCCTGTAATCCCAGCACTTTGGGAGGCTGAGGTGGGTGGATCACCTGAGGTCAGGAGTTTGAGGCCAGCCTGGCCAACATGGTGAAACCTCATTTCTACTAAAATACAAATAATTAGCTGGGGGTGGTGGCGCATGCCTGTAATCCCAGGTACTCAGGAGGCTGAGGCAGGAGAATCACCTGAACCCCAGAGGTGGAGGTTGCAGTGAGCTGGGATCACATCATTGCACTGCAGCCTGGGTGACAGAGTGAGACTCCGTTTAAAAAAAAAAAAAAAAGACCAGGGCCAGGTGCGGTGGCTCACACCTGTAATCCCAGCACTTTGGGAGGCCCAGGCAGGCAGATCACGAGGTCAGGAGATCAAGACCATCCTGGCTAACATGGTAAAACCCTGTCTCTACTAAAAATACAAAAAAAATTAGCCGGGCACGGTGGTGGGCGCCTGTAGTCCCAGCTACTCGGGAGGCTGAGGCAAGAGAATGGGATAAACCTGGAAGGTGGAGCTTGCAGTGAGCCGAGATCATGCCACTGTACTCCAGCCTGGGCAACAGAGCGACACTCTGTCTAAAAAAAAAAAAAGACCAGCCTCCTGGGTAACATGGCAAGACCCTGTTTCTTTTTTCTTTTTAGAAAAAGAGCAAATAACTTTTAGTCCACTTTATGATTGCTGGTTTTTTTGTTTTAGTTTTAGTTTTTTCTTTTGAGATGAGTCTCGCTCTGTTGTCCAGACTGGAGTGCAGTGGCATCATCTCAGCTCACTGCAACCTCCACCTCCCGGGTTCAAGCGATTCTCCTGCCTGAGCCTCCTGAGTAGTTGAGATTACAGGCTCCTGCCACCATGCCCGGCTAATTTTTTTTATTTTTAGTAGAGATGGTGTTTCACCATGCCGGCCAGGCTGGTCTTGAACCTCTGACCTCAAGTGATCTGCCCGACTCAGTCTCCCAAAGTGTTGGGATTACAGATATGAGCCACCACACCCAGCCATGATTGTTTTTAAGTTCTCTACAGACTATGAATTCCTACTCCCATTGCTGCGTCAGGGTAGACTGCTTCCAAACCCTGTCCCTCCCCAGGTATGCCTCTAGTTTGGAAGAAATGAAGGAAATAGAAAAGGCACCCATTTTGCAAACCCTAATCAAATGACTGATTCAGGAAACATTATCGATGCATGAAACTATTGGGTCAGGGGCTGATGAGGAACTTGACCATGGAACAATAAGGCTGTCGTCCACCACCTGACCCCACTGGCCAATCTCAGCATCATGACAGTGGGACAGCCAGACACCACGGGTCCTGGAGCTAAGGACAGGTGAACACGCAGCATCACCTCTAGACACGAATCTAATTGGGCTTCTAGAGCTTGCTTCCATCTCCAAAGAATATGGGGAGAGAGGAACGAGTTAAACAACTCCACGAAAAAGCCAACAGACAAATCCAGGATGTGCAATGATCCCACAGGAGACTGACTCAGTTTCTGCAGCAAACATGGAAAAGAGGGGGCTGTGTTAGGGTAAAAAAGACAGAAAGATACAATAAGCAGATGTGATGCGTGGATCCAGTTGGGATTGTGACTCAGGCCAACAATTAAAAGACATATTTGGGACAACCGGGAAAATTGTTTCATATTCCAGCTAATTTTTAGTAATGACAGGGTTTCACCATGTTGGCCAGGCTGGTCTCGAACCCCTGACCTCAAGTGATCCACCTGCTTCAGCCTCCCAAAGTGCTGCAATTACAGGTGTGAGCCTGTATGAATAGATGTGAATATAAAATGATAACAAGAATTAGTGTTCATTTTGGTAGGTGTGTTACTGGTGTGGTTATATAAGAAAACACTCAGCCGGGCACAGTGGCTCACACCTGTAATCCCAGCACTTTGGGAGGCCGAGGCAGGTGGATGATGAAGTCATGAGATCGAGACCATCCTGGCCAACATGGTGAAATCTGTCTCTACTAAAAATACAAAAATTAGCTGGACATGGTGGCATGTGCCTATAGTCCCAGCTACTGAGAAGGTTGAGGCAGGAGAATCACTTGAACCTGGGAGGCAGAGACAGCAGTGAGCCGAGACTGCCCCACTGCACCCCAGCCTGGTGACAGAGTGAGATTCTGTTTCAAAAAAAAAAAAAAAAGAAACCACTCACCCTTTTTCAAAATGCATACTCAAGTGTGTAACAGTAAAATGACATCATGTTTGGAATCCGTCTTATGATTCTTCAGCCAAGAGAAAAAGCCCTGGCTCAAGGAAGCAGATCTGATGGCATTTTAATTATTCAATCTGTAGGATAAGTCAATGAGGGCTCATTATACTATCATCTCTCTACTTGCGTGTATGTTTGAAAATTTTTACAATGAAAACAACAGAAGCAAAAGAAGATGATGAGAGGAAATTGGTGAGAGGTGAAACATAAAATAACAGCACTGAGCTGGAGACAATGGAGTTTAGAGATCATGGCCAGGAAAGGCCTCCGCCAGGAGGGGACGTTGATGCTAAAGGAGGCTTCGCTAAGAAAGCTGGGGAAATATTGGCAGGGAGTGGGAAGCGTAGGAACAGGTGCAAACGCACCAAAGAAGCAAAAGGCATGGAGTGTCAGAGAAAACGGGAGTGAGCCAACAAGCCAGGAACAGAGGGGCCACAGGTAAGGAGGCCCAGGAGGAGACGGCACTAGCACCAGCCCAGCCAGATGGGGCCTCGTGCTCCCTACAGGAGACATGATGTGATGCCGCAATCAGTGGGTTGCTGTCAGAGGGTTTTAAGAAGGGGCAGATTTGATGGGATGTACTTTTTTTTTTTTTTTTTTTTTTTTCCGAGATGGAATTTCACTCTTGTTGCCCAGGCTGGAGTGCAATGGTGCAATCTCGGCTCACTGCAACCTCCGCCTCCTGGGTTCAAGCGATTCTCCTGCCTTAGCCTCTCGAGTAGCTGGGATTACAGATGTGCCTGGCCCATGCCCAGCTAATTTTGTATTTTTAGTAGAAGCAGGGTTTCACAGTGTTGACCAGGCTGGTCTCGAACTCCTGATCTCAGGTGATCCGCCAGCTTTGGCCTCCCAAAGTGCTGGGATTACAGGCGTGAGCCACTGCGCCTGGCTGACCTCTAAGAGATGATTCTAGCTATTCAGTGACAAAGGCATTTTGGTGGGGAAGAGGCATCGAAGATGAAGAGCCAGTTCAGCAGACAGTGCAGCTTTCCAGCCTGCAGACCGTGGCTTGGTCTAGGATGGTGGCAGAGAAGGAAAGAAGTAAACAGATTGGAAATATCTGGGGATCAGAAAGCCACTGGGGCTGGCTGGTGCATGCCATGTAGAGAGGGTTGGAAAGGGAAATTCAAGGCTAAGTGCCAGGCTTGGGGTTTGAGCAGCCAAGTAAATGGTGGTGCCATTTTTCTGGTATGTGGGAGATGCACATTGGGACAGGGTGGGGAAATTCAGAGCTCACCTTTGGATAGCCTACATCAATTAGCAATGCTTGGGAGACAGGCAAGTGAGCAGAGTTGCCAAGTGGGCAGGGCAGAGGCGTGGGTGGGAGAGAGCAAGGCCTCCTGGGGAGGGAGCCTATGGAGCTTACTGCTCCCAAGTTCCCAGGGATGTTCTGAAGAATCCCATCATTTACACAGAGGAGGAGGAGCCAAGGCACGAAGGGGAGCAGCCAGGGAAGAGGGAAGGGAACCAGGAGACCGTGTCATCCCTTAAACCCAGAGGAGAGATGTTCTCAAAAAAAAGGGAGTGGCTGGGTGTGGTAGCACCCGCCCATAACTCTAACACTTTGGGAGACTAAGGTGGGAGGATCGCTTGAGGCCAGGAGTTTGAGACCAGCCTGGGCAACATAGTGAGACCCTGTCTCTACAAAAAAAAAAAAAAATCCAAAATTGGCCAGGCGCAGTGGCTCATGCCTGTAATCCCAGTACTTTGGGAGGCCGAAGCAGGCGGATCACAAGGTCAGGAGTTCAAGACCAGCCTGGCCAACATGGTGAAACCCTGTCTCTACTAAAAAAATACAAGAATTAGCCAGGGATGATGGCATGTGTCTGTAATCCCAGCTACTCAGGAGGCTGAGGCAGGAGAACTGCTTGAACCCAGGAGGCGGAGGCTGCAGTGAGCTGAGATCGTGCCATTGCACTTCAGCCTAGGTGACAGAGCAAGACTCCATCACAAAAATAATAATAATAATAATAATTAGCCAGGCATGGAGGTGCACAACTGTAGTAGCAGCTACTTGGGAAGCTGAGGTGGGAGAATCACTTGAGCTCAGAAGTTTGAGGCTGCGGTGAGCCATGATCACACCACTGCACTCCAGCTTGGGTGACAGAGTAAGACCCCTGTCTCAAAAAAGAGAAAAAGAAGGGAATAATTTGCTAGGCCCAACACTCCTGAGAGGGCCGTGACATCAAGCCTGGTGTGTGCCCTTCAAAGTTGGAGAAATGGGGGGCACTGTTGAGTACCTTTGTCCATTTGGGCTGCTGTAAAAAAAATCCCATAGACTGGGTGGCTTATAGACAGCAGAAATGTATTTCTCACCGTACTGGAGGCTGAGAAGTTCAAGGTCAAAACACCAGCAGATTCAATGTCTGGTGAAGGCCCGCTTCCTGGCTCATAGAAAGTAGCCTTGTCACTGTACCCTTACAGGCTCACATGGCGGAAAAAAACAAGGGAGTTCTCTTGGGCTTCTTTTTTTTTGAGACGGAGTCTCTCTCTGTAGCCTGGGCTGGAGCGCAATGGCGCAATCTCTGCTCACTGCAACCTCTGCCTCCCTGGTTCAAGCGATTCTCCTGCCTCAGCCTCCCGAGTAGCTGGGATTACAGGCACCCACCACCACGCCCGGCTAATATATATATATATATATATATATTTTGTATTTTTAGTAGAGACAGGGTTTCACTATGTTGGCCAGGCTGGTCTCAAACTCCTGACCTCAAGTGATCCACCTACTTCGGCCTCCCAAAGTGCGGGTATTACAGGCGTGAGCCACTGCGCCCAGCTGGCCTCTTTTACAAAGGCACTAATTCCCTCCCACAGGCCTCCTAACACCATCTCTTTGGGGGTTAGGATTTTAAATGTACAGATGTGGTGGAAGACACAAACGTTGAGACCACAGCGGTGACCTTGACAGAGACAGTTTCAGTGACTTTGCTCTCTGCTTCTCTCCTCTCCCTGAGCTGCTTAGGGACCCCGGCTGCTGGGCGCTTTTTTCCCTGCATTTCTTATGCTGTTCTGTGATGAGCAGGGGCCTCTTTTTCTCCTCCACTGGGATAAGCATCTTGAGGGCAGGTTGCCTGGTTCAGACTTCAAGCCCCAGAACAGAATTCATCCCTGCAGCCATTCCCGCAGGCTAAAAGAGTACCAGCTGTGCGCACAGCACCTCGTGGGCCCAGTATGATGGCACCATAACTGATTTCCCTGTTATCCACCAGCATGAAGGGCATGAACACAGGGAACTTCATTAGCTGTCCCCAAACACAGGACATTAGTTCATTGAGGCCAGGTGCGGTGGCTCACACCTGTAATCCCAGCACTTTGGGAGGCCGAGGCGGGTAGATTATGAGGTCAGAAATTCGAGACCAGCCTGACCAACATGGTGAAATCCCGTCTTTACTAAAAATACAAAAATTAGCCAGGCATGGTGGTGCACACCTATAATCCCAGCTACTCAGGAGGCTGAGGCAGGAGAATCGCCTGAACCCAGGAGGCAGAGGTTGCAGTGAGCCAAGACTGTGCCATTGTACTCCAGCCTAGATGACAGGGTAAGACTCTGACCCCCCCCAAAAAAAAAAAAAAAAAAAAGATAGGAAACTTCATTAGTTGTCCCCAAACACAGGAAATTAGCTCATCAATCACGCACCACCCCACCAAAAATTAATCAGGGTAAACTTAAGAAGGGACTCCTTGTGGGAGCCAAGGAACAGACCCTGAAAATATAGAAAATATAGCTATCTTCTCCCTAAACGCCAGGCATACGGAACCCACCACGGCCCTCACATTAGCCTCCCATTCATCCTCTTCATTATCCTCCTGGCCAGAGGAGAAGTGACTTCCCCAAGGTCACATGAAGAAACACTGGAGTTGGGTTCCATGTACCCCAGGGCACTTCTCTTCAGCAGAGGGGATGGCACCGTGGGCACCTGCCAGCCGCTGCAGCCACTCCAGGGCCTCCTCCTGCAGGATGCTCTCCTGAATGAGCCTCATATCAGGGGCTGCCCATCCTTTGTCCTCCCAATACCCCTGCCCATAATTTGTCTTTCCCTTACACTGACACAATATTTTTATATTTTAATATTTTTTTAGAGACAGGGTCTCACCCTGTGGCCCAAGCTGGAGTGCAGTGGTGCAGTTACAGCTCACCACAGCCTCGAACTCCTGAGCTCAGGCGGCTCTCCTGCCTCAGCCTCTCAAGTAACTGGGATTGTAGGCACTCACCACCATGTCTGGCATTTTTTTTTTTTTTTTTTTTTTTTTTACAGAGGGGGTCTTGCTATGTTGCCCAGGCTGGTCTCGAACTCCTGGGCTCAAGTGATCCTCCCACCTTGGCCTCCCAAAGTGCTGAGCCACTGTGCCCGGCCTGGACACAGTTTTATATATTAATTTTAGATAATATCACACACTGACAATAATGAATACTGGCAAGAATATAGAGAAAAGAGAACCCTCATATACTATTGGCGGGAAAGTAAATTAATACAACCACTATGGAGAACAGTATGGAGGTTGCTCAAAAAAACTAAAAATAGAACTAGCATATAATTCAGCAACCCCAATGCCATGCATTTATAAATAATCTGGTTAGTTATAAATTGTATTTTTATAAATTGTATGTTATAGGTATATTTCTAAAGGAAATCGGTATATCAAAGAGCTAGCTGTACACCCATGTTTATTGCAGCACTATTCACAATTGCTAAGATTTGGAATCAACCTAAGTGTCTATCAATGGATTAATGGATTAAAAATGTATTACATATTAAAAAAAACACACACACACTGAGTTGTTTCTTTTTTTTTTTTGAGACGGAGTCTTGCTCTTTCACCCAGGCTGGAGCTCAGTGGCGCGATCTTGGCTCACTGCAACCTCCGCCTCCTGGGTTCACGCCATTCTCCTGCCTCAGCCTCCTGAGTAGCTGGGACTACAGGCGCCCGCCACCACGCCCGGCTAATTTTTTGTATTTTTAGTAGAGACCGGGTTTCACCGTGTTAGTCAGGATGGTCTTGATCTCCTGACCTTGTGATCCGCCCGCCTCGGCCTCCCAAAGTCCTGGGATTACAGGCGTGAGCCACCACGCCCGGCCGAGTTGTTTCTTTTTTAATTCTCTTTCAAATGATCCATTTAATCAAAGAGAAAGTCTCAGTTTGAAGCTGAGAAGCTTTAACACCTCGCTAATGTTTGCATTTCTCCCTTTTAAAAACACTGTGGGGCGGGACGCAGTGGCTCACGCCTATAATCCCAGCACCTTGGGAGGCCAAGGTGGGTGGATCGCTTGATCTCAGCAGTTTGAGACCAGCCTGGGAAACACAGTGAGACCCCGTCTCTCCCAAAAATACAAAAATTAGCCATGCATGGTGGCGAGTCTGTGGTCCCAACCACTTGATGAGTGGATTGCTGGAGGTGGGAGGGTGGCTAGAGCCCGGGAAGATAAGGCTGCAGTAAGCCGTGATCACGCTGCTGCACTCCAGCCTGGGTGACAGAGCAAGACCCTGTCTCAACAAAAAATAAAATAAAATAAATTGTGGTAAAATATACATAACATAAAATTGACCATTTTAACCATTTTTAGGTGTACAATGCAGTGACATTAAGTACATTCATAGCTTGCAGCCCTCCCCATCATCCATCCACAGAACCCTTTTCATCTTGTAAAACTGAAACTGTACCATTAAACGAAAACTCCTCATGTCCCTCCCCCAGCCCCCAGCAACCACCATTCAACTTTCCGTCTCTGTGAATTTGAATGCTCTAGGGACCTCCCATAAACGGAATCACAGAGTCACCTCCTTCTCTACACGGACGGAGATCAGGGCCTCAGGCTCATGTCTTGAGCAGGCAGCAGCCTCTGCCTCCTGTTGCTGTCCTGAGTTATAAACATTTTCTTACTTCCCTTCTCTTTGTAGCTAGCAAGGCTGCTCTTCCATTTGTGATAATGGATTGAAATCTACTTTTCAAACAAGTGGATCTAAGTGGGAAATAGAATTCATAGTGAAAGGCTGAAGGTGGAGAGGCTCTCACAGCAGAGAAGAAAAGAGGGGAAGAAGTTGGGAGGTGGAGAAACCCTGGCCTTGGGAGTGAAGCCTCCTTTGTGTCCAGAATACCAGGGAAGGAATGCGCCCCTGACTCCGTGCACCCGGCCTCCTTGGCTTCCTATCGCCTTTCGTAGCTTTCACCTTTGCCCCCATCCATTCATCCATGCACTTATTTATTCAGCAAACCTGGCTGTCCAGAGCCTATGGTTGGCCCTGGGGAATACTCCGGCCCCCCGGCCTGGGACGCTCCCAATATAACTCCTCTGCAAAGCCTTCTTCCGTCTCTTGTTCTGTTTGTTTAATCCTAATCCTAACCTCATCTAGGATCCTATTATGCAGACTCTGAGTCAGCTCTTAATTCCCACGTGAGGTCCCAAGGTCAGACAACGACCTTGGCCAGGTTGATATTTAAGGGAGTAAAGACATAGGGTGAGGTGGCTCCACCCAAAGAGGGCAGCCTCCTGCTGTTGCTCTGCACACGTGTGGGCTCAACTGTGCCAAATCATCCTATTGTCCCCTGAGCCAGAGGCCCTCCCGTATCCAGGAATTCACAGCTTTGCTAGCATGCTGGGCTGGCCAGTGGTATTCCAGACGAGTCCTGCTTGGTTAGACCCCAGCTTTCCCACAGAGTGTGTGAGGTGTTCCTGGGAGCTCCTGGAGGGCAGGGCCATGCCGGTCCACTCCAGCCCACTAGAGCTTGCCCTGGGCTGGCACACAGGGGCTTCAGGCCACCAGGCTGAGTCATCAGTGGATTCCCATATGACTGATGTAAGCGTGTGGCCGAGGGATGATGCCAGGAGAAGTCAGGATTCCTGGGGAATTGAGACAATGAGTCTAATGTCCACTCCCATGTGCAGGCCTGGCATCTACACAATCAGGGCCAGTGGATTTCCAGACCTTCCACGTGAGGGGCCAACATGGGTCTGCAGGACTACTAGGAGGCTCACTGGTGGCACAAATGGGCCTGCCCAGGACTAGACAAACTTTGAGGGTTCCTTGTCCTTTGACATCCATGACTGTCTTGGTTGCAAGTTATGAGAAGTCCAAACCCAACTGGCTACATAAAAACATGAAAATAGCGAATTGGCTCCTGTATCCAGGAAGCTTCTAGTAATCCAGTCTTGGGCTTGATTGGATCCAGAACCTCAAGGGATCAGAACTCTGCCTCCCAGAACCTCTGGCTCTGCTTTCCAGGAAGGAATTCCCTCTACGAAAGGTCAATTTATGTGGCAAGATGGCCTCATGGCTGCAGGCCCACTTCTAGTCGGCTTAGCAACTCCTGAGGCTCGTCATTGGCCCAGCCTGGGTCATTGTGCTTATGCCTGAGCCAATCGCACGGCCAGGAATGCGGGATTCTGATTGGCCAAGGCCCCTCCCCCATTAAAGTGCAGAGAGGGTGTTGCTTGGAGGAAAATGCTGGACCCTGACAGGAAGGGAGAGGCCAGGGCCTTTGCTATCCCAGCCCATGCTCTGTCTTGCAGCTGTGCCTGTCTTCAGAAATCCCAAAATGAGATTTAAATGAAAGCTGAGGGTATGGCAGTCAGACACAGAACAGAGCACTCTTGTGTTTTAACTGGTGCTGAGAGGGTAGCTTCCTGCTGCATATCTGCCCAGCTACCCCCACCTCCCCAGCTTCATCACACACTCCCACTCTTTCAAGCATCTTCAAATTAGTCTCTGCTCTTTTTTTTTTTTTTCTTTCAGAGACAGGGGCTTGCTGTGTCACCTGGACTGGAGTGCAGTGGTGAGATCACAGCTCACTGCAGCCTCGACCTGCAGCGATCCTCCTGCCTTCGCCTCCAGAGTAGCTGGGACTACAGGCGTGCACCACCATGCCTGGCTTAGTTTTCTATTTTTTTGCAGAGATGGGGGTCTTGCTTTGTAGCCCAGGCTGGTGTCAAACTCCTGGGCTCAAAAGATACTCCCACTTCGGCCTCCCAAAGTGCTAGGATTACAGGTGTGAGCCACTGTGCCCACTGCCCACCCTGTCTCTACTCCTTGCAACCCTGAACTTAACACAGAATCCAAAAATGTCAGCTGCCATCATTATCCTATCATACACTAAGTTAAAAGGCCAATTTAAATTTTCCCCGGAATTTTTCACTGGTCACAGCCTCCATCCGAAGAAGCGATGGCTGGGCTTGCTCCCCAGTGTTAAGAGGAGGTTAGGCCGGGCCAGAAGCACCCATTCACTGGTTTTCATCCTTCCCACCTTAGTGGCTTTACACAGCAGTGTGCGCTGGTTCTGAGCAGGAACCAAGCCTTGGGGAGCATGGGTTGGGCCCTTGCCTGGCTGGCTGGGGGGCCTGTGCAGGCAGATTGCCCCGCCCAGGAAGGACAGGAGCCAAGCCTCCAGGGCTTTCCCACGCTCACGTTCCCTGGCGCTGGGCCGCAGACACTCTGTGGTTGACAGCCTGGTCCTGTTCATCTTGCCCGGCTCCCACTTCACAGCTCACACTGGTATAGTGTGGCCCCCTCCTCTTCTAGTATTTCCATGTGTAGCCTCACAAGATAACTGGCTCATCCAGGTGGCCACAGATGTCCAGCTTGGCCCCACAGCAAGGCCTTAGCCAGCTCCACTGCCAGCCACAGCCCACACCTTCCCTGATCAACCTTCGCTAGCAGCAGGGCTCTTTAATTGTCCGCTAAGACGCCTTTGAGGACCTGGTAGACGTTAGGGTCCAGCTGCCTGGGGAAATGCACATGGGCCCATCAGTAGGCAGGCTCCTGGGTCTCCAAAGGCTGCCCAGGGATCCCATGTTAAGGAATCCTATCTGGGAAGGACTTTCCCCTTGCGATCCCTTGGTCTTCCTTCTCCTTAACCTTTATGTCCTGGTGCCCGTCCTCCATCATCACAGCCTGAACCATATAGGAAGCTAAGCAAATAACCCCCGAATCTCTTTATGAGTAATAACAACACAAATTGAGCAGTTACCTTGTGCCAGATACTGTTGAAAACACATGAGGGGTATTAATACATTTACCCCTCACAGCAACCCCATGACGTTGGGATAGTTAGAATTATACCCATTTTATAGATGAGAAGATTAAAGCACAGAGAGTTTGGAGAACCTTCCCAAAGTCTCATAGCAAAGAGGAGGTGTTGCCCTCCCTACACAGCAGCTGGTTCACCACCTCTGATGCAATCTACAGTCTCCCTCAAGGCTGGGCCAATGCTCGGGAGCTCTGGACTTGAGGCAAGCACAGAATGGAATGACCCCAAACACCCAAAGGTGAGCTGCCCTAGAAAGGCGGACATTGGGCCGGGCGCGGTGGCTCATGCCTATAATCCCAGTACTTTGGGAGGCCCAGGTGGGCGGATCACCTGAGGTCAGGAGTTTGAGACCAGCCTGGCCAACATGGTGAAACTCCATCTTTACTAAAAATACAAAATTAGCCAAGCATGATGGCACATGCCTGTAATCCCAGCTACTTGGTAGGCTGAGGCAGGAGAATCGCTTGAACCCAGGAGGCGGAAGTTGCAGTGAGCTGAGATTGTGCCATTGCACTCCAGCCTGAGCAACAAGAGCAAAATTCCGTCTCAAAAAAAAATAAAAATAAAAACAAAAGACATCAGTGGTTTCTGAAGACTCCAAGCTGCTGTATAGGCTGTGTCTGCCATCTTGGACACAACTTTTCTATTGTTCCTATTAAATGTGTTCGTCCTTCTGGCTTATTTGCCATTTCCTTCATGCAAACTTCTTGCCATCCAAGGATGGGTTGGATACCCCCTTCTCCACATGAAGTCATAGCCCCAAGACTCTTCCCTTCCCAGCCCTATCATGCTACACTGCAAATGCATGACGGCCTCCCTTCCACACCGGAAGCTCCCAAGACGGCAGGGATTGTGTCTTGCTTTGCTATGTCTTGAATTAAAAAATAATAATTATTATTATTGGCTGGGCGCAGAGGTTCACGCCTGTAAATCCCAGCACTTTGGGAGGCCAAGGAGGGAGAATCACTTGAGGCCAGGAGTTTGAGACCAGCCTGGCCAACATGGTGAAACACTGTCTCTATTAAAAATACAAAAATTAGCCGGGCATGGTGGCGGGCGCCTATAATCTCAGCTACTTGGGAGGCTCAGGCAGCGGAATTGATTGAACCTGGGAGGGGGAGGTTGCAGTGCGCTGAGATAGCGTCATCACACTCCAGCCTGGGGAACAAGAGCTAAACTTCATCTCAAATAATAATAATAATAACAACAATAATAATAAGGCCAGGCACCATGGCTCACGCCTGAAATCCCAGCACTTTGGGAGGCCGAGGTGGGCGGATCACAAGGTCAAGAGATGGAGACCATCCTGGCCAACATGGTGAAACCCCGTCTCTACTAAAAATGCAAAAATTAGCTGGGTGTGGTGGTGCGTACCTATAATCCCAGCCACTCGGGAGGCTGAGGTAGGAGAATCACTTGAACCTGGGAGGCAGAGGTTGCAGTGAGCTGAGATCGCGTCATTGCACTCTAGTCTGGGCGACACTCCGTCTAAAAAATAAATAATAATAATAATAATTCTTTCATTTTTATTGAGTAAAAGAGACATTCAATAAAGTGCACAAATCCTAGGTGTGAACATTGTATGTATCAATCAATGAGCTTTTATGTATGTATACAGCCATGAAACCACCACTCAGATCAAAGCATACATGTCTAGCCCCTGGAAGCTTCCGCTGGTGTCCTCCCAGTCATTACTCCTCACCGTAGGGGTAAATACTGTTACGGTGACTGCTGTCTTTTCTTAAACTTCAAATAAATGGAAACTTCAAATAAGTGTGTCTGGCTTCTTGGGCTCAACATGTTGTCTCTGAAATTCTCATGTTGCTGCATGATTCCGTAGTTTGCCCTTTTTATTGCTGTGTAGTATTCCATTGAATTAATATAACAACATTTATGTATCCATTCTATTCTTGATGAACATGTCAGCTAGGATGTGGAGGATATGGGCTCTATCTTTGCTAGTGGGTGTATACATTGCTGTAATGACTAAGGAAAACTGTCTTGTCTACCATCATTATAATAACTCATTTACTGAGCATTTACTGTGTGCCAGGTACTGTACAGGAGTCAGCTACATTATCTCAATCTTCACAATGATCCTTGGGAGTAGATAGTTGCCATCTGTGAAACAGGATAATTGTGGCATCAACATAAATAGGATTATTGTGACGTTTAATTGAGATGATACTTTGAAGGACTTAGCCCAGTGCTGCCATTTTGGAAACACTGTTTATGATACCTGTTACTGGTGATTCCTAACGGGCACAGGATGGGGGGTTCAGGTGCCTGGTGGGTCCCTGCTGAGCAAGTAGCCCAGCAGCCTTGTCCTCAGAGCACCTGGGGGAATCATGAATTTGTGAGCCTCTTTGATAAGACCCTGGCTCTAACTTCAAGAAAACGGTCACTAGGGGAGGGTGAGGGACAGGACTGAGACTTTAGCTTAAGAAGGGCCCTGGGAGCATTCCACAGCCTTCTTTTACGCACATCTTCCTGAAGCTGAGTACAGAGGGTACTCTGAGGTGATGACTGTTCCCTACCTGTCTCTCTCATTAGCCGGTAGCTTGGCCAGTGCCTGTCTTTCAAATGTTCATTCAGAAACACAATTGAAGTGTCTCCCTTGGTCCAGGCACTATGCCAAGAACTGACAGATACAGCAGTGAGCAACATAGGCAAGGTGAGGAGAGAGACAAGAAACTGAGAGGCACCGAGACTGTGTAGGGGCTGGGCTCCCAGCACTTTGGGAGGCCAAGGCGAGAGGATTGCTTGAGCTCGTGGGTTTGAGACCAGCCTGAGCAACATAGCAAGACCCTATCCCTACCTGCCACCCCCCACCCCCTGCCACAATAAAAAATACAAGTCTTGAGGGAGAAAAGACAGAGGAGCTGTGGAGGGGAGGCCTGAGGTCTGAGGGTGGGGGGTCAGGGTCAGGTCCTGTGGAGCCTGTAGCCTAGGACAGGGAGTGTGGATTTGATCCTTATGGGAAACAACTGGAAGGCTTTTTGTTTCTTTTTCTGTAGAAATGGGGTCTCACTGTTACCCAGGCTGGTCTCGAACACCCCAAGGGATCAGCCATCTTGGCCTCCCACAATGCTGGGATTAAAGGCGTGAGCCACCGCGCCAGGCCTCAACTGGAAGGCTTTAAGTGAGAGATGGGGTGCAAGGGAATCCCAGGGTCAGAAAGGTCTTCAGAGCGCCAGGAAGGGCTTGCGGGGGAGGGGCGCGTATGGAAGGGGCGCATGGAAGGAACTCACAGATTCCTTGAATGAATGAATGAACGACCCAATGCACTGATGGATGAATGGAATAGCAGCCAGGAATAGCGGCCAGGAATAGCAGCCGGCCCCCAGGGAGCCCCAGACCCCGCGGCCTGAAGCCTTGCTTCTAGGCCAAGGCACAGGCGCGGTGACCTTGGGGATGTCCCCGCCCAGGACTCATGGCCCGGAACCCGGCGTCCCGGGGGCGGGGAGGGCGTGCCTGGCGGGACAGCGCGCGCGGTGAAACGGCGGGCGGCGCACCTCGCGTAGGCCCCCCACACATTCCCCCCGGCTCAGCCCTGCCGGGACCCGAACCCGCGCCGCCCGCCGTGTTTACATTCCACCCGCGCCAGCCACGCGGCTTTTTGCCGCTCCAGCGCCGCTCGGTCCCGCCCCCGGCGCCCGCGGCCCGCCCCTCGCCGCCGCGCGCCAGACTTCTCCCGCGTCCCGCCCGCCGCCCCGCCCCGCGTCCCGCGCCCCGCGCCCCGCGCCCGGCCCTCGGCGCGCAGGCCCTGTCACTTGGCCCCGCCCCGCCCGCCGGCCCCGCCCCTGATTCCCCGTCCCTGCGCCTCGCTGGCCGGCGCCGTGGAGGGGCGGGCCCGGGGGCGGGGAGAGGGACGGGGCGGGACGGGCTCTGGGTCCCGCGCGGCCGCTGAGGGGCTGGGAGCCGCGGCGGGGCGGCGCGAGGGCGGGCCGGGGCCGGTTCCGCGCGCAGGGATTTTAAATGTCCCGCTCTGAGCCGGGCGCAGGAGCAGCCGGCGCGGCCGCCAGCGCGGTGTAGGGGGCAGGCGCGGATCCCGCCACCGCCGCGCGCTCGGCCCGCCGACTCCCGCCGCCGCCGCCGCCGCCGCCGCCGCCTGCCGGGACTGGAGCGCACCGCCCGCCGCGGACAAGACCCTGGTGAGGCTACTGCCGCGGGCTGCGGACAGGGACTCCTGGGGCCCAGACCGCGCCGGGGAGCTGGGTGGGGGCGGGGTGCGGCCGGGTCGCGGGTCCCCGGGCGGCGGCGCGGGGCGCCCCGGGAGGGTGCTGGGAGCGCGGCGGAGTGGGGCGGTGGGGACACTGAGGCAGCCCGGGCCCCGGGAGGCGACGGGCCGGTGAGGGCGGCGGGGGCGGCGGGACCCTGGGTCGGGGGTCGGCGGGGGCGCGGGTCGCGGGTGACAGGCCACCCCGCCATCGGCCATCTTCCTGGCCCGCCCGGCTGCCCGCGCGCGAGGGGGGAGGGGTGCTGGGCCCACGGCCTGACCCCGCCGCCGCTTCACCCCGCGCCGCCCCGCAGGCCTCAGGCCGGAGCAGCCCCATCATGCCGAGGGAGCGCAGGGAGCGGTGAGTGCCCGCGCCGCGGGGCCGGACGGGACAGGACGGGACGGGACGGGTGGCGTGGGGGAGGGGCGGCCGCGGGTGCTCACCCGGCCCGGTGCCACCCGGGTCCACAGGGATGCGAAGGAGCGGGACACCATGAAGGAGGACGGCGGCGCGGAGTTCTCGGCTCGCTCCAGGAAGAGGAAGGCAAACGTGGCCGTTGTGAGTACAAAAGAGACAGGTTGGGGAGCATCCCCCCCATCTCACCTGGGTACCCGACTTGGCTCTGCCTACGGGGGCGGGGGTCCCTTGGGCAGGAACGGAGCTCATAACCTGATCAGCTTTCTGTTCTTCTCTCTGTTTTTGTCTTGTTTGGTGTGTTTCCTTGGGGTCATGGGGGTGGCTTCATGTTAGTTTTTGCAGGATCCAGATGAAGAAATGGCCAAAATCGACAGGACGGCGAGGGACCAGTGTGGGAGCCAGGTAGGTCCGCCCGGGATTGGGCCTCTGTGGAGGTCCTTCTCCCTGTGGGTCACATGGGGTTTCATGCTGTCTTGTCTCTCGCTGGAGACACTCCGGTGAGAGTGAACTTCTCTAATGCAGCCACAGCCCATATGGCCCAGCACTGTACCTGTCAGTGGGCACTGGCCTCTGCCAGTCCTGGGATTCCAGGAAGCTTGGTGTTCTGAGATTACAGATATGTGCCTAGCCTAGAAGAACCAGAATGGACATCACATTATTCTAGAAGTCCTCCCCTTCTACCCAGGAGGAAACTGAGACTCAGTTAGAGGAAGAAAGTAACCCAGAGTCCTGTGCCATCCAGGGGCAAAGTTGGGCCCTCGGCCTTGTCTGTAAAAGCTGGTGAACTGGGGGAGGGTTCCTGGGTGTTTATAAGCAACAACTTTCCCCCTATCTACACCTATTTTTCTTGTCATGGTGTTTAAGGACCTCCTCCGTCTTCTGTAGGTCAGGTTTCAAATTCTTCTCCTCTTTCTGGCCCTGGAAATTCTTCTAGCCCCTCCAGCAATTACCTGCATTGATCCCCAGCTCAGCCTGACCTCAGCAAGAGTATCAGTGGAACATTCAGTGTAATGATAGGTAGTGTCTCAATATGTTTTTTTTTTTGACTGCTTTTCTTTTCTCTCCTTAAGGAGTTCCTGCCAAATTTCCTGCATGCAGTGTGATAATCATTATAATATCAGAAGTTTCTTGCAGGAAAAGCTTGTACTATCTCTTTACTTTCAGAAATGGCTGGAGACTGTAGTTATGTCTCCAGTGGGGGAAGCAGCCTATCTCTAAACTAGCTGGTCAGGCCTTCTGACTCTATCACAGATAAATGCTGAACAGAAACAGTGTTCGACCTGAGTGCAGGGATCCCAGTTAGGTTAGCAGAGGAGCCCCTCACTTTGCAGAGCAGCAGCCAGGGTAGTTCGTCTGGAATCGTGAAGGGTTTCAACGCAGTGGGCCGTGTTCTAAATAGCAGTTGTCACTGCATGTAAGGTCCCCCAAAATAAGCATTTCTGAGGAGGGTCCACTGACTATTGAAGAAAGGGTTGCTGATTTCCTTTTTCATTCAAAGAAATCATTTCAGAGAAGGAAATGAGATGGCATATCCCAAGTTTTTTTTTTCTTCCCTTAAAGTACATTCAAATCAAGCAAGTTGATTTTTTAGGTATTATAAAATGAATTCTGACTTTGTGAAATTCAGGATTGTTTATTTTCCCAGCTGTGTTTTGAATAGAAAAGAAACTTCCAGCTGAAGATGAAGCAGGGCCGTCCCTGTTGCATTCTTGGAGTTTTAGAAGCATGTCTGTTCTCAAGGATAGCCTGAGCAGTGAGGAGGGTGGCTCCTGGGACGGATTGTGGCTCTGTCCCCTGGCCACAGCGTGTGGATAGCTGTGCTGCCGGAATAGCCGTACCATTTCCCACTAGAAGGCATTTTCGTGGTTATCCAGAGATTAATGGCAACAGATTTCTATACATTTTGTAGAGTAGATAGCTTAAACATTAGCTGTCTATGTATGGAGCAGTATCTTTGTTATTTCTTTGTGGGGATTCATGAAACTAGAACTTGGGGGTACAACAGAACCTTTTTCCCTGTTCACATACAGAACTTTTCTCTGGAGTTATCATAGTTCCCCCCAGTACAACAGTCTTGAGCTACTTGGAGCCATTGTGCTAAACTCTTGTGTGACTGCTTCATCGAGACCACGTGGAAGCTTTTTAATTTTCATCTTAGGCTGTTCTTAATGAAAAGAATACCCTTTTTTCTAAGATCTACTTAACACGTCCATTTTGTTGTTTAATTTTTTTGCACGAGACTCAGTCTTTCTATTGAAGTGGAATCCTGGACTGTTACTTTTCAGAAAATAATCCTACGTAAGGAAAAAAGTGGTATGAGGAGCTGGAGTGGTTAGGAATCCCATTGGTCTCTTATTGTTATCTCATTCCTTCCTAAATAAAGTCAGACGGATCTTGCTTTGAAACTTGGTGTACACTCAAGTTAAGGACATAGACTTAATTATTCTACCTCATCCACTGGTCCCTAAAAAGGCCAACTTTGGAAACCATTTGTCTGCTAATGGTTCACCTAGTTTGGGAACTGCTGCTGGACTCATCTATGTCCAAAGGCCTGCTCTCAGATGTGCCAGCCATCTGGCTGTAGAGGGTGGCACCCAGCATTATCCCTTCAAGACTAGAATTCATTCTTCCTGAATGAAGAACAACTTACAGCGGTTGTAATGTGACCCTTTTTGAGTTAAGGAAATGCCACCCGCACATGGTACTAGAACTGAAAGGAAGCAGCCTTGCTCGCACAGCTGTTGGCAGGAGCTGTCATGGATAATTTGCATGCCCAATTCTTTGTACATTGGGTGGGGAAGAGCTTTATCTGGCTTTGCTCTTCTAACTGAAAGTGCTTGGGCTTCCTCTGAAGGCGGCCAATGTGCTGTGGTCGCCACTATGTGCTGTGTCTTCGAGGTAGCACTTAGAGCCCGAGTTTCCACGTTCATTTATAGTGACCCCAGTTGTCTATTTTGTTCTTGAGTCAATGTTAATGGTCTCTGCTTTTTTTTTTTTTTTTTTTTTTTGAGGTGGGGACAGAGTCTCGCTCTGTCACCCAGGCTGGAGTGCAATGGCGCGATCTCGGCTCCCTGCAACCTCCGCCTCCCGGGTTCAAGTGATTCTCCTGCTTCAGCCTCCTGAGTAGTTGGGATTACAGGTGCCTACTAACCACACCCGGCTAATTTTTGTATTTTTAGTAGAGACGGGGTTTCACCAGGTTGGCCAGGCTGGTGGTCTCTGCTTTAAAAAAAAAAAATGCCAGGTGCGGTGGCTCAGGCTTGTAATCCCAGCACTTTCGGAAGACAAGGCAGAAGGATGGCTTGAGTCCAGGAGTTCGAGACCAGCCTGGACAACATGGCAAAACCCCATCTCTACAAAAAAATACAAAAATTAGCTGGGCGTGCTCGTGCATGCCTATAGTCCTAGCTGCTCAGGAGGCTGAGGCAGGAGGATCGCTTGACCCCAGGAGGCAGAGGTTGCAGTGAGCTGAGATCGCACCACGGCACTCCAGCCTGGGCAACAGAGGGAGACCTGTCTCAAAAAAAAAAAAAAGCCAAGTCTCAGACTTTCATATGGCTTCCATGCTAGTAGGATTGTTACCTGCCTAATATCTTCAGCAAAGTTACTATTTTATAACTTTAAAAATCAAACAGACTTCTTAGAGTAGGAATAGCTTTAAAAATGAAAATATTCTAAATGGACTTTAGTGTTTTTCAGATATTGAAAATTGAATACATATCTGAAACCTTTAAAAGAAAAGCATAGTGCTTTGGTTTATAATAGTTCCTTACTTTATCAGGTATTTGAATTACCCTGCAAGACTCAGGAGATTCAGAGGTCTAGTGTCTAGGCTAGCTTCCTGTAGACTTCATAGTATGACCTGTGACCTGTGACCATCACTTGATTTGGTTTTAACTAGGTGGATGTTCATTCTGTTTGTTTCGAGTTAAGGAAAAGAAAAAGTCCTTTATTATTTAACATATTTGGCTAGTCCTGCAACAAAAAGAAAATGTCACATTTGATGAGTTTTTGTTTTAAACTGAGGGGACTTTAATACATATGGCAGCCAATTTACATTTTTGATCTTTTTTTGTTTATTATACTTTAAGTTTTAGGGTACATGTGCACAACGTGCAGGTTAGTTACATATGTATATATGTGCCATGTTGGTGTGCTGCACCCATTAACTCATCATTTAACCTTAGGTATATCTCCTAATGCTGTCCCTCCCCCCTCCCCCCCATTTTTGATCTTTTATACTAATGAATGTGAAGTGCTTATGTAAATATTTTTATTGACAATTCTGTTTTACTTTTAAGAAATTGTAGTAGATGCATTGTACTCATTAAAAAAATCTTTGAGTTGTGACAAAAAATATCATAATGTATCTTTTTGGAAGCACTTTCAGAAGTCATGCCTAGTATCTTACTGAGTGGCAAGTGAGTTTGTAATGTTTTTGGGTAACGTAAGAGCTGTTTGCATCTTATCTCACCTCTCCTGTGTATTTTTCATTTACAGCCTTGGGACAATAATGCAGTCTGTGCAGACCCCTGCTCCCTGATCCCCACACCTGACAAAGAAGATGATGAGCGGGTTTACCCAAACTCAACGTGCAAGTCTCGGATTATTGCACCATCCAGAGGCTCCCCACTGCCTGTACTGAGGTCAGTGCCGACTCTGCCACGTGGCTTCCAGGTCTCTTACTCCATGCTCCCCTTTATCCCTCATAGCATGGACGCATTCTTACCCCTTTGTGGGCCTCATTTTTGTTGTGTGTTTTGTTGTAGCTGGGCAAATAGAGAGGAAGTCTGGAAAATCATGTTAAACAAGGAAAAGACATACTTAAGGGATCAGCACTTTCTTGAGCAACACCCTCTTCTGCAGCCAAAAATGCGAGCAATTCTTCTGGATTGGTTAATGGAGGTGAGCTTGAGTCTTCCTGTTCGCTTCATGAAAGCACTGAGCATTTCCAGCATTTTTGTGTATTAGGACCTCTGTGTGGTTTATTCCCATGACACGTTCTCCATCTCTGAAGCTATATGGTATATTTACTGCGGTGGTCTTTCTGTTTTGCTTGTATTCTTAGCAAGAATTTCTGAAATCTTTTTATCCTTCAGATGTTTTAAAATTGGCATCTAATTTTTTCCATCCAAGTTTAAATAATTGTTAAGGTTGTATTTTCCAGTAAATTGTAACTGTTAACATTTGAGCTTTGTTCATTATGTTCATTAAATTGCTTTTTATTTATTTATTTTTTTTTGAGATGGGAGTCTTGCTTTGTCACCCAGGCTGGAGTGCAGTGGCACAATCTCGGCTTACTGCAAGCTCTGCCTCACGGGTTCAAGTGACTCTCCTGGCCTCAGCCTCCTGAGTAGCTGGGATTACAGGCGCACGCCATCACGCCCAGTATTGTTTTTTCTTTTTTAGACGGAGTCTTGCTCTGTCACCCAGGCTAGAGTGCAGTGGCGCGATCTCGGCTTACTGCAAGCTCCTCCTCCTGGGTTCATGCCATTCTCCTGCCTCAGCCTCCCGAGTAGCTGGGACTACAGGTGCCCGCCACCACGTCTGGCTAATTTTTTGTATTTTTAGTAGAGATGGGATTTCACTGTGTTAGCCAGGATGGTCTCGATCTCCTGACCTTGTGGTTTGCCCGCCTCGGCCTCCCAAAGTGCTGGGATTACAGGCATGAGCCACCGCACCTAGCCTAATTTTTGTATTTTTAGAAGAAACGGGGTTTCACCATGTTGGCCAGGCTGGTCTTGAACTCCTGACCTCGTGATCCACCCACCTCGGCCTCCCAGAGTGCTGGGATTACAGGTGTGAGCCACCATGCCCAGCTAAATTGCTTTTAAATGTATCCGCTGGGATGCATATATCACCTCTTTGATAGCTACTGTCATAAATTGTAAACATATATGGATAAGCTTATCTTAAACAGGTCTGACATTGCTCCTTTTTAACTTCTTAGAATCTATTCCCTTTTCCACCATTCCCATTTATTCTAATAAAATATATTGTTCAAATCCTGGCTGGGCACAGTGGCTCATGTCTGTAATCCCACACTTTGGAAGGCCAAGGCAGAAGAATCCCTTGAGCCCAGGAGTTAGAGACTAGCCTGGGCAACACAGTGAGACCCCATGTCTTTTTTTTTTTTTGAGATGGAGTTTCGCTCTTGTTGCCCAGGCTGGCGTGCAATGGTGTGATCTTGGCTCACCACAACCTCTGCCTCCCGGGTTCAAGCGATTTTCTTGCCTCAGGCTCCCGAGTAGCTGGGATTACAGGCATACGCCACCACGCGTGGCTAATTTTGTATTTTTAGTAGAGACGGGGTTTCTCCATGTTGGTCAGGCTGGTCTTGAACTCCCGACCTCAGGTGATCTGCCCGCCTTGGCCTCCCAAAGTGCTGGGATTACAGGCGTGAGCCACTGCGCTTGGCCCTTGAGACCCCATTTCAACAAAAAATAAAAAATTGTCAGGGTATAGTGGCTCAGGCTTGTAGTCACAACTACTGAGGAGGCTGAAGTGGGAGGATTGCTTGAGCCTGGGAGTTGGAGCTTGCAGTGAGCTGCGATATCACCACTGCACTCCAGCCTAGGTGACCATGAGACTCTGTCTCAATTTTTTTTTTAAGCATATTTTTAAAGCTATTTGGACCATTGGAGTGGCTTCTGTGTTTTGAGACAGAGTTGCTCTGTCACCCAAGCTGGAGTGTAGTGGTGCAGTCACGGCTCACTGCAGGCTCCAATTCCTGGGCTCAAGCAGTCCTCCCACCTCAGCCTCCCCAGTCGTTGGGACTACAGGCATGAGCCACTATGCCCTGCCAATTTTTTATTTTTTGTTGAGATGGGGTCTTGCTACGTTGCCCCGGCTGGTCTCCAACTCCTGGGATCAAGAGATCCCCGTGCCTTGGCCTCCCAAAGTGCTGGGATTGCAGGTGTGAGCTACAGCATCCAACTCAAATCTTTTCTTGGTCCACACTATTTTATTTCTCTTTAACAGTTAATCAAAAGAACAAGTATAACAACATTTGATAGATAATGGTTAAACATAAAAGATGAGATTTTATTGGTAGTATATCTCTTACTGGGATGAACTGCGGTAGCTTATAGTTTCTTGATTAAGGGAAGCTTCCTAGACAACCTTGTAAGACTTGAATGGATGAGAAGTGGCTTTTCTTCTGAAGTGGAAGAACATCTCAGGCAGACCTGCTTCATGAAAACATGTAGAAGTTGAGTGTGTAACTACAGAAGTACCCTTCATCCTCGGGGGTACATCCCAAGACCCGCAGGAGATGCCTGAAGCCACAGATAGTACTGAGCTCTAGATATGCCATGCTTTTAATCCTCTACTTTCATGTTTTCACTTAAAGAAAGCACTTCACGGCTTCTCTTTGGCATTTCCAAATAGCCAGCATCACTACTCTTGCCCTGTGGGGCCATTATTCAGTAAAATAAGGGCTGCTTGCTTGAACACCAGCACTGCTGTGCTGTGACAGTCCATCTGATAACCTGTGTGCTAGTGAGTGACTAACAGGCAGGTGGCCTACTCCACGGGGTTGTGCGGGCAAGGGGATGATTCACATCCTAGGCAGGTGAGGGTGGGACAGGCCAGAAGGGCCCCTCATTTAAAACCTATCAGTTGTTAGGCTGGGCACAGTGGCTCATCCCTATAATCCCAGCACTTTGGGAGGCCAAAGCAGGCAGATCACTTGAGGCCAGGAGTTCAAGACCAGCCTGGCCAACGTGGTGAAACACCATTTCTACTAAAAATACAAAAATTAGCTGGGCATGGTGGCGGGTGCTGGTAATTCCAGCTACTCGGGAGGCTGAAGCAAGAGAATCGCTTGAGCCTGGGAGGTGGAGGTTGCAGTGAACCAAGATCACAACACTACATTCCAGCCTGGGTGACAGAATAAGACACCTCAAAAAAAAAAAAAAAGAAAAAAAGAAAACAAAATCTATCAATTGTTGAGTTCAGGAACTTTGCATTTTATATTGTCCTTCACCAAAGTCATTACAAGTTTTTTTTTTCCCCTCCCTCAAGTAAAACTTACTTGTTCTAAAACTTACTAAATATGTTTTCAGGTGTGTGAGGTCTATAAACTTCACAGGGAGACCTTTTACTTGGCACAAGATTTCTTTGACCGGTATATGGCGACACAAGAAAATGTTGTAAAAACTCTTCTACAGCTTATTGGTATTTCATCTTTATTTATTGCAGCCAAACTTGAGGTAAATAATTTTCAAATATTTGTTCTATAATGTGTGTTATTTCTCGAGCTCCACTGGGATTGGGGGAAGAGGTTGGCGCTTTGCCTATAGCACTCATCCTAAATTTTTCTAATTTGCTACCCTGTAAAGTTAAGACACATGCCAAACAGAAAAAAAGGCTGGAAAGTGACCAGGAAGAGAAAAGTAGTGAGGGTATGGAAGACCTAGGTTCATGTAGTTACACTGAGCAAAAAAAAAAAAATGAACTTTGAACTAAGATAATAATTTTGGGCCCGGGGTGGTGGCTCAAGCCTTTAATCCCAGCACTTTGGGAGGCCAAGGCAGCTGGGTCACTTGAGGCCAGTAGTTTGAGACATGGTGAAACACCATTTGTACTAAAAATACAAAGATTAGCCAGGCATGGTGGCGTGTGCCTGTAATCCCAGCTATTCGGGAGGCTGAGGCAAGAGAATTGCTGGAGCCCAGGAGGCAAAGATTGCAGTGAGTCGAGATCCCACCGCTGTACTCCACCCTGGGCAACAGAGGGAAATTCTGTCTAAAAAAAAAAAGAAAAAAGAAAAGATTAAAAATTTGTGTATGATTATCAAAGGGTGTATGGGCCCAACTTTCAAATGTGTTAAAGGTACTGAAAAGGGGATATTTCAAGAGTACCCACAATGAGTCAAAGTTCCATCCATTTATTTAAGGGTGGGTGGGAGTTGTGTGTGTGTGTTTTTTTTTTTTTTTTTTTTTTTTACAACCATTGGAGTGGCTTCTGTGTTAATCCCATCAGTGTGCCCTCTCTCTTTCCATGCCAGGGTGCTGAGAAGTCATTTTGGATGCATTATAAATTGAGACTGTTAGAGATTGGCTTTGGTGCTAGTGCCATCTTTTATTTCCTTTCAGGAAATCTATCCTCCAAAGTTGCACCAGTTTGCGTATGTGACAGATGGAGCTTGTTCAGGAGATGAAATTCTCACCATGGAATTAATGATTATGAAGGTGGGTTCCAGTGAATTTTCCAGCCATTTTTTAAATGCGTACGGCAGATCTTTTCCACCTGAAGTGTGAGGTGCTTCTGGGAGGTGTTCTCCAGCTGGACACATTGTGGCATGGAATATGGCTGCATTTTGAACTTTTCTCAATCATCGGTCTCTTTTCTCTCTGTTTTCCTTTAGGCCCTTAAGTGGCGTTTAAGTCCCCTGACTATTGTGTCCTGGCTGAATGTATACATGCAGGTTGCATATCTAAATGACTTACATGAAGTGCTACTGCCGCAGTATCCCCAGCAAATCTTTATACAGATTGCAGAGGTAAGTGGCTCCATCACGTCCGTGGGGCCACCTTCCCTGCAGCTGGAGTGAGGAACTCTAGAAGAGGCGTTGGTGGCATCCATCTCAGCGTTCTTTTCTTCTCCATAGCTGTTGGATCTCTGTGTCCTGGATGTTGACTGCCTTGAATTTCCTTATGGTATACTTGCTGCTTCGGCTTTGTATCATTTCTCGTCATCTGAATTGATGCAAAAGGTTTCAGGTAAGTTGGCTTTCCAGTGCATGCACAAACAAGGTGTACTAAACTTACATCCAGTTGTCAGCCTCAGATTAAGCCCACGACGTCTTCACCGCAGGGTATCAGTGGTGCGACATAGAGAACTGTGTCAAGTGGATGGTTCCATTTGCCATGGTTATAAGGGAGATGGGGAGCTCAAAACTGAAGCACTTCAGGGGCGTCGCTGATGAAGATGCACACAACATACAGACCCACAGAGACAGCTTGGATTTGCTGGTCAGTGCTGCTCCTTCTTTCAGTCCTTCTTGGCCAAATTCTTAAAACTGCCTAAATAGGCCAGCCCCAGTGGTTCAGGCCTGTAAACCCAGCACTTTGGGAGACCGAGGTGGGCCGATCACTTGAGGCCAGGAGTTCAAGACCAGCCTGGCCAACATGGTGAAACCTTGTCTCTACTAAAAATAAAAAAATGAGCTGGGTATGGTGGTGGGTGCCTGTAGTCCCAGCTACTCGAGAGGCTGAGGCAGGAGAATCGTTTGAACCTGGGAGGCGGAGGTTGCAGTGCATTGAGATCACGCCACTGCACTCCAGCCTGGGCGACAGAGTGAAACTATGTCTCAAAAAAAAAAAAACTGCCTAAATAACCTGTTCACTTTTCTTCAGGCAGGCCCCAGATATCCTTGAAAAACTCCATTTTAATTAATTGAACAAGAAAAATCCTGGCAAATTGATGCTGTATCTCACTATCATATAGACTACAGAGTTTTAAAGTGCTCTTTGATATTTTTTTTTCTTTCACTCATCTCCATAGAAAAAGACATAGTGGCCAGACACAGTGGCTTTTGGAGGCCAAGGCAGAAGGACTGCTTGAGCCCAAAAGTTTGAGACTAGCCTGGGCAACACAGGGAGACCCCGTCCCTAAAAAATTTAAAAACTAGCCAGGCCGGGTGGCACATGTCTGTAGTCCCAGCACTTTGGGAGGCCGAGGCGGGCAGATCGCCTGAGGTCAGGAGTTCAAGACCAGCCAGGCCAAAATGGCGAAACCCTGTCTCTATGAAAAATACAAAAATTAGCTAGGCATGGTGGCGGGTGCCTATAATCTCAGCTATTCTACTCGGGAGGCTGAGGCAGGAGAATCGGTTGAACCCTGGGAGTGGAAGTTGCAATAAGCCGAGATCCCACCACTGTACTACAGTCTAGATGACAAAGCAAGACTCCATCTTGAGAAAAAAAAATTTTTTAATTAAAAAAGAAAAATCCTATGGCAATTGAAGCCCAAGGATATGTTCTACTCTAACGTGTTGTCCCTTTTATTCTTACCAACAGGACAAAGCCCGAGCAAAGAAAGTCATGTTGTCTGAACAAAATAGGGCTTCTCCTCTCCCCAGTGGGCTCCTCACCCCGCCACAGAGCGGTAAGAAGCAGAGCAGCGGGCCGGAAATGGCGTGACCACCCCATCTTTCTCCACCAAAGACAGTTGCGCGCCTGCTCCACGTTCTCTTCTGTCTGTTGCAGCGGAGGCGTGCGTTTGCTTTTACAGATATCTGAATGGAAGAGTGTTTCTTCCACAACAGAAGTATTTCTGTGGATGGCATCAAACAGGGCAAAGTGTTTTTTATTGAATGCTTATAGGTTTTTTTAAATAAGTGGGTCAAGTACACCAGCCACCTCCAGACACCAGTGTGTGCTCCCGATGCTGCTATGGAAGGTGCTACTTGACCTGAGGGACTCACACAACAACAAAAGCTTGAAGCTGTGGAGGGCCACGGTGGCGTGGCTCTCCCCACAGGTGTTCCGGGCTGCGTTGTACCAAGTGGAGCAGGTGGTTGCGGGCAAGCAATGCGCAGAGCCCACAGCCAGCTGGGCAGGGGGCTGCCCTCTCCACATTATCAGTTGACAGTGTACAATGCCTTTGATGAACTGTTTTGTAAGTGCTGCTATATCTATCCGTTTTTTAATAAAGATAATACTGTCTTTGAGACAGCTGGTTTTATGAGCTGTGTCTGGTAACTTAAGGTAGCAGTCAGCCTTAATTGTGGCTATATCAAGTTCTGTTTTTTGACTTCATACTTCTCATACTTCTTGACGCTCAAGTCTTTCTTTTTTTTTTTTTTGAGACAGGGACAGGGTCTCGCTCTGTCACCAAGGCTGGAGTGCAGGGGCACAATCTTGGCTCACTGCAGCCTCTGCCTCCCGGGTTTAAGCGGTTCTCCTGCCTCAGCCTCCTAAGTAGCTGGGACTACAGGTGTGTGCCACCACACCCAGCTAATTTTTGTATTTTTAGTGGAGATGGGGTTTCGCCATGTTGGCCAGGCTGGTCTCAAACTCCTGACCTCAGGTGATCCGCCCATCTCAGCCTTCCAAAGCTGGGATTACAGGTGTGAGCCACCGCACCCAGCCTTGAGGCTTAACTCTTTTGGTCAAATAAGTTTTTCAATGTATTTGATGGAAAGAAAACTTTAGAAGTGGGCTTCAGGTGCAGCCTGTCTGCCTCCTGGTGCCCCCTGAGCTGGAAGTGAGGAGTCCACCTGGTATTTGTCTCACCATGCCCTGCACTGGTGGCTGCTCACACCAGGTTTATTGGCCAACAGTGGCAGTAGTGGTGAGGTAATGTCCACACCGAAGAGAATTCCTAGGTGTAACTTCCTTCCTAGAGCTGGTTAAAGGCCATAAGGAATCTGTAATTAGCATGATTTAATGCTTTTTTTTTTTTTGCCCTTACCGAAATCTTAGCCTAAAGAATAAGTGAATTTTTATTTGGAGAACTTTTAACATAGTAGCCTAAAACTGCTTTTAAGAAGAAAATGCGGCCGGGCGCGGTGGCTCACACCTGTAATCCTAGCACTTTGGGAGGTCAAGGCGGGCAGATCACAAGGTCAGGAGGTCGAAACCATCCTGGCTAACACGGTGAAACTCCGTCTCTACTAAAAATAGAAAAATTAGCCAGGCATGGTGGCGGGTGCCTGTAGTCCCGGCTACTCAGGAGGCTGAGGCAGGAGAATGGTGTGAACCTGGGAGGCGGAGCTTGCAGTGAGCCGAGATCGCATCACCACTCCAGCCTGGGCAACAGAGTGAGACTCCGTCTCAAAAAAAAGGAAAGGAAGAAAATGCGGCTGGGCGTGTGGCTCACGCCTGTAATCCTAGCACTTTGGGAGGCTGAGTTGGGCAGATCACTTGAGGTCAGGAGTTGGAGACCAGCCTGCCCAACATGGTGAAACCCCATCTGTAGTAAAAATACAAAAATTAAGGCTGAGCATGGTGGTTCACGCCTGTAATCCCAGCACTTTGGGAGGCCGAGGTGGGCGGATCACCTGAGGTTGGGAGTACAAAACAAGCCTGACCAACATGGAGAAACCCCATTTCTACTAAAAATACAAAAAAAATTAGCCAGGTGTGGTGGCACATGCCTATAATCCTAGCTACTCGTGAGGCTGAGGCAGGAGAATCGCTTGAATCCAGGAGGCAGAGGTTGCAGTGAGCTGAGATCGCATCATTGCACTCCAGTCTGGGCAACAAGAGCAAAACTCCATCTCAAAAAAAAAAAAAATGCGAAGTAGAGTTATATGTCAGCTGCGTGCATGATGCAGCCTGTTGGCTGAGCACTGATGGAGTCACCAAGTGCCTTGCTAATCATTGCTGCCCACTTACAGGCCTCGTGTACAGCTCACGTGACTTTTTTTTTTTTTTGTACTTTTAGTAGAGATGGCGGTTCACCATGTTGGCTAGACTGGTCTTGAACTCCTGACCTTGTGATCCGCCCACCTCAGCCTCCCAAAGTGTTGGGATTACAGGCGTGATCCACCACGTCTGGCCGCTCACGTGACTTTTTTTTTTTTTTTTTTTTTTTGAGAGGGAGTCTTGCTCTGTCACCCAGGCTGGAGTGCAGTGGTACAATCTTGGCTCACTGCAACCTCCACCTCCCCCCCGTTCAAAATTCTCCCACCTCAGTCTCCCAAGTAGCTGAGATTACAGGTGCCCGCCACCACACCCGGCTGATTTTTGTATTTTTAGTAGAGATGGGGTTTCATCATGTTGGCCAGCCTGGTCTTGAACTCCCGAACTCAGGTGATCTGCCTGCCTCGGCCTCCCAAAATGCTGGGATTGCAGGCATGAGCCACCACATCCGGCCACTCACATGACTTTTTACTGAATATTCTTCAAGTGGTGGTCTTTCGGAGTCTTGTCTAACAGTGCTTCATCATGTGTGCCAGTACATACAAGGAAGGGTGAATGAACAAATAAATACTGCTTATTTTCAACTTGGTATTTTATCTCATTTGGCAAAAATCTAAAGAAAAAAGCAGCCATTTGAAATTCGTAACCATATGCAGTGAGCCAAGATGGCACCATGGCAGTACAGTCTGGGCGACGGAGCAAGATTCCGTCTTAAAAAGAATAAAATAAAATCTGTAACCATATTTGTGTGAAGTTGGAGAGACCTTACTTTTGACATTGATGTAGTTCTGGCAAATTTTTTTTTTTTTTTTTTTTGAGACGGAGTCTCCTCTGTTGCCAGGCTGGAGTGCAGTGGCACAATCTCGGCTCACTGCGACCTCCATCTCCCAGGTTCAAGGCATTCTCCAGCCTCAGCCTCCCGAGTAGCTGGGACTACAGGCACGCGCCACCACACCCAGCTAATTTTGTATTTTTAGTAGAGACGGGGTTTCTCCATGTTGGCCAGGCTGGTCTCAAACTCCTGACCTCAGGTGATCCACCCTCCTCGGCCTCCCAAAGTGATGGGATTACAGGCATTAGCCATTGTGCCGGCTTTTCTGGCAAGTTTTATTTATTTAATTTAATTTAATTTAATTTAATTTAATTTTTTTGAGATGGAGTCTCACTTTGTCACCCAGGTTGGAGGGCAATGGCGTGATCTCGACTCACTGTAACTTCTGCCTTCTGGGTTCAAGCGATTCTCCTGCCTCAGCCTCCTCAGTAGCTGGGACTACAGGCGCGTACCACCACACCTGGCTAATTTTTGTATTTTTAGTAAAGATGCGGTTTCACCATGTTGGCCAGGCTGGTCTCAAACTCCTGACCTCGTGATCCGCCTGCCTCAGCCTCCCAAAGTGCTGGGATTACAGGCATGAGCCACCGCACCCGGCCCTCTGGCAAGTTTTAATACTACAGTTATCCTAATAAATGCATTGTAAATCTACATGTAAGGTAATGGTATTTAGTCAAATGATAGGACTAGCAAGTTATTTCTTCACTTAGGCAGAGATGTTCTAGTCTTAAAAAGCAGTGAGTTTTTGGCTGGGCATGGTGGCTCACACCTGTAATCCCCGCACTTTGGGAGGCTGAGTTGGGCAGATCACTTAAAGCCAGGAGCTTGAGACAAGCCTTATCTGCAACCTTTGCCTCCCAGGTTCAAATGATTATCCTGCCTCAGCCTCCTGAGAAGCTGGGATTACAGACACCTGCCCATGCCCGGCTAATTTTTTTTGTATTTTTAGTAGAGACGGGGTTTCGCCATGTTAGCCAGGCTGGTCTCGAACTCCAGACCTCGGGTAATCCACCTGCCTCAGCCTCCCACAGTGCTGGGATTACAGGCGTAAGCCACCTTGCCCGGCCTACATTTGGCATTTTCTTTTTTTCTTTCTTTTTTTTTTTTTTGGAGATGGAGTCTCACTCTGTCACCCAGGCTGGAGTGCAGTGGCATGATCTCGGCTCACTGCAACCTCCGCCTCCCAGGTTCAAGCGATTCTCCTGCCTTAGCCTCCCGAGTAGCTGAGACTACAGGCACCCACCACCACGCCCTGCTGATTTTTGTAGTTTTAGTAGAGATGGAGTTTCACCATGTTGGCCAGGCTGGTCTCGAACTCCTGACCTCAGGTGATCCGCCTGCCTTAGCCTCCCAAAGTGCTGGGATTACAGGTGTGAGCCAGTGTGTCTGGCCTACATTTGGCATTTTGTAAGCAAAAAGATGGCACTAAAAAATTTCTATTTCCAAAGTTTCATAAATTTGAGAGCTTGACACATTGAGGTAACAGCAAATTTGAAAGTACGTTTGAGGCTAGGCATGATGGCTCACGCCTGTAATCCCAGCATTTAGGGAGGTTCGAGGTGGGTGGATCACTTGAAGTCAGGAGATCAAGACCAGCCTGGCCAACATGGTGAAACCTCATTTCTACTAAAGTACAAAAAATTAGCCAGGTGTCGTGGTGGGCGCCTGCAGTCCCAGCTACTCAGGAGGCTGAGGCAGGAGAATCGCTTGAACCCGGTAGGCGGATGTTGCAGTGAGCTGAGATCATGCCACTGCACTCCAGCCTGGGTGACATCTTAAAAAAAACACACACACATTTGAGGTAAATATTAATTCATAGGTCATTTAGCAACCCACCGTATTACAGAGGGTGCTAGAATATGCTGAAATAAGAATGCCTTATATGTAACTTGTTGGAATGCTGCATTTCTGGAAGTCAAAGCTTTTTAAGTGGCAGTGTTGTCACAGGCAGCTCTTAATCGTTGGTGCTAATAAAGGCTAAGTCCTGAATGGGTAAATGACATCCAAATTAATCAATCATGTCTATACTTAGGAACCCTAAGAGTTGCTAGTAAGTAGAAATCAAAGTTCCCCTGTAAGAGGAGCTTTTTCCACTTGCTAGTAATCTGTGCTTTGGCCTCTCTCTCATTGGCTGCAAATACCCCTTGACCAAGTCGCTTATGTTCTGCTATTCAGCTAAAGCCAGATGAGGCCACAAGAGACACTGGGGTGAAAATGGCAGCTCAGTCAACTTGGGTGAACAGATGTCCTGAGGAGATGTGTTAGCAAGAAGGACCAGAGAAAGGAGGTGATGTGGCCCCTGATCTAACTCTCGGGTTAGAGATGGAGAAAGAGCGAGTGATTCACCAACCCTGGAGACACTGAATTGTGGTTGAGCAGACCATATCTTCATATCCTGCCTCAGCTCACAGAATTCACTTGCGGCCAGGCACAGTGGCTCATGACTCTAGTCCCAGCACTTTGGGAGGCCAAGGTGGGCAGATCGTCTGAGCCCAGGAGTTCGAGACCAGCCTGGGCAATATGGCAAAACTCCATCTCTACAAAAAATTTAAAAATTAGCTGGTTGTGGTGGCACATGCCTGTAGTACCAGCTACCCAGGAGGCCGAGATGGGAGAATCACCCGAGCCTGGGAGGTTGAGGCTGCAGTGAGCCATGACTGTGCCACTGCACTCCAGCCTAAGCGTCAGAGTGAGACCCTGTCTCCCAAAAAAGAATTCACTTGCTAGAGTCCGCCAGAGTTGTTGTCATTTCTCTGCCCACTGTGCCTGACAACAACAACAACAACAACAACAACAACAACAACAAACCCTGGTCCTCAGGTGGTGGGAGTCAAGGGTTCTCCAATGCCATCTTCCCTGTGTGGAACACGGACAGCTTGCCCTTTCGTGATGGTTATTTGGTACCATGTGATAAATACATGATGCAGACGTTCACACTGACTTTCAGTTTCTAAGGCAGGTAGCGCC
Organism: Pongo pygmaeus; assembly: GCF_028885625.2. Taxonomy (NCBI): domain Eukaryota; kingdom Metazoa; phylum Chordata; class Mammalia; order Primates; family Hominidae; genus Pongo; species Pongo pygmaeus. Next base: position 35,004,733 of record NC_072393.2, read on the forward strand.
ATGGAGCCCTTTAAGATTCAGAGCGTGGCACCCAATACGTGTCCATCCTCTAACCCAGACACAAACGAGATTGGAGTTTATTCGGGCAAAATTAGGCTCTAGCTCTGAGCAGGGCTAGAAAGAGAAATCAAATCTGATAATGTCTAGTCATATTTACCCAACCGTGCATTTTCCTACCACATGTTCCACATTTTGAAATTCAAATCACATTTATACCTTGGACATTGTTAGAAGACTATTTTTATCCCTGCTGTAATCATCTAATTTGCTGATTACAGGTCTCAAATTGCCACAGAGAACTCAATTTTTGAAAGAATTGTCCTGTTTGATCAAATATGTTATTCAAGCAATGCAGTCATTTGTTCCACAAGGTTACCTGCCAGGCAGAGTTAACCAGGAGTAATAGCATTAGAAGCCTATACTTAAAATCAAGCATTAGCTAATCCGCCTGCGACAATAGAGTCTTAAATATAATTTGCTGCAGATACTTCAGTTCCTGCACCGACAGACAATTGCATTCTGTATCCAATGAGCATAGATTTTTTTCCTACCTCGTCCCAATTCCAAATTTAACTTCAGAAGACTCTAATGTACTCAGTTGCATAGGCTTACCAGGTACTCTTTCCTGGGAGCCTCACATGGGAGGGCAACGCTATCCTTTATTCAATAAAAAGCATCCCCCACCTTTTAAATCATTTTCCTGATCAATGCCAATTCCAAAAGTTGTGTGGCATCTGATTGTGCAGTGCGGTTCAAGTCAAATGCTGGCTTCCCTGGGGTTGGTGTGTGAGGTGCCCTCGATGGTGCCCCTGCTGAGTGTACACTGCCAGTTCTGGAGACATGAGCTCAAGGGAGCCTGGGAGACTGGTGAAGCCCTGGAGTCCCCGGAGGGCACTGGTATGAAATGAAAAGGTGGCACTCTAGGAGCAGAGCAGCAGCAGGACTCAAGCTCTGGAGCTGGGGCTGTGGAATGCTCTCCAGCAGTCACAAAAGCCCTCACAAATAGGGTAGAGGAAGGCGAAGAGCTGACAAGACCACATCACAAGGGGCTTTTGCCTTCAACTAAGATGGGTGTGGTCTCCCCCGCAGCAGGAAGCCGGTATTTGTAAGACAGGAGTGACTTGCTCAGAGCCGGTTTGGAGGAAGAGGTTGATGAACAAGTGCAGAGTTATGTGTCTTTGTGCCGTAAGAAAATGACTGTGCAAGTCGGGCGTGGTGGTGTGCACCTGTAATCCCAGCTATTGGGAGGCCGAGGTGGGAAGTATCACTTGAGCCCAGGGGGTTGAGGCTGCAGTGAGATATGATCACACCACTGTACTTCAGCCCGTGCAACAGAACGAGACCCTATCTCAAAACAAACAAACAAAAAATCAAAAAAGAAAATGAAAATGAGTGTGTAGTGTGTGGGGGACAAGCAGGCAGGCAATGAGGACATTCATAAAATCAGCTGTATCACCATCATTTCTAAATGGCGCTGCCTGCATATCTCCTCAGGCCCCGTGATTCTGCCCCGTGCCCCTGCCCAGGCCTCTGCCTACAGTGGCTGGACCCCACCTCCTGCAGGAGTGCACCCCTGACGTTGGCCCACACTGATGTCGTTTCTTCACTGGGTTCTGGAGGCAGTCGCCTCACGTGGGAACCCAGCTCTGCCACTTCCCAGAGTGGTCTTGGGCTCTGTGCTTCACTTCTCCCAGCTTCATGTTTCCCAGCTGTGACCTGAGGATGACAACATAGTGCTTCCCCCATGGAACCAAAGGGAGATGAAATGAGGTCATGCATAGATATGTTGAGCACAGCGCTTGGCACATTAAAGAGAAACAGCAAATGACAGCTGATCTCTCTTATTGCCACAACTGGGTTCACTGTCACTGAGCTAGGCTGTTCTGTGAAGGACTGAGCATTCTCTTTTCTTTTTTTTTTGAGACGGAGTCTCGCTCTGTCTCCCAGGCTGGAGTGCAGCGGCATGATCTCAGCTTACTGCAACCTCTGCCTCACGGGTTCAAGCGATTCTCCTGCCTCAGCCTCCCAAGTAGCTGGGACTACAGGCACCCGCCACCACACCCAGCTAATTTTTTTGTATTTTTAGTAGAGACAGGGTTTCACTGCGTTAGCCAGGATGGTCTCGATCTCCTGACCTCATGATGCACCCACCTTGGCCTCCCAAAGTGCTGGGATTACAGGCGTGAGCCACCGCGCCCGGCAATTTTTGTATTTTTAATAGAGACAGGGTTTCGCCATGTTTGCCAGGCTGGTCTCGAACTCCTGACCTTGTGTGATCCACCCACCTCAGCCTCCCAAAGTGATGGGATTACAGGCATAAGCCACCATGCCTGGCCAAGCATTTTCTGTTTTAAGAGACAGGGTCTTGCTCTGTCATCAGGCTGGAGTGCCATGGCACAATCATAGCTCACTGCAGCCTCGACCTCATAGACCCAAGAGATCCTCCCGCCTCAGCTTCCAGAGTAGCTGGGACTACAGGTGCACACCACCATGCCCGACTAGTTTTACGTTCTTTTTGTAGAGATGGGGGAATCTCACTATGTTGCCTGGGCTGGCTTTGAACTCCTGGCCTCAAGTGGTCCTCCCGCCTTGACCTCCCAAAGTGCTGTGGCTACAGGCGTGAGCCACTGCGCCCGGCTGAGTTTAGCATTGAGGACATGTTCTAGCCCTTACAGACAGCCCTGGTAGAGAGGGCGCTGAGGTGGGGACTTACCGGCTGCCCTGTGTTCCTTGCACAGCCCAGCGCACAGCAGTGAGGACTCCAGGAATGCCTGGGAGCTTGTGCAAGCGAGCCCTTAGCCTCCTTAGCCTCTCCCCTTGGGCCCGCCCCTGTGTCTTCTCCAGGCTTCCACTCCCCTCCCTCTCCCAACTTCTCTTCCTTCTTTTTTTTTTTTTTTTGAGATGGAGTTTCACTCTGTCACCCAGGCTGGAGTGCAGTGGCATGATCTCAGCTCACTCCAACCTCCACCTCCCAGGTTGAAGCCATTCTCCCCCACGTAGCTGGGACTATAGGCACACTCCACCGCGCCCAGCTAATTTTTGTATTTTTAGTAGAGACGGAGTTTCATCATGTTGGTCAGGCTGGTCTCGAACTCCTGACGTCAAGTGATCTGCCCGCCTCAGCCTCCCAAAGTGTTGGGATTATGGTGTGAGCCACCGCACCCAGCTGCCACTTCTTTTCCTGGTCAGCCCCTTTGAAAGTATCATCTACACTCACTGTCACTCCCTCTTGGACCCTCTCCAGTTGGCGTCCCCACACCACACAGTGCCCTCAACAAGGCCAACTAAGACCTCTGTGAGACAAATCTCACAGTATGCGTCCGCCTTCCTCTCCCAAGGCACCTCTGCCACACTTCGCTCTGCTGACCCCTCCTTTCCTCTGGAAACTTCAGTGCCAGCCCCCCCGACCCCCATGCACCAAGCATCATCCCTCCCAGGCAGCTCCTTTCTGCTCCAGCATAAGATGGAGGAGCCGCAAATTCATCCCGGCCACCGCCACCCCCTTGACATTTGTCCCTGGGCAACCACACCACCTGGAAGACTTTGCCACTGCCTCTGTGCCAGCCTCACCCAAGCAGGGGGTCTCTACCCCAATGAGGCCTGCCCTGGCTGCACACCTGAACGCCCACCTGCCTGCAGGGCACCTCCACCTGCGCCCTTCACCACCTTCTAGAAAAACTCCTTATTTGACCTTCCATTGTTCATGCTATTACGAAAAATGGGAACTGGCAATACACAATCAACATGAAAGTGACTCAATCCACAAGTCATTGGGGAAATGCAAAATAAAACAATGAGATCATTTCACAGCCACCAGGTTGGCAAAAATTTTAAAGTACAAAGAATAATACAAATGAATAGCTGTGGATCCATCATCCATATTTGCCTACTTGGCTTCATATCATGTTTTAAAGAAGAAATGCAACATTTGAGTATGCAGCAGTTTGTCAAAAGAAAAAAACTAAAAAGGAAATACAATATTGTAGACATAGATGAAGGTCCCCTCATGTTCCTCCTCAGCTGTAACAACTCCCCAAGGTGGATGTATATGATGCCCACACATATTTTTAGACTTTTACCATTTATTTTTGGATCCAGAAGCAATAAATAGACTTATAGCAAACACTGCTTTGGGTATTTAAAAAATTACCTACATTTGGTGGAAGGAAAAAAAAGAAATAGTAAAAAACAACAACAACAAAAAAAGAAAGAAAATAAATACTTAAGTGGAATCAAACTTTACATATCGCAATATCACTTGCTATTTTCTTTCAATGTTATTTTCTTTTCTTTCTTTCTTTCTTTTTTTTTTTTTTTTTTTGACATGGAGTCTCGCCCTGTTGCCTAGGCTGGAGTGCAGTGGTGCAATCTCAGCTCATTGCAACCTCCACCTCCCAGGTTCAAGTGATTCTCCTGCCTCAGCCTCCTGAGTAGCTGGGATTACAGGCGCCCACCACCATGCCCAGCTAATATTTGTATTTTTAGTAGAGACGGGGTTTCGCTATATTGGCCAGGCTAGTCTCGAACTCTTTACCTCAGGTGATCTGCTTGCCTCAGTCTCCCAAAATGCTGGGATTACAGGCGTAAGCCACCGTGCCTGGCCTCAGTGTTATTTTCAAGATTTACCTATGTTGATCCACGTAGGGTTGAGTTTATTCTTTTGAAATGATGGTAGAATTTTCCCCTGTGTGAATGTTCCACAATAGATATGCTCCCTGCCACCCTGGTCCACAAGTAGGTTTCTGATTTTTTCACCATCACAAACAGTGTTGCAATTGGCATCTTGTGCACATTGGTGCCACTTACCTGGATTCCCTTAGGGCACATTCCTAGATGTAGGATTGCCACGTCACAGGGCGTGTGCCTGTGCACCTTAACTAGATGTGGTCAGTGACTTCCTCAAACTGCACCAATCTCTGCTTCCCGCCAGGGAGTGTGAGAGCTCCTGCCTCTCCACCCTTGCTCCAGTACTCGGTATTGTCAACTTCTCTTCCCATTAAAATTGCTAGTATTTAACTTTATTGGTTTTTCTCTGGCTATGAAAGTAAAGCTTGTTTGTTATAATAAATCAGAATACTACAAACACGTACAACATAGAAACTGACGATTCCCCAGAGATGCCGTTCTTAAGAGTTTGAGTGTTAAAACAGCGTACATTGCTCCAGAATTCTTTTCAATGCACACGCTAATGAGTGAATGAAAATATTTGCTGTTTTTCTACAGGGCGGTTTCATTCAGTTATATCATCACTAAGTAGTTTAAAATGCATATGCACATACAAACTCATTCCTTTTCTGTTGTTATTTCTCAGTGATGACTTGCCAATTGATTCCATTGCCTTCCTGGCACAAAATAGCTGCTCAGTAAATATCTGCTCCATGGATGGATGGATGGATGGATGGACGCATGGATGGACGGACAGACAGATGGGTGGATTGATAGACGAACGGACGGATGGATGGATTCTTACATTTATAGCCACTTTCTTACATTTTCATGCCCAGGAGACTATAGACTATTTTCTACTTGCAAAAGACCAAAAGATTGCATAAGATTAGAAAGCAAGACATTAACAGAAATTAATCAAGCCCCTGTCCAGGTTCTAGTCCTTTTTTGAGCAAAGGTGCCATACACCATGGAATCCCAGTTCCTGGCGGGGTTACCGGGGGCATGGCATCCAATAGCCCAGTCTCCAATGCACCGTCAGACACACAGACAAATCCATCCCCTCTACTTTGGGGCAGGACTGTGATGAACCATCCTTGGGATACTGCCCCTTTTTTAAAAGAAAAAAAAATCCAAAGTTAGTATGTTCCAGCAGTCACAGCCTGAGTCATCCAGAAAGCTCTCTGTGCTCCTCTTGCTAAGCCCCTGAGTTATCTCTTGTTATAGACAAGTAATGAACATCCAAGCTCTGTAAGATAGTTACTTGGTCTGAAGCATTCCCTCCTTCTTAAAAAAAAAAAAAGTTTATTTATTTTATTTTTTACATATCTCTTATTTATTTATTTATTTATTTATTTGGTAGAGATGGGCTCTCACTATGTTGCCCAGGCTGGTCTCGAACTCCTGGCCTCAAATGATCCTCCTGCCTCAGCCTCCCAAAGTGCTGGGATTACAGGTATGAGCCACCACACCCAGTCAGAAGTGTTGCCTTTGAAGTTCTGCATCCTCCATCCCTCTTCTAAGCTATGGGGGATTCGCCCCGGCATTCAGGGCTAACGTAGAGGCTGCACGTTGGGGCCTGCAGGTCAGTTGTGGTTGTGCTGAGGCTGCCGAGTCATTTCAAAACACTTGAGGCAATATTGAAAACCTGGAAAGTTCACATTCAGACACAGCTCCCCAGCTCTGGGCAGCCCTGCAGGCAGGGCATGTGGTCTGCAATATACCAGAATCCTCACCACCTCTACCACACCCTACGCTAAGGTCTCAGGCTCCATTGCTGTTTATCTTCACAAATGCGCTGCACATCTTCTTGGAGTAGACAAATATTTCTCCTAACTGTGACTATCAAAAGTGAGAAAACAGCTTTGAGTGCAGTGGCCCACATCTGTAATCCAAGCACTTTTGGGAGGCTGATGCAGGAGGATCACTTAAGGACAGGGGTTCAAGACCAGCCTGGACAACATAGTGAGACCCTGTCTCTACAAAAAAATTAAAAATTAGCCGGGCATGATGACTCATATCTGTAATCCCAGCACTTTGGTAGGCCGAGGAGGGCAGATCATTAGAGCCCAGGAGTTCGAGACCAGCCTAGGTGACATAGCAAGACCCTGTCTCTTTAAAAAAAAAAAAAAAAAAAAAAAGTGAGAAAACTGTGTAGATCAAGAAGGTGGAGTGTTTCAAGAAGAATGTCAGAGAGGGAACATTTCTTCTAGAAGTGCAGACTACTTGAGCATGTTTAATATTCAATACAAAGACGTCTTGGTGTCCAAAGACATCTTCTTTTATGGGCCTGGCTCCCATAGGCACTTGAGTTTGAGATTCCTGGATTTATAGGAGTCTTGGCTCTGACCCCAAGGTCCTGTGGGGCTTTCAGCTTGTCACTTACCTACTATGGGCCTCAGTTTCCTCATCTGCCCAATGGGGCTGCAACCCTCTGGCCAGCAACCCTGGGAGCAAGGCCAGCCTCTTGGGGGTTAAAAGTTGCTTTCTGGCCAAGGCGCCGAGGCTCACGCCTGTAATCCCAGCACTTTGGGAGGCCAAGGCGGGCGGATCACGAGGTCAGGAGATGGAGACCATCCTGGCCAACATGGTGAAACCCTGTCTCTACTAAAAATACAAAAATTATCTGGGCATAGTGATGCGTGCCTATAATCCAGCAACTCGGGAGCTGAGGCAGGAGAATCACTTGAACCCAGGAAGTCAGAGATTGCAGTGAGCTGAGATCTCACCACTGCACTCTAGCCTGGCAACAGAGTGAGACTCTGTCTCAAAAAAAAAAGTTGCTTTCTGTTTCTCTTCCAACTCTTGTCTTCCAGGTGGTGATGGAAGACTAGTTTGGGGATGTTTTCAGGTTTGCAATCATACTTCAGGGAACTCCCCTGCTTCCTGTCATGCAAAGGAGCTTTCATTTCTCTAGATGTCAGGGTGGATGGGTGTGAGAGAGACAGTGGGCAGGACCGAAGTCAAACTAGCAAGCAGGTGGGCAAGAAGGTGCCGGGGCAGAGAGAAGCCCGCAGCCTCCACCCCACACCTTACTTCTATCCCCTAGGCCTCCTGGTGATCCCTGACGTGACCTTTGGCCTTCAGTCCCTCTAAGGCACATCAAGGCTGGAGGTGAGGCAGGTGTGATTCCAGGGCCGCTGCTGAGAAATAGTACCCCCACACCCATCAAAGCCTGGCGCCTGAAAGGTAACTGGTTGTCTGGTGGCCCTGGAGAGAGAGATCCAAGGTGGGAAGGCGCTCAGGCCTCCCGAAAAAGCTTCCAGCACTGGGGCGGACTTTGCTCTTCCTTGCGGGGAACCCTGAACTGTGCTCCCGGGAAACCCCCTCTCTGATTCCACCACTGTGATGGAGAAAACTGAGGCCGCAGAAGAAAAATTGCAGCTGCAGAAGATGAGTGTACAGATCCCAAGAGTGATTTTTCCACACTGTTCATCTCCGCGCTATCCAGGGCAGCTGAAAAGGATGGCTCATCTGCAGCTTGAGATAGATGCAGACGTCAATAAGGAATTCGCGGAAGCACAAAAGGCGGGCTGGGTGGCTTTTATTAATTATATTTCTTCTATCTTCAAAACAATAACACGTCAGTAATCTATATTGAATGAGCCCAATTGATGCCAATGATTTCTTTTTTTCTTTCTCCTTTTTTTTTTTTGGGTCTTGGTCTGTCGTCAAGGCTGGAGTGCAGTGGCATGATCTCAGCTCACTGCAACCTCCGCCTCCCAGGTTCAAGTGATTCTCATGTCTCAGCCTCCTGAGTAGCTGGGATTACAGGCACCCGCCCCCACACCCAGCTAATTTTTGTATTGTTAGTAGAGACAGGGTTTCACCATGTTGGCCAGGCTGGTCTCGAACTCCTGACCTCAGGTGATTCACCTGCCTCAGCCTCCCAAAGTGCAGGGATTATAGGCATGAGCCACCATGCCCAGCAGTGATGCCAATGATTTTATCCTTTTGTTTCTGTTGGGGGGAAAAAAGAAAAAAGGTTCTGTCTGCCCAAGCTAGTCAGTCCTCGCATGAGCCTGGAGATCAGCAAAGCCCTTGAAGCCCTTGCCAGGGCCCCCTCACTATCATTTTTGCATCCTGGCTCTCCCTGGCAATGCCCACAGCAGTCCTGCCTGGCAGTGCCCATCTGCTGTGTCCCCAGCCACCGTCCCCTCTCCTGCGTTCTTCTTTGCTATAATCCCACATAGAGGAGCTCTGACCTCAGTATTGAGTCCTCTCTTTGGGTGGAGGTAGAGGCAGGGTATGTGTGTATTGGGGGTCTGGGGGGCAGTGATTAGAAACTGAGGACCCCTCTTGGTGCACCTCAAATCACATTCCTCACTTAAGGGTTATTTCTGAAGAAAGAAAAGAAATAATCGGTTCTGGATTGCTTTCTTCCTACAATCCTTATCTATTATCATTAGATTTCATTGTTGGCATACGTTAGAAAAGGCTATGTGTCTGGTGGGGCACACAGCAATGGCTGAAAGACTCACAGATTATTTGCCCGCTTCTGTCATCACCCTCCACCCCCAGATCCTAGGGTGAACTGTCAGGGATGACATCGAACAGTTTCCAAACTTAAATGTGCTAAACCTCAGTATCCTTTCCTCCTCCTCCTCCGTGCCACCCCAGAACAGGCGGCAGCTGCACATCTGGCCCAGGAAAGAGGCACTGAGAAAAGCATTTAGGCAATATACAAATGAGAGAGACAGGTGCATACACCTGACATTTGTTATTATTTGGATACAAACATCATTAGCATGTGAGCTTCAAACAGCCGCTAAAGTCTGGGCTCTGTGCAGCCTCCGCACCTAGATTTCACCAAAAGGCGCTTTCAGAATGGGGTTGGGATGACCTTTCCTGGACCCACTTCACCAGGTAGCCCTGGTTTGTGAAAATGACCTAGATAAGGCCGGGTGCAGTGGCTCATGCCTGTAATCCCAGAATTTTGGGAGGCCAACGTGGGTGGATCACTTGAGGCCAGGAGTTCGAGACTAGGCTGGCCAACATGGTGAAACCCCGTGTCTACTAAAAATACAAAAATTAGCTGGGCATGATGGCACACGCCTGTAGTCCCAGCTACTTGGGAGGCTGAGGCAGGAAAATCACTTGAATCTGGGAGATGGAGGTTGCAGTAAGCTGAGATCGCGCCACTGCACTCCAGCTTGGGTGACAGAGTGAGACTCTATCTCAAAGAAAAAAAATGTCCTAATGGGGTCCCAACTCAGCCACCTCCACCTGCAACTCAGGCAGTTCTGGAATTTCCATGCAGGGGGCTTGACGGTGACCTGCAATTAAAAGTGGGGGTCACAGGCAGATACCCAGGATGAGTCTGCAACTGTGTGTTGACTGAGATAGTTTGGAAGGAACTGATGGCGACAACAGAGGGTGTCAGAGTCCCCCCACCCCCATCTTCCGCACTGCCAACCTTCTTCTCTTCCTTCTTCTCCTCAACCCCCACTGGGCTTTCTGCCCTCCAGACCACCTCCTCCCAGACACTAGGGGCCGATTTGCACAGCTGGTGGTCGAGGCCCCTCCTGGCATCCTTGGTGGATCCAACACTGACTAGAGTTGCCGAGGCAAGTAGCGATGCTCTGGTGGAAGGCTCCACATGCACATTCACCCCGAACAGCTGCTGGAAACTGGCACACTCTGCCGCTATAAAAATTATTAGCACTGCCACCCCAGCTCCTGGAGAAAGTCTCGGCGTGACAGCCTGCAAAGTAATCCTGCATTTGAATTTCATTGACAAATCCTGGCTTCCTCCAGACAAGCTCCAACCTGCACAGATGGCCCCTCGCATCAAAAAGTAAAAATAACAAAGCTTGCAATTCTGGGCCTCCCTTTTTCTCTGGGCAGATGTGCTGGCTGCACATTTCGGGAGGCGCGCAGTCTGAGTTCCAGCAGCAACCTCTCTCCTCCTGTACGCTCACACTCGCCCCTTCTGGCGTGCTGCTGCGGAGCGGCCGTGGCCCCTCCGAGTGTGTTCTGGGAAGTGTCTGGGATGCCTGAGCCTTTTGAGTGGGAGAGAAAGATCCAGAGGGGAAAGAGTGTGAAAATTCATCCCCCACTCAAGATCGGCCATGTTGTCATCCATAAGACAGCTGGCCCAGGGAAGGGGGTGCAGTGTTGGAGGAAGGTCTCAGGTAAGGTGGTCAGCAGAGGTGGGAGATGAGGGGCTGCTGCGCTAAGGGCCAGCCAGTGCACGCCAAGTGCAGGTGGCAGAGTGGGAGATGAAGCTCTAGGAGTTTCTGATTTTTTGCTTTTTTTTTCCCCAATCAGATGCATCAGAAGGACTGATTTTCTATGTTGCCCAGGCTGATCCTGAACTCCTGGCTCAAGCAATTCTGCCATCTCGGCCTCCCAAAATGCTGGGGTTACAGGCGTGTGCTCCTGGTTTTTTTTGAATCCCCCAAACCTTGACCAGCCACAGAATTCTCTCTACTCATATTTGCTGAGAACCTCTGGGGATATCCAGGCCCTGGGGATATGGTTATGGATGAGACAGACCCAGAGAGCACAGTCTCAGGGAACACACAGCCAAGGCCATCTGTGAGCTGGGTGGCCACAGACTCACTGCTCAGGAATGCCAGAGCAGGAGGCCAAGGGAGAGGCCAGAGACAGGGACCTGCAGCTGGCGACATTGCGGGAGCCACTTACCCGCAGGTAGGTTTCACCTTTGATGCGCCATCTGACCTGCAGCCACCAAGGCTCATCCAGAAATGGTGGCTAAAGTCTTTGCTCTACTAGAGGGTCAGATGAGATAAGATGTGCAGCTGCAAGGAAAAGACAACTCAAAGTGCCAGGAGAAAACAAGGAATTCATGGATTCATATGAATGTATGGATTCAAACGAAATGGCCCAGGGGCCTATCTAGCCTCAGGCATGGCTGGATCAGGGTGTTTACATTGCTGTCCTCAGGAATCCTTGCCTCAGCTCTGAAAGCTGACTGTGCCGACTTTGTTCTCCACGTGGCATTTGCCAGTGGAGAACAGTGTCTCCAGGCAGATATTCCTCCCAGCAAGTACCTCCTACCCAGAATCTCCAGCAAAAGTCCTGGGGATGCTTCTCATTGGTCCAGCTTGGGTCACATGCCCATCCCTTCTCTAATCACTGTGGCCAGAGGAATGCAGTGCTGTGATTAGCCAGGCATGTGTCAGGTGTCAGTCTCTGGGGCAGAGTTGGAATTGGTCCATCTGAACTACCTGGCTCTGCAGAAAAGGGGAAGGGATGCTGGGTTGGCAAAAGCAGCAAGTACAGAAACAATAAAGACCCTCCCAAAGCATGGGTGACTGCAGAGATGGGAGCGTGCTCTGGAACAGCTGCAAAAATCCTGCTTCCAACAGCAGGATTCTTCTTGCTGCAGTTGTGTGGCCACTGTCATTCATCCCCTCAGCGTCTCTAATTCCAGCGTCCTGGCCTCTGTGCCAGGCCCGGGATATGGGGAAGGTTCCGCATGACCCTGTGGGGAAGCCTGCCTGCCACCTGGCCTCAGGGGTGGGAGCAGCCCCCTGGGGACTGTTCGCAGTTGAGGTCTGCCTCACCCCTAAGGCCCCTAGTTTCCCTCTCTGGTGTCTCTTAGATCTCTCTGTGTTTGGATTTCCATTTTCCTCTTCCTTAAACCAACACCGTAAGGTCCAACCTTCACCCTGACCCTGGAGAGAAAAAAACAGAGACCAGGAAGGTCTTCACTAGCCAAAGCCCCAGGTCTGGGCTTCTCATGCACAAAGCCTCTGTCTGCCACCCACAAACCCATTCAGGGTAGAGTTGCCCTCTTGCAGTGCAATAAAGGACAAGTGTGGCCAAACTTGTTTGGCTCTTGGTCCTGGGCCAGGGGTGGAGGGGAGAAAACGGGCATTATCAGAGAAGGGCATGCTGAGGCTGGCCAGGGGGTACGTGAACTGGGAGGGGGCCAGCTGGGGAGCTCAGCTTCCAGGCCCCCACCCAGGCCTATGTCGCTGCTCTGATGTGTCTCAGTGAGTGCACCGGGCAAGACGCTGTTTGAAGGAGCCTGCGTGGAAACATCCATGAAACTAACCTTGAGGGAGGAACTGGGGTCGGGTGGGGCTTGGATGCAGACAGCAGGAAAGTGTGCCCTTCAGACCACACGGGGCTGTTCTCCAGCAGTGAGTGCTCATCCACACCGCAGGGCACTGCCGCCCTGGCTTTACTCCTGTTTAGTCATTTCATTTTCTCACAATCCTATGGGGTGGGAAAGATCACTGGCCCCATTTTAGAGAAGAGGAAACTGAGAAACAGGGAGGTCCTGAAACTTGCCCAAGGTCCCGCAACTTGCGCAAGGTCCCACATGGGGCCTGGCTTCAGGGCCTGTGACAAGACACTGCATGAGAAGCCCGGGGCTGGTTGATACGACTTCTCATTAACCAGCTCATAGGACCCCTAAAATCCAACTGAGGGTTGGGGCCCAGTCATCAGCTTTTGGGGTTTCTGGCCCTGGCCACATAGGCCTGCATAGGGCATGCGTTGCCCCCCTGAAGCTCGGCAGCTTAGCTCTTCTGCCGGGACAAGCGCTTCCTAGGAATTCTGAGCACTTCTGCCCCCTCCCAGGGGCCCCTCCCAGGCCTCCTCCGCCGCCAGTCCGCGCTGACAGCTTGGCTGGCCCCAGGCTGGGGCCGACTCTGAATGCGGCGCCTCCCGGTCACGCGGCATGGGCAGAGGAGGAGGAGGAAAAGGGAGAGGAAGAGGAGGAGGGGAGAGGAGGGAGGCCGGCCTGGGTAGAAGTCAGCTCCAGCTCCTGGAAGGAGCCCACGCGTGCTCTAGAGGCCTTCCCTGCACGAGGCTCTGCCCATCCCCCTGCTCTGGGAGGAGACAGGGGGGCCCCGGAGGAGGGGGCGACAGTCCGGTGTGCAGCGACTTGGGGCCCGAGGCCCCGGCCAGTTCCATTCTCACCACGCCCGGCGGAAGCTATCGCCACGATTTGGGGAGGGCCGCCTCTGAGCCTCCTCTGGAGGCGGCACCTCTGCTACTCCATTGCACAAACGGGGAAACCAGCCCCGCCGAGCGTACCAGGCCAGGCCGGCCCTGAGTGGCAGGGGCAGGACGCCAGGAGCTGACCCCCAGCGTCCACCGACGGCCAAATGCCCCTGTCATGCAGGCCAAGGCCGAAGCACGAAGGGGCCCCGCTGCAAAAGGTCGGACCTGCGTTGCACCGGTTTCCAGCCAACTGCTTTGGGCAAGTTTCTTAACCGCCTTGGCCTCCACTTTCCCCTTCTGTGAAATGGGATGGTGCCCACGTGACAGGGTTATCATGTACCCTTGGGCAGGGCCTGGCAGGCTGAGCCAACGCCAGTGTTTGCATGGCTAGTTTGGTTTTATTTTTTATGTATTGTTTTGGAGACAAGGTCTCTGTCACCCAGGCTGCAGTGCAGTGGTGCGATCAGCGCTCACTGCAGCTTCGAACTCCCAAGCTCAAGCGATCCTCCCACCTCGGCCTCCCAAGTAGCTGGGATTACAGGCGGGCACCACCACACCCAGCAAAATTTTTTATTTTTTATACCAATGAGATCTCCTGTGTTGCTCAGGCTGGTCTCGAACCCCTGGCCGCCAGCGATCCTCCTGCCTTGGCCTCCCACAGCGCTGGCCTATTAACGTTTTAACAGAATGAACTGAGGCTCAGCTGGGCCAACGCGGACCCCGGCCTGCGCCCACGCCTCACCGGCTCCCCAAGGCCTGGGACCCGCACAGCCCGGGCTCAACCGCTGGGACTGCCCCGCCGCCCTAGAGCTCAGGCTGCACTCCACGTGCGCCGTGTTTACCCACGTGATGCGCTGCCCCGCCCCCTCCCCGCCCCGCCCCACCCCGCGTCTCCCCGCCCCGCGTCTACCGGGCCGCGCGTCTGCAGCCTGGCCAAGGCGGACGCTGGGGGTTGGGGGCCCGAGCGCGGCCTCACGTCGCCCCGACGCCCCTCCCGGGAGACTGGAGCGGGCTAGGGCCTCCCTGGGCTGGCTTGGCCCAGCCACTCCGCTGTGTCCGCGCTGCCAGTGCGTGGTAGCTGGCTCCGGCGGGCGCGGAAGCACTTCCGGGCGCGCGCCGCGGGAGGGGCGGGGCCGGAGAGGTAGGGGCGGGGCCGGAGAGGTAGGGGCGGGGCCGGAGAGGTAGGGGCGGGGCCGGAGGGGTAGAGGCGGGGCCGGAGGGGTAGGGGCGGGGCCGGAGGGGTAGAGGCGGGGTCGGAGAGGTAGGGGCGAGTCCGGAGCGATAGGGGCGGGGCCGGGCCTTGCGCGGGGCTCTGAGCGGCCCGCACCGCAAAAGGCGGTGTCAGGGCGGTGAGGGGCAGGGCCTGGCAATGCACAGGGGCTCTTAGGGGCCCGCACCGCGGGAGGGGCAGGGCCAGGGCGGTGGTGGACTGGGCCTGGCTGTACGAAGGGGCTCTGAGGGGCCCCTGGCCAGTGGGGCGGGGCCGGAGCAACAGTGGGCGGGGTCAGGCTGTGCGTCGGAGCTCCGCGGGGCCTGCGGCGGGGTGGGTGGGGCCAGGGCGGCGGTGGGCAGGCCGTGCTGTGCGTAGGGGCGCTGAGAGGCCCGCACTGTGAGAGGGGCGGGGCCGGAACAGCGGTGGACGGGGTCTGGAGTTCAACTGTGCCTTGGCGTCTTCTCCGCGGAGAGATCTGAGTGCCTAGCAGCAGCCGAAGGCGGGTTTGCAGGTTGCGTTGCGCTGGCCCTGCCCTCGGCAGGCAGAACCGGATAGAGCTCGGACAGGCGCCGTCACTCCCAGATTCCTCTGCGTCCTTGGCAGAGCCACTCCTCCTTGGTACTCGTTCCTTGACCCACCGGGGGCCCCCTTTCTGCTGTCTCTGCCCCTCTAGCTGCTGCCTCCAGGGGCTCAGGTCTTGGCCCCTTTGGCTTCTTCTGGGCTGCCCCTGGCAGATCTCGTCCATCCTAGGTTTGAACGCCTACCTGCGTGCGGATGATCCTGATAGTTCTAACAGTAGCTAAACTATTTTCCACGTGCTTTCTGAACATTGATGCCGTTTGGACACCTGACAGCCACATTTTTACCCTCCCACGCAGCCCGCTGCTCTGAGCGCCGCATTCCCCGCCGGCCGGGTGTTCCACGGCCCTTCTGAGTCAACGTGTGTGCAGTGAAGTCCTTCTTCCTTCCCGTTTCACCCTGGGTCTCCTCCTCAGGGAGTGGCATCACGGTCTGCTCAGTGGCAGGCAAGCCCCAGATAGGCCTTCTGTCTTGACTCCTCACTCTCCTCCCTCTGATCTGTCCCAGAATCCCATCAGTTCTTCCTCCACCCCACCCAACCCACAATTCTCTGCTACACTTGTCTCCACGGCCCTGGTCTGAAACACATCATGCTTCACCTAGACTCGTAGGAGACCGATCTTTCTGCCTCTTGGCTTACTACCCTTAAGTCTCGCCTTCACGGGCAGTCGCAGGGATCTTTCTCAAGATGTGATTTCTAATGATTGCATTTTTCTTCTTTAAGCAGTAGGCTGAAAGCCAAAGCTCTTCATCTTTTTACAACTCAGAAAAAAAGACAAGGGTGACCTCTGTCTGGCCTTGCCACTGTTCAACCTGGTACTTGCAAGTCTTGTCCAGTGCAATGAGATGAGAAAAGTGAGTGATAGAAGGATTGGAAGCAAAATGACAGCACTGTTATTGTCAAGTGATGATCATCGACATAGAAAACAAGAATCAACAGAAAAATTAACCTAATGAGAGAATTGCACAAAGGTAGTTTAAGGTCAGAATAGGGCCAGGTGTGGAGGCTCACGCCTGTAATCCCAACACTTTGGGAGGCTGAGGCAGGAGGATTGCATGAGGCCAGGAGTTCAAGACCAGCCTGGGCAACATAGTGAGACCCTCTTTTTTTTTTTTTTTTTTTTGAGACGGAGTCTTTCACTGTCACCCAGGCTGGAGTGCAGTGGCACAATCTTAGCTCACTGCAAGCTCTGCCTCCCGGGCTCACGCCATTCTCCTGCCTCAGCCTCCCGAGTTGCTGGGACTACAGGTACCCGCCACCATGCCCGGCTAATTTTTTGTATTTTTAATAGAGGCGGGGTTTCACCATGTTAGCCAGGATGGTCTCGATCTCCTGACCTCGTGATCCGCCTGCCTCGGCCTCCTATAGTGCTGAGATTACACACGTGAGCCACCGCGCCCCGCCAACCCTCTTCTGTTAAAGATCAGAGGCTGGGTGCGGTGGCTCACACCTGTAATCCTAGCACTTTGGGAGGCCAAGGAGGGCAGACCACTTGAGGTCAGGAGTTCAAAACCAGCCTGGCCAACGTGGTGAAACCCTGTCTCTACTAAAAATACAAAAATTATTTGGGCATGGTGGCGTGTGCCTGTAATCCTGGCTACTGGGGAGGCTGAGGCAAGAGAATCGCTTGAACATGGGATGCAGAGTTGCAGTGAGCCGAGATCACACCACTGCACTCCAGCCTGGGCAACAGAGTGAGACTCTGTCTCAATAATAATAATAATAAAGGTCAGAATATAAAGTCAGTAATGGGTTCCTCCGCAAAAATAATACATGTATTGTGAATGTAATAAAAATAAGGTATTCTGCATGATACTAAAATATTTATGCATTAACCTAATAAAAAATGCACAGACTCTTTAAGGAGAAAAACCTGAAATTCTAATATATAGATTTTGTTTAAAAAGGTTTGAATACATAAATAGTGAGATAATGTCTTAACCTTGAAAGAATGTAAATTTTCTGTTACATGATCTAACTATGCATTGCAATTTCAGTAAAAATTCCAGCCCAATTATTTTGGAACTTGAGAAACTTGATTCTTAACGTTTATGGAAGAATAAAAATCCGTGATCTGCTAAGACAATCTTGAAAAAGGTCAAAGGGAACTCTTATTCAACAGGCATTAAAACGGATTACAAAGGCATAGTAATTAAAATGATATTGGTACAGAAAAACAGGTAAGTGGAATAGTTTGGAGAGTCCAGCATAAACTCAATTATATATGGTAACTTGTAATATTTCTGTGATAGGAAGGGATTTCTCATGACCTCCAAAGCATAAGCTGAAAGGTGAGACCTGATGGATTTTGACTACACCAAAATGAAAAATGTTGCTTTGCTACAGACAAAATAAACATATGAGTGATAAGCTAGAAGATATTATCCATGTTTTAAATGAACAAAAGGCTATAACCAGAATATACAAGGAGCTTCTGAAAATCAGCACAAAAGAGAAAGAGATAGGAAACCAAATTTAAAAAATAATGGGCAGCCAGGCATGGTGGCTCATGCCTGTAATCCCAGCATTTTGGGAGGCCGAGGCAGGCAGATCATTTGAGGTCAGGAGTTCGAGACCAGCCTGGTCAACATGATGAAAGCCTGTCTCTAGTAAAAATACAAAAAAAAAAAAAAAAAAAATGAACCGGGGGTGTGGTGGTGTGCACCTGTAATCCCAGCTACTCTGGAGGCTGAGGCACAAGAATCGCTTGAACCCAGGAGGCGGAGGTTGCAGTAAGCTGAGATGGCGCCAATGCACTCCAGCCTGGGTGACACGGTGAGACCCTGTCTCAAAATAATAATAATAATAATAATAATACTAGTAATGATAATGGGCCAGATATATATATGCCGTTCACAGAAAGAAAAATCAGAATGACTGAGGTATCCAGAGAGGCTCATTGTCACTGGCAGTCAGAAGAAGGCAAGGGGAAGGAATGAGATGTCACATTGCCCCACAAAGCTGACACAACTCAGCAAGCCAGATGATGTGAAGTGCTGGCGTGGATGGATGAGAGAGGAGTCCCATGCAGTTGTGAGTGAGTGTGTGGCCAGTTACAGTGAAATTAAATACATGTATACTTTTGCAGGGCTAGGACCAGGGAGAGGAAGGGAGGTGCTTGGGCACACACGTAAGGAAGCACTTACTGTCAGGGTTGACCCCACCCCTTGTAAATCCCTGAAAGTGAGGGCTTTCTTAGTTTTTTTGTTTGTTTGTTTTTGAGACAGAGTCTTGCTCTGTCGCCCAGCCTGGATTGCAGTGGTATGATCTTGGCTCACTGCAACCTCTGCCTCCAGGGTTGAAGTGATTCTCATGCTTTAGCCTCCGGAGTAGCTGGGATTATAGGCGTGCATCACACTGAGCTAATTTTTGTATTTTTAGTAGAGACGGGGTTTCACCATGTTGGCCAGGCTGGTCTAGAACTCCTGACCTCAGGTGATTCTCCCGCCTCAGCCTCCCAAAGTGCTGGGATAGCAGGCTTGAGCCACCGCACCGGGTCTGTTCTTAAATTTTATACCTTAGGTGCCTCATTGCCTTGCCCTAGGCCCAGCCCTGTACCTTCCGCACATCAGTTTCACTCTTGGTTATGTACCTAAAGAAACTTCCTCAGAGGTCCACAGTGTTGCTTATGACATAGGTATCCCCCAGAGGGACCTGGACAGGTAGAACTTGGTACATGAAGACAATGACAAGTATTTTTACAGAGGGCAGGGATTCCCTAGTGCTTGGCCTCTGGGAAGGAGTTTGGGGAACTTGGTGAAAGACAGCTGAGAGCAAAATACAAAATGACTTTGTTCCACCTTCTCAGAAGTGAGACCAGAGATGACATTTACATCTGCCTTGCAGCGTTTTGTAGATTTCTGAGCCTTTGTCACTGATCCTCCTGCCTTGCCCCCAATAAATGCCTTTGAATTTAGGTAGAAAGAAAGTTGGAAGACGCCCTAAGGGTATCTAAGAAGGGTTAGGCATATTTTCACTATGCCTATAAGGAAGCAGAGGTCAGATAAGGAGGCAGAAACTGGAGAATTCCAGATCCTGCTCCTCTGTCAAGGCAGAAAGGATTTAGAGGGCACAGCTTGGACTTTGGAGTTTACATATATTCCATTCCCTTTTCTACTCTCTAGAGATGAGAACTTGGGCAGGAAACCCAGCCACAGTGAACTTTGGTGTTCTTCCCAGTGAGATGGGAATAAAAATAAGGCCTAACTCAGAATTGGTGTTAGGAGTCAAAGGAGAAAGGATATATGAAACCACTTATCTTCCTCCCTCCTCTTCTGTCAAACAGCATAGACAAATGGAGATTCCCTGACTTTTAAAAACAAAACAAAACATTTTTCAGTCATGGGACAGCAGTCTAGGGGCCTTTCAGAAGAAACTGAGGACCAAAGGATGCAACTGAGTGCTGTCAGCTCAAGTGGCAAATGAAGTCATCAGCTCCAGGTAGTTCAAGTCCCAGCCCCACCTGGTTTTGAGGTGAGGTTGTGCTTTGAGCCGGTACCATTTTGGATGTTGCTCAGCTCTGGAATAAGAGGTGGGGTAGAAAGGGTGTGATGGTTAATTTTAGGTGTCAACCTCACTGGGTAGGAGAAGCCCAGAAAGCTGGGGAAACACTGTTTCTGTGTATGCCTGTGAGATTGTTTCTGGAAGAGACTAGCATTAGAATCAAGAGACTGAGTAAAGGAAGTGTGCCCTCACCAATGTGGGCAAGCATCATCCAATCTATTGAGGACCCAGATAGAACAAAAATGCAGAGGAAGGGTGAATTCTGTCTCCTTGAGCTGGGACATCCATCTTCAGTTCCCAGACATCAGACATTGGAGTTCCTGGTTCACAGGCCTTCACACTCTTTGTTGAAAGAATTTTTTTTTTTTTTTTGAGATGGAGCCTCACTCTGTCACCCAAGCTGGAGTGCAGTGGCATGATCTCAGTTCACTGCAACCTCTGCCTCCTGGGTTCAAGCGATTCTTCTGCCTCAGCCTCCCCAGTAGCTGGGATTACAGGCACCTGCCACTGCACCCAACTAATTTTTTTATTTTTAGTAGAGACGGGGTTTCACCATATTGGCCAGGCTAGTCTTGAACTCCTGACCTCAGATGATCTGCCTGTCACCGCCTCCCAAAGTGCTGGGATTACAGGCTTGAGCCACCACACCCAGCCTGTTGAAAGAAATTAAGGAAGACCTAAATAAATGGAGATATACATCTGTACCATGTTCATGAATTGGAAGACTTGGTATTGTTAAAATGTCAGTTCTTCCCAAATTGATCTATAGCTTCAGTGCAATGGTGAGAGTTACACCATTGGCTTCCTGGGTTCTCAGGACTTTGGACATAGACTGAATTACCCCATTGTCTTTCCTGGATCTCCAACTCACAGATAGCAGGTCATGGGAATTCTGATCCTCCATAATTGCATGAGCCAATTCCCATAATAAATCTCTTTTTTTTTTTTTTATTTTGAGATGGAGTTTCTCTCTGTCGTCCAGGCTGGAGTGCAGTGGCGCAGTCTTGGCTCACTGCAACCTCTGCCTCCCAGGTTCAAGCAGTTCTCCTGCCTCAGCCTCCCGAGTAGCTGGGACTACAGGCGTGCGCCACCACGGCCAGCTAATTTTGTATTTTTAGTAGCGATGGGGTTTCACCATGTTGGTCAGGCTGGTCTCAAACTCCTGACCTCAGATGTTCCTCCCGCCTCAGCCTCCCAAAGTGTTGGTATTACAGGCGGGAGCCACCATGCCTGGCTCCGTACTACTTTGATTAGTATAGCTTTATAATAAATCTTGAAATCAAGTAGTGAAAGTTCTCCAAATTTGTCTATCTTTTTAAAAAATAGCTTTAGCCATTTTAAATCTTTTGCATGTTCTCTCTCTCTGTCTTTTTTTTTTTTTGACAGAACTAAGCTGTAATGCGTTCTCATTTAAATTTTAACATCAGCTTGTCATATGCTACCAACAAAGCCTGCTGGGATATAGATAGGGATTGCACTGAAGCTATATATCAATTTGGGAAGAGCTATATTTTAAAAATATTGAGTCTTCCAATTCATGAATATGGTATAGATGTATATCTCCACTTATTTAGGTCTTCCTTAATTAATTAATTAATTTACCTTGTTTGTTTTTATGAGATGGAGTATCACTCTGTTGCCCAGGCTAGAGTGCAGTGGCATGATTTCTGCTCACTGCAACCTTCTCCTCCTGGGTTCACACAATTCTCCTGCCTTGGCCTCCTGAGTAGCTGGGATTATAGGCGTGTGCCACCACACCTGGCTAATTTTTGTATTTGTAGTAGAGACGAGACGAGGTTTTGCCATATTGACCAGGCTGGTCTCGAACTCCTGACCTCTGGTGATCCGCCCGCCTCAGTCTCCCAAAGTGCTGGGATTACAGGTGTGAACCACTACACCTGGCCCTTCATTTCTTTAAATGATGTTTTGTATGTTTTGACATACCAATCATAAACATATTTTGTTAGATTCATCCCTAAGAATTTCACTATTGATTTATTTACTTGTTTATTTTTAGAGTTGCTGTGTCACCCTGGGTGGAGTGCAGTGGCGTGACCATGGCTCCCTGCAGCGTGGAGCTCCTGGGATTCAGTGATCCTCCCACCTCAGCCTCCCCAGTAGCTGAGACTACAGGCACACTCCATCATGCCTGGCTGATATTTCATTTTTAAAGTGTCATTTTAAATGGTATTGATTTTAAAATTTCAGTTTCTGGTCACTTCTATTTATTTTATTTTTGATACATTCTTTCAGATTTTCCACACAGATTTGACCCTAGGGTTTGGGTATCAGTCATATTTTCCTGTGCCCAAGAGATGGGGAGGATGTTTCTCAAGGGAGGACTTGCACACTTGATGGGGCCTCTTACTCTGCAAG
Organism: Pongo pygmaeus; assembly: GCF_028885625.2. Classification (NCBI taxonomy): domain Eukaryota; kingdom Metazoa; phylum Chordata; class Mammalia; order Primates; family Hominidae; genus Pongo; species Pongo pygmaeus. The sequence continues at coordinate 35,026,992 of NC_072393.2, forward strand.
AGCAGGATGAACAGGGGCTAGTGTGGTCTGGTAACTGTGACTCAGGTGGAAGCATGGCTTTCTCAGCTGATGCCTGCAAGTGTAGATGTCTCAACTGTAACCAGTGGATTTCCACATCAGAGAGCAACAAGTCTTATTTCTCATAGTGTCTAGTTCTCTGCTGAGAATAGTTGTCTTTTTATACATATTGATCAGAGTTTCCTTTGTATTCATCTGTGTAGTTATGAGAGCTGCCGTAAAGTTACCATCTGCTAGTTTCATCACCACAGGTCACTTTTTGTGTCGTATCCATTGGTTTTCTTTTCTCGGGAGTTTGAGACATGTTTTCCTGTTTTCACATGTCTGGTAATTTTGGATTTTATCCTGGATGTTGCCATGACGTGTTGCAGAGACTCTGAACTCTTTATACTTTAAAGAGTATTGGTTCTCCCCCCACCCCAGATTTATTAAGGTATAGTTGATACATAAAAATCATAGATATTTACAACACGATGGGCTTTTAAAAAAATTTTTATTTTTGGTTTGGGGGTACATGTGAAGGTTTGTTACATAGATAAACAGGGCTTATTGTACAACAAATGGGGGTTTATTATACATATTATTACATCACCCAGGTATTAAGCCCAGTACCCAATAGTTATCTTTTTTCGCTCCTCTCCCACCTCCCATTCTCCCTTTCAAATAGGCCCCAGTGTCTGTTGTTTCCTTCTTTGTGTTCATAAGTTCTCATCATTTAGCTCCCAACATGATGTTTCAATATCTGTATACATTGTAAAATGATTCCACCAAGTTAATCAACATATCTACCACCTCATATGCTTATCGTTTTTGTTTGTTTGTTTGTTTTTGAGACGGAGTCTCGCTGTCGCCCAGGCTGGAGTGCAGTGGTGCGATCTCGGCTCACTGCAGGCTCCACCCCCTGGGGTTCACGCCATTCTCTTGCCTCAGCCTCCCGAGTAGCTGGGACTACAGGCGACTTCCACCTCGCCCGGCTAATTTTTTGTATTTTTAGTAGAGACGGGGTTTCACCATGTTAGCCAGGATGGTCTCGATCTCCTGACCTCGTGATCCACCCACCTCGGCCTCCCAAAGTGCTGGGATTACAGGCGTGAGCCATCACGCCTGGCCCGTTTTTTTTTTTTTTTTTTTTTTTTTTTTTTTTTTTTTGTGGTGAGAACGTTTAAGATCTACTGTCATAGCAATTTTTAAATATGAAGAGTATTGATTTTTTTGTTTAAGTAAGCAATTAACTTGGCTAAACTTAACATGTAAACTCTCTCTCCCCTATAGAGGATGGCAGTTGAAATCTCAAGTTCATTTAGCCTTAACTGCTGCTTGATGACTTCCTCACTCATACCTGATTCTGGAGTTGGCAAGAGATTTGTGCATTTTATACACGGATTTGGGGACTCCCCTTCTGTGGCTTTTTTTTTTTTTTTTTGAGATGGAGTCTAGCTCTGTTGCCCAGGCTGGAGTGCAGTGGCACGATCTCAGCTCACTGCAACCTTTCCTCCTGGGTTCAAGTGATTCTCCTGCCTTGACCTCCTGAGTAGCTGGGATTACAGGTGCCCTCCACCAGGTCCAGCTAATGTTCGTAATTTTAGTAGAGACAGAGTTTCACCATGTTGGCCAGGCTGGTCTTGAACTCCTGACCTCGTGATACACCCGCCTCGGCCTCCCAAAGTGCTGGGATTAAAAGCGTAAGCCACTGCGCCTGGCCTTTCTCTCTCTTTTTGTTTTTTTTTTTAGAAATTTCGCCAGTCGTTTTTGTTTTTTGTTTTTAATTTCTGTAATTACAGTGACCTTTAGTTTTTCAAGCCAGTACTTTTTTTGTTTCTTTGTTTTTTCTTTTTTGAGAGGGAGTCTCACTCTGTCACCCAGGCTGGAGTGCAGTGGCGCGATTTCAGCTCACTGTAACCTCCACCTCCCAGGTTCAAGAGATTCTCCTGCCTAAGCCTCCCTGGTAGCTGGGATTGCAAGCACGCGCCATCACGTCCGGCTAATTTTTGTATTTTTAGTAGAGGTGGGGTTTCACCATGTTGGCCAGGCTGGTCTCAAACTCCTGAGCTCAAGTGATCCCCCCGCCTCAGCCTCCCAAAGTGTTGGGATTACAGGCGTGAGCCACCTCGCCCAGCGCAATAAGACTTTTCTACCCAAGGATTTCTGAGTCCTGCATGGAGTAGTCCCGAATGGCTCAGATCCATCAGAAGGGAAACTTGCCCAGTGCTGTTCTCTTCTACTAAGTATTGATTCTCCTGCAGTATCTGCCTTTTTGTTGCTGTTTGGGGCCTTCAGTTACTGTTCAGGTTTGTGGCTGTTAGTTCCGGAAGGGTTGATCAGATATTAGGTAGTTGACCATGACAAGAGCAGGACCTCCGAGCAATGACGCTGTCAACAGTGCCATGACTCTGTTAGTCCTTGAAACTCAGAAGGAGGAAGGGGGTGGGGAGGAAAATCTAAACTGGCTGAATTTAAATCTGAAATGACTGAACAAAGCTCAAAGTTTCTGGGAAAACCACCATCTGACTAGATTGACTTTTCGGCCATCGTGTAAAATTTTCGGTTATAGAATGGTAAAGAAAAGTGCATTTTCCCATCTACATCTTGTGGCCTGAAAATATCTTCCCTCCTACATACAGGAAGGAAAAACCTTGAAGATGGTGGATGTGGGATCGGGGAGAGGCTGGGTGAAAAGTAGTTATATCTTCCAGGTACTGAGTTTTTTCATGCATAGAATGGTGGGGTTGGGGGAGATCTAGAAGATTTCAAAGTCTGTCCTTGCTCTCACACTTACACTAGGTGCTTTTTACGAACTTCTGAGGCCACAAACTTCTGCCCTGACAAGAGTCTCTCCCTGTGAAAAAGGGGTGGAAGTCCAGGGCTGGAGATGCCTTCCAAGGCTGTAGGCGCTCCTCCGCCGCTTCTGAGGCCCAGCCTCTCTCAGGTCCCAGGTCTCTGTCAGAGGAGTTTTGGGGCAGAGCCTGAGCTGTTGAAAGGTGGGGCGGCCAGACATTCCCCAGAGCTCTTTCCTGTCCAGATTCGATCAGACCTGTGGCTTTTTCAGGAGAGGACAGTCAGGCCCTTGGGCAGCTGAACCTGATCAGCTTCCCTTACTCTACCTTATTTCTTCCTTTAATATTTTTATTTCTTAGAACTTCAGTTCCTGGCCCTGCTTAGGAGAGGGGAGTTGTCCATTAGACAGAATCTACATCTACCCTAGATTCTTCTGTCACTAGGTTTTTTTTTTCCCCCAAGGCTAGCTTAGCAGTAAGCTTTAAGGTCCCAGCCTAGCAAGGCTGCTGGGAGAAAGAGAGCCTCTTTTCCAGGAATTCCAACAAAAGTCTCAGGGCTGAGCCTCATTGGTCTGTTTTCGGTCATGTGACCATCCCTGAGCCAGTCCCGGAGGCTGGGGAGATGAAGGGTCCTGATTGGCCAGCCCTGGTCATGGCCACCCGTAAAGTCAGGGCCAGAGGTAACTCCATCCCAATCACCTGGACAGAAGGGGGCTTCCCCAAGGATGAGGGCGGGACTGTTACCAAGATAAGGGAGATGCATGCTGGGAGGATGGAATCAACAGACTTCCACAACATAAGTTTTTCTCAAAGTTCCGGATCCAGGATTCACGAGTGTTGCTTGCCCTGTGCCAGGCACTTCCTTTACCTTTTGTATTAGTTTTTATTTTATCCCAAGAGATCATGTTGTTCCAGACAGGGAACCGAGCTTAGAGAGAGGAAGGGCCTTTCCCAAGCCGATGGCACAGGGTCTGCACTTCCTGCCTGGGAAGCAGGCCTGGGGCTTCCCACGTGGCCTGACCCCTCTCATCTGACACCTGCCCCCCACTCCCTCCCGTCTGCCTGCAAAACTGACATGAGGAGACTGCTTGTGTTTCCAGAAAGAGGGGAATTGGCAATAGCCACGAGTTGAGACGACTTGATAAAATATTTCTTGTTTTCTCGAGTTTACATAGACCAAGTTTTCACTGTTGCTATGGGGTGGGTTGGCAGAGAGATGAAAATAAATCTGTGTAATTTATTTTTTCTCTGAGTGGAGTATATTTCTGCTGGCTTCACACACATGCACACACACACGCGCGCGCGCGCGCACACACACACATGCCTGCACATACAGGCTTTCATAAAATACTTAAACCCCTCTAATGCTCTCTGTGGAAGGAATAATATGTACTGTACTTTCAACTTCTGTTCTTTGAAATACCATATGGTCTGCACTGTGAGCTTAAAATACTCTAGTGAGCGGATGCTTTCATGCAGCAGATAGCCAGGTGGAGTTCTCCCCGCCAATCTTACAAGGTTAATTAATCCTTTAAAATAGAGCGTGGAGGGGTCCCTGCGTCAGAAACGGGTGCTGTGTGAGGGAAGTAGCCCGGTGGCCTGCACCGGGGCTGAGCAGAGAGTATAAAGGCGGTGGGAAGGTGGGCTAGGCCGGGAGCACCCTGCTGTCCGACGGCGCCTTTGATGAGCCCGCTCAGTCACTCAGATACTCACAGTTTGCATTCTGCATAATCAGTGTAACAGGCTGATGGTTTGCATGAATATCTAAGTTTGTCATTGTGGTTAATTTTTCCTCAAAAAGAGGCCCCCTATTTCTCTGGCCCAATGCATATTTATAAAGGGCAGGGAAGTCAGGCAGAGGATGCTGGATGAAGGGGTGGCTCAGGGAGGGGGGCCCGTGGCCGGTCCTTGAAGCCTGGGAGGCCAGGCTCCTGCCAGAGCTGGCAGCTCAGAGAAGGGTGCAGAGCTCCTCAGAGCCTGGAGGGAAGGAACTGCAGGGAGAGGGGACAGCCTGGTTTGCAAGGCCCCATTTGGGCTAGCCTCTTTCCTGCTCCAGGCCTTAGTTTCCTCATCCATACAAGGAGCATGTGGGCCACTTGATCCAGGCCTCAGGGTCCCAAAGGAACTATCCTCTCCAAATGAGGTTACACAGAGTCAGAGAGGGGAGGGAGAGAAGCTCACATCCATTCAACAACTTTATTATTTATTTATTTATCTATTTACTTTTCTTTGAGATGGAGTTTTGCTCTTGTCGCCCAGGCTGGAGTGCAATGGCTCGATCTCGGCTCACTGCAACCTCTGCCTCCCAGGTTCAAGTGATTCCTGCCTCAGCCTCCCGAATAGCTGGTATTACAGGCGTCCGCCACCACGCCCAGCTAATTTTTTGTATTTTTAGTAGAGACAGGGTTTCACTGTGTTGGCCAGGCTGGTCCTGAACTCCTGACCTCAAGTGATCCACTCACCTCAGCCTCCCAAAATGCTGAGATTACAGGCATGAGCCACCGTGCCCAGCTTACTTAACAACTTTAGTGGTGTGACTCCTTCCCAGAGCACCTGTGGTGCTCCACGACCAAGTATTTTTGTAGGTTAAAAACTCCAGTTATCTTGTAAAAAACATAATTGCATTATGTTGTATATATTTTGGTGTAAAAAGCGTTAAATTGCTCGTTTTAAATAGGCTGCGGTTATTTTTGTTTTCTTTTGTATTTTGTTTTTGTGTTTGACACAGGGTCTTGTTCTGTCACCCAGGTTAGGGTGCAGTGGTGCAATCGTAGCTCACTGCAGCCTCAACCTCCTGAGCCCAAGCGATCTCCCACCTCTGCCTCCTGGATGGTCATGACCACAGGTGTGCACCACAACGCCAGGCTGATTTTTTTTTTTTTTTTTTTTTTTGAGACAGAGTGTTGCTCTGTTGCTCAGGCTAGAGTGCAGTGGCATGATCTCGGCTCACTGCAACCTACGACTCCCTGGTTCAAGCAATTATCGTGCCTCAGTCTCCCGAGTAGCTGGGATTATAGGCGTGCACCACACCCAGCTAATTTTTGTATTTTTAGTAGAGACAGGGTTTCGCCATGTTGGCCAGGCTGGTGTCAAACTCCTGGCCTCAAGTGATCTGCCTGCCTCGGCCTCCCAAAGTGCTGGGATTACAGGTGTGAGCCACTGTCCCGGCCTAAGCCACTGTGCCCAGCCCTGGCTAATTTTTAAATTATTTGTAGAGACAGGGATCTCTCTCTGTTGCTCAGGATGGTTTTGAATTCCAGTGCTCAAGTGATTCTCCTGCCTCGACCTCCCAAAGTGCCGGAATTACAGGTGTGAGCTACCGCGCCCAGCCAGCTATGGTTTTTGTAACCTTGTTTTGGCATTTTTTTTCTGACTCTTCAAAGAATATTTCGGCAACTTCAGAGTGGCCAGGCTTCCCTTTCCCATGCGCGGCAGGAAGTCCAGGTGGGAATGGGGAGAGGCTGGGAGATCCCTTAGGTCGGCGGCTTCCAGAGCTCTCCAGGCCATGCCTCTCAGTGGCCAGCAGGTGGCAGTTCTGAGCCTTCCACCTGGCCACCCTCCTTCCTCCACCCCCCGGGGTGCCCGTCCCCCCAGTCCACATACCACAGAGTCACAGGTGGCTGGAGAGAGCTCCTGGCTTCCAGGCCCTGGGCCATTCTGAGAAGCTGGATGAGGCAGCCTAGTGGCCATCCAGCTGCACCTGCCTGGGACTGTCCGCCTACCCCTTCCCATCCTTGGCTGCATGCTAAAGGAAGGTGGGCTTCCTGGAGGAGCTGACATCTTAAGTGAGACCTGCAGGACAGTAAAGGATTTCAGGCAGAGGGAATGGAATATGCCCAAATCCACAGAACCCAGACCGTGTGCTTTCAGGAACTGGCAGGAGGCTGATGTGGCTAGAATGCAGACTGTTGGGCTTGGGAGAGGGACTAGGGAGGCCAGGTAACGCTTGGCACTGTGGGAGCAGCAGGACCAGGGCAGCCCGAGTCTAGACATTATCTTGAGGGCAGTAAGGAGCCCTCAGCCCATTCTAACCCATCAGAGTTGGCCTCCGGAAGGATCGCCGTGGCTGCAAACTGCCTAGCCTCTCATCGCCCCTCACCTGCTGTCACTCACACACCTGGGCCTCCTACCACGCTGGCCAGGAAAGAGCTGCAAGTCCTCGGGCCCGAGGCTCAGCAGGCAGACAACCTACCTTGCAGTCCTCAGGAGAAGCTGTCCAGGAACCCCACCCTCCCGAGCTCCCGGGGCTTTGGTGGGGAAGAGAGCCTCCCAGGGTCCCGGAGTGCTAAACAAAGAGGAGCTGAAGGTCACCACACTTTGGCCATTTGTAGGGAGCCCTTCCCCACACAGGGGTGGCGTGTTCCCTTGTGGCTGCCAGGGAGCTCCCAACACCCCTGGGAAGATGGCAGGTCGAGGGGAGGGGACGTGGCCTGAAACTAAGGAAGCAGTCTGCAATGGGGAGATGTGGGGCATGGGGCTGTTTAGACGCTGCAGGTGCACGTGTGTAGGTTTGAGGTAGATTTTGCTACCCAGGAAATGGGTTCTTGCCTCTTCCACCTCCCTGTGAATTGGCCCTGGGACCCAGTAGGAGAGGCTCCCCTGAGTGACTTGTGACATTCTTTTTTTTTTTTTTTTTTGAGATAAGTCTCATTCTGTTGCCCAGGCTGGAGTGCAGTGGTGCGATCTCAGCTCACTGCAATCTCCACCTCCTGGTTTCAAGCAATTCTCCTGCTTCAGCCTCCCGAGTAGCTAGGATTACAGATGTGTGCCACCAAGCCTGGCTAATTTTTGTATTTTTAATAGAGATAGGGTTTCATCATGTTGGCCAGGCTGGTCTCGAACTCCTGACCTCACGCGATTCGCCTGCATCGGCCTCCCAAAGTGCTGGGATTAGAGGGGTAAGCCACCTTGCCCGGCCAACACATGGTGTTCTGAAACAGCACAGCCCAGTGTAACCTCAATTGGTAATTAATTAATTACATTCCCCAGGTGTCTCCTGGAGTCTTTCTTCCTGTAGGGGAGGGGAGGCTGAGGCTGCAGAGGCCCCATTCAGAGGGCTGTTGAATGACTCATGGCTGTTAAGAAGTAATGTCCACTAAGTAACATCTGATTCTGTATTTAACATTTAAATATTTAATTAACTAAATGGGCCAAATATTTAATTAAGCACCATCAAAGCCACTGTGAGCCTCCACTCTGCATAATTCCAAGGCAGGCCAGCTTCCCTCCGAGTCCCCATCCTCATCCGACAGTGCTATCAGTGCCCCTGCCTGGTGGGAAACATACCCATTCTGGTACCCAATTCTTTTTTTTTTTTCAGAGACAAAATCTCACTATATTGCCCAGGCTGGTTTCAAACTCCTGCATTCAAGCAATCCTCCTGCCTCGGTCTCCCAAAGCACTGGGATTACAGGTGTGAGTCACTGTACCCATCCATCTGATACCACATTCCGAGACTCAGGGCATCTCATGTCCTAGGCAAAGTTGCTTGTTTGCTTTTGTTTTGTTTTGTTTGTTTTTGAGTCAGGGTCTCCCTCTGCTGCCTAGGCTGGATTGCAGTGGCGCGATCTCGGTCCACTGCAACCTCTGCTTCCTGGGCTCAAGCGATTCTCATGCCTCAGCCTCCTGAGTAGCTGGGATTACAGGCGCGCGCCACCATGCCCGGCTAATTTTTGTATTTTTAGTAGAGATGTGGTTTCACCATGTTGCCCAGGCTGGTCTCCAACTTCTGGCCTCAAGTGATCCGCCTGCCTCGGCCTCCCAAAGTGCTGGGATTACAGGTGTGACCAACCGCACCCCACCACGGTTGTTTGATTGGACTCCAGGCTTGCTGTGCTGGAAACAGAGTTCCCCCATGGCCACCCTTTCCTCCCCTCTTTCTCTTTCCTCCCCAAGTAGACACAATTGAGACTGGCTGCTGGGTTCCCCTGGAGGCAGTGTGGTACCAGTCTTCCTGCCTCTGATGACAGATTCAGGCCTTGACAACAGGGGTGAACATGTGACCCAGTCTGGACCCATCAGAATTCTTCTCCAGGATTTTTGTAACTGGAGTTAAAGGGGGTAAGACTTTTTTGAGCTGGCCTTGCTCTGTCACCCAGGCTGGAATGCAGTGGCACAATCATGGCTCACCGCAGCGTCAACCTCCTGGGCTCCAGTGATCCTCTTGCCTCAGCCTCCTGAGTAGCTGGGACTATAGGAAAGCACCACTGTGCCTGGCTAATTTTTTTTATACAGACGGGATCTTACTATATTCCCGGAGATAGTCCCATGGTGTCCTAATCTCTGCATGCAGCTGTTCCTGAAGACCGGCCTACACTGATCTTTCTGTGGGAGGGCAGGGCGAGGTATGTTTAGGTTTCCTTGAATACGTCCTCGGCTCTTCAGAATGAAGGGAGGATCTGAGCCTGGAAGGATGGGTCCCTCTAACACCTGCTATCCTGCTGATGAGGTCAGCGTGCTTCTGGAACTGCTGAATCCTGGGGCTCTGGTGACGTCACCATCTCTCTCTCCCTCTTCCTCTCCCCCCACCATGCCTCACCACACCCCACCTCTTCCTTGGCTTTGCTTTCCATTATATTGGCTTCGTTATCCTGCAAGTGTTCTTCCAGTTGTAGCCCCAGCAGCTCCAGGCTTACACTGTCCTTGCAGGAAATCCCTGTGGAAGAGGGCAGTTTTTTTTCCCAATAGAACCACAAAGGTGGCCAGGCGCGGTGGCTCACGCCTGTAATCCCAGCACTTTGGGAGGCCGAGGCATGTGGATCATCTGAGATCAGGAGTTCGAGACCAGCCTGGGCAACATGGTGAAACCCCACCTCTACTAAAAATACAAAATTAGCTGGGTGTGGTGGCGGGTGCCTGGAATCCCAGCTACTTGGCAGGCTGAGGCAGGAGAATTGCTTGAACCCGGGAGGCGGAGGTTGCAGTGAGCTGAGATCGCGCCGTTGCGGCCCAGCCTGGGCAACTAGAGTGAAACTCCATCTCAAAAAAACAAAAACAAAAACAAAAACAAAAGCAAAAAAAAACCCCACAAAGGTCCCAGGAAAGGCTCTGATTGGATAGACTTGGGTTACGTCCGCATTCCTGAACAAATCACCGTGGCCACAGGGAGAATACATGGATTGGCTCAGCTGAGCAACATGCCAGGAGAGGGGGAAATGGAGGAAGGAGCACTGAGAGAGGGGTGGTTCCCCAGGAAAAGTTCCTGTGGTGCAGCTGACCACAGGAAGAGTGAGGGGAGCTGGCCACTCCAGTGACACCCTGCTTAGGAAGCTTCTCTATCCTGGAGACTTCACCCTGCAGAGGTGCCCTCTGGGTGCTAGAAATGGAGGTGGGACTACTGCAGGAGGGGAGGAAGCATGAGGAATGTGTGTGTTCCACAGTCTAGAGAAGCACCAAGGCTATCACTGCTTATCCTTCCCCTGGTGGCAGAGAGTGGGTGGGAGGGTATTTCTATGCAGGCAGTTATACAGTGTAGACTGAAGGGGACAGGGAGAAAGCACCAAGAAAGCCCTTATTGTATACAGGACAGTCACTCTGAGAGACTTGGGGCACAATTACTTACTGAGCTGCCCAGGGAATTCCCTGCATTTTGGACATTACCACCCAAGGCTTCATGAATCCATTTTCTTGCTGATGGGAGCATGAACTGTTACAACCAGCCTTCATGGGGGACAACGTGGCAACATTGATTACATTTAAAAATGCACAGACTCCTAGCACTTTGGGAGACCGAGACGGGCAGATCACTTGAGGTCAGGAGTTTGAGACCAGCCTGGTCAACATGGTGAAATCCCGTCTCTACTAAAAATACAAAAATTAGCCAGGTGTGGTGGCATGCACCTGTAATCCCAGCTATTCAGGACACTGAAGCAGGAGAATCACTTTAACTTGGGAGGTTGCAGTGAGCCGAGATTGCACCACCGCACTCCAGCCTGGGCAACAGAGTGAGATTCTGGCTCAAAAAAATAGTAATAATAGACCAGATACCGTGGCTCACGCCTGTAATCCCAGCACTTTGGGAGGCTGAGACAGGCGGATCACGAGGTCAAGATATCAAGACCATCCTGGCCAACATGGTGAAACAACGTCCCTACTAAAAATACAAAAATTGGCCGGGCGTGATGGCACACGCCTGTAGTCCCAGCTACTCGGGAGGCTGAGGCAGCAGAATCGCTTGAACCCGGGAGGCAGAGGTTGCGGTGAGCCGAGATCGCACCACTGCACTCTAGCCTGGCGACAGAGAGACTCTGTCTCAAAAAAAAAAAAAAAAACAGTAATAATAAAAATAAAAAAATAAATTAAAAAAAGAAGTTCCCTGGCAATTCTAATGTGGCTCAGACCTTCTGGTCCAGATTTCCAGCCCCTGCAGAATTCCTGGTTTCCTCTTGGCTCCACCCCAGCACACACCCAAACCTGGGGTTCGGGGTGCAGCCCTTTCTCCTTGATTTCCCCTCGAAAGTGTCCTTCCCCTCCTGCTGGGCGCTGGGTGAGGCCAGCTCGCGGTGGAGTGCTGGGGAAGGAGTAGCTCACCCTCACAACCGTCCACACTGGAGCCCCTGTCTGTCCTCCCCCTGGGTAAGGGAACTTGGCATTCTGTGTAGCACTGCTGGCCTCAGGAAACCTGGTGGGCTGCATGTCCGCATGGCCTGAGAGGACACCGCCAGCACTCAGCAGAAGGGTCACGTTGGCCAGCTCACTCCCTGCCAGCCCCTGAGGTCGAAGCTGCCTGAATCTGCGGTGCTGGTTTGCTACTGCCAGGAGATGCCAGCAGCCTAATATACATGGCTGTCCAAGGTACCCCCAGCTATGCGACAGCCAGGAAAACTGCACCCCATCTTAGAAAACTCAGGAACCTGAGGGAGGAAGTCCAAACTGAAAAACCTCAATTAGCCAGGCGTGGTGGCTTGTGCCTGTAATCCTAGCTACTCAGAGGCTGAGGCAGGAGAATTGCTTGAACTTGAGAGATGGAGGTTGCAGTGAGCCGAGATCCTGCCACTGCACTCCAGCCTGGGCAACAGAGTGAGACTCCATCTCAAAAAAAAAAAAAAAAGAAGAAGAAGAAGAAAAAGAAGAGGAAGAAGAGGAAGAGGAAAAGAAGGAAGAAGAAGAAGGAGAAGGAGAAGAAGACGAAGAGGAGGAAGAAAACAAAGAACAAAACAAAACAAAACCTGTTCCGAACAGCAGGTACTGCTGAGGAAGGAAAAGAACTTTCACAAAAAAGTAAGACAGAGATGAACTGGTAGTTGCATGGTCGGGGAGGACTATCAGGAACCAAAAGAATCAAACGACTTCTCTGTTTAAAAATTCAACCGATAAACTCAGGAAGGGAATGATCACTGCTGAGAAATAAGTTGATACTATGAGAGTTCAGGTGGAAGGAAATCTCACCGCAGTGCAAAACCAGAAGAAGATTTGGAGGACAAACCCTGATGATCTAACATTCAAGAAAACGAAAGAGAAGGAAAAAAACGATATAAAGGGAAAAGGATAATCAAACAATTAATTAAAGAGCATTTTCTTCCTTTCTTTTTTGTTTTTTCAGAGATGGGGTCTTGCTATGTTGTTCAGGCTTGAGTTCTGTGACTCTTAACATGTGTGATTATAGCATACTACAGCGTTGAAACTCCTCGGCTCAAGCAATCCTCCTGCCTCAGCTTCCCGAGTAGCTCGGTCCGTAAGCACACACCACTCTACCCAGCTCCTAATTAAAGAACATTTTCTAAGCTGATGAAAGCCTTGATTAAAAGGGCAGATAGAGTTCCAGGAAGGATTAATTGAAAAGACATATACTTAAACAGACCCTGGTGTAATTCCTGAATTATGAACTTCCAGACAAAAAGGAGGGTTACTTACAAAGGAAAGAAAAATCACGTTGATATTGGCTTTCTCATCTGCCACCCTGGAAGTCAGGAGACGAATGGAACAGTGACTTCAGGGACAAGGACAGTGACCCAGGAATCCTATGTCCACAAAATATATCATGCACATATCAGGGCAATGGCAAGAGATTTTTCATTTTCTTTTTGTTATGAGACAGGGTCTCGCTCTGTCACTCAGGCTGGAGTGCCTGGTGATCACGGTTCACTGCAGCCTAGACTGGCTGGGCTTGAGCAATCCTCCCACCTTAGCCTCCCAAGTAGCTGGGACCACAGGTATGTGCCACTGTGCCCCATTCATTATTTTAATTTTTTTTTGTAAAGACGGGTCTCACTGTGTTGCCCAAGCTGGAAGAGATTTTAAAGTATGCAAAGACTTATATCCTCTCTGAGGAAAATGCTAAATAAATACTACAGCCAAAAACAGATACACTGGGCCAGGCACGGTGGCTCACATCTGTAATCCCAGCACTTTGGGAAGCTGAGGCAGGTGGATCACTTGAGGTCAGGAGTTCGAGACCAGCCTGGCTGACATGGTGAAACCCCATCTCTACTAAAAATACAAAAATTGGCCTGGTGGCAGGCGCCTTTAATCCCAGCTACTCGGGAAGCTGAGACAGGACAATCGCTTGAACCCTGGAGGTAGAGGTTGCAATGAGCCGAGATCTCGCCATTACACTTCAGCCTGGGCAATAGATGCAGACTCCATCTCAAAAAAAAAAAAAAAGTCCACAAACCCTTTGATGATCGTCCCTTCAAGATGTGGATCATGGACCTTAATTTCCCTCCCTGGTAGTGTGGGACGGACCTAGTGACCCACTTCTAACCAAGAGAATCTAAGACAGTCACAGGATGTGACTGAGGTTAAGGCATAAACGGTACCAGGAGTTCCTCTCTCTCTCATCACTTGATCTGAGGGAAGCTGTGTTGTGAACAGCCCCACAGATGCCCTTGGGACAAGGAACGGAAGTCTCCTGCCAACAGCCACATGAATGAGCTTCAAAGAGGATCCTGCAGCCTCAGCCCAGCCTCAGAGGGCTGTAGCCTTGGCCAACACCCGGTTACAGCCTCCTGAGAAACCTTGAGCTGGGACCATTTAGCAGAGCTGCTCCTGGACCTGACCCGCAGAAACTGTCAGATAACAAACGTTTCTTGTCATAAACTGCTAAGTTTTGGGGTAATTTGTTACCCTGCCATAGATAAATAATACAATCTGTAAAGAAACACAAATTTCTGTGTTAACAGTGGAGAGGTACCCATTAAAGGAAATGAAAAGTATTGTGGAATTTCTGAATTAATACGGGTAAAGAATGATGAAAAGCCTGAGCCAACCATCAAAGAAAAGTAAATGGGAAAGGGAAAATAACAATAATTTGGTAAGCATAAACCAGAAAAATGTAATAAAATCAGTAAACACACAATAAGATGGAAGAGGTTAAACCCATTATATATGATCTATCATTATAAATTATGAATTTTCCCATCAAATTGGAAAAAAAGAAAATTCAAGTAGATGATGTTTATATGAGGCACATCTAAAGTAAAGACACAATGAAAAGTTGAAAATTAATTGTTGAGCAAGGAGTTAATGGAAAAATGCAGACAAAAAAAAGAAGCATAGTGGCAGTATGAAGATGAATCAACATGGAATCCAAGGGGTGAGGTCCTGAGCAGAGAAGGAGGTTGTGAAACATGGAAGTGCAATTCACAGAGAAACTAAAGTCTTCATAAACACGTATGTACCAAATAATGTGGTAGCCAAACACATAAAGGAAAACTCCCAGGAATACACAGAGAACATGACAAAATATAATTATAATAAAGGTATTTTAATACAAAGGACTAATTATCTGAGTATCTATTATTCAAGTCCCTGTAATTATAAGACTGCTTTGAAAAACAAAAGTATTCCTGGTACAATTACAGCAGCAACAATAATGGTAATAAGAAATAACAAACATTAAGCTCTTACGATGCGCCAGCCAAGGTTCTAAGTACTTTATATGTACTAACATTTTTGGTCCTTACCACAAATTATATGTCATGATTTATTACTATCTGTTAGCCAAGATGACTATAATAATTTCTTCCATCCTTGTATATGCAAACTTTTGCAATGTGACTTTATCAATTCCTCTTTTAAGAGGCAGAATGTATTTTTAAATTTTTTTTTTGAGGTGGTGTCTCACTCTATTGCCCAGGCTGGAGTGCAGTGATGTGATCTCAGCTCACTGCAACCTGTACCTCCCAGGTTCAAGTGATTCTCCTGCCTTAGCCTCCCAAGTAGCTGTGACTACAGGTGCATACCACACCACCACGCCCGGCTAATTTTTTTTGTATTTTTAGTAGAGATGGGTTTTTGCCGAGTTGGCCAGGCTGGTCTCCAACTCCTGATCTCAGGTAATCCATCCGCCTCAGCCTCCCTAAGTGCTGTGGCGTGAGCCACTGTACCCGGCCTATTTTTATTTTTATTTTTGAAATGGGGTCTCATTCTGTCACCCAGGTTGAAGTGCAGTGGCTCAATCTCAGCTCACTGCAACTTCCTCCTCCCAGGCTCAAGTGGTCCTCTCACCTCAGCCTCTCGAGTAGTGGGGACTACAGGTGTGAGCCACCAAGCCTACCTAATTTTTCATATTTTTGGAAGAGACAGGGTTTCACCATGTTACCCAAGCTGGTCTCAAACTCCTGAACTCAGGCAATCCAGCCCCCTCAGCCTCCCAAAGAGAATCTCTTTTTATATCCATGAATCTGGTCTGGCTTTGCAACTTGCTTTGACAATGGGATGTTGTGGAAATTACTTTTTTTTTACTTGTGAGTTAGGCCTCAAGACACTGCACAGCTTCCACTCTTGGTCTCTTGGAACACTTCCACCATCGTGTGAAGAAGCCTGGGCTGCTGAAGACCTGTGGCCAAACACCCATCATCAGACATGTGGGTGAGGCATCTTAGAACATCTGGTCCCAGCTGAGTTGCTGGATAACTATAGCTGCATTAGTAACCAAGGGCAAGATCAGCAGAAGAGCCATTCAGCTGAGCCCACACCAAACTGCTACACACAGAATTGTGAGAAAACAAAATGGTTTTTGTTTAAAATTTTTGAACTGGTTTCTTTTGCATAACTAGACAACTGAGAAACCATTCCCATTTTGCAAATGAGGAAATAGAAGCACAGGAACGTTGAGTAATTTGCCCAAATTTTCACAGCTATGATTATGATTCACAGTTAAGTCATGACTTGAATCCAGTTACTAACAAATTGAGCTTTTATAAAATTATTATTCACTCAAACATTCCTCCCAGTTCACTGTTAGCATTTATCCTGGACAAATGCATCAACATTTTTGATGGTCAGCCTCTCAATAATCGTAGAAATACCCCATAGTACAATATAATTCAAGTCAATTAGAAAGTGAAACTACACATTTTGAAAAAAAAAAAAAAAAGGATTTTATGAAAGAGTAATATCAGGTGAGGTGCTGGTGGCTCATACCTGTAATCCCAACACTTTGAAAGGCCAAGGTGGGAGGATTGCTTGAGGCCAGGAGTTCAAGACCAGCATAGGCAACATAGTGAGAGCTTGTCTCAGTACATAAATAAAAATAAATGGTTTGATTATTGTGACAGAAGTTGTCAACTGTTACCCAATATTCATTCTCTTTTCACTGACACGAACCCAGTTTTGCCTAGGGTGGTAATGTACTCAGTTAAAAATTCTCTCCTCCCAGACTCTTCTGCAGCTAGGGGTAGACGTGTGATGGTGTTTCAGCCAACGTAACATGAAAAATTCTACTTGTGGGGCTTCTGTGAAAGTTATTGCTTTCCCGATAAATAAGGGGCAGATTAAGGTGGCTCAAACCTTTTTGCCTTGAGTCATGCCCCCTTTGAACTGGAATGTGGATGAGATTCCTAGAGGTGCAGCCGCTACCTTGAGAAAGCAAACAGGAAACCTTCAGGAGGGTGAAGCGGGGGCCAGAAGGGCTGCATCTGTGATGTTTTTTGTGTGCAATGGCACCAGCCCATCTGTTTGCTCTTGGATTTTTTGTCATATAAGAAAAATAAGCTCCTAGCTTGTTAAAGTTGCTAAATTGGGTTTCTGTCAAATGCAACCCTGACTGATACAAAGAGCAAAGGATTAAGAGAGGCCCTTAGGACAATAGCTGAAGCCATCAATTACCTTTTGCAAAACACAGTAGTATTGCAGAAGTCAGATGTGAAGTGAAGGGTGTCTTGTCATGATATCACACAATTTTATTAGAAAAATTATACTTTCAAAAAGTCATTAGATTTATTATTTTTAAGCAAACTTTTTGTTCAAGTACAACATACCTATGGGAAAGTACACTGGATTTATATTTGTCTTAAAAATGACATTGCTGCAATTATAACCTAAATTTCAGTAAATATTGGATAAAGTAAACGTCTTTTTTGTACTACTTTGTTTCATGTCTCGGTATAACATTATGCATGAAATTTTGCCCTCCCCCAAGTGGATTCACGCTAAAGCGTTTTTTCTTTTTCCTCTAATACAATTATTTTTGGATAATGATGATGACTTGTATCTCTTTCAGAAAGTGGTAGATTTCTGTAGGAAGGCCTCTGTAGGAGGCCGGGCGCGATGCCTCACACCTGTAATGCCAGCACTTTGGTGGCCAAGGCGGGAGGATCTCAGGGAATCAAGACCAAAAAAAAAAATAAATAAAATAAAATTCTATCTGTTATCTTCTCTGATCATATCCTAGTGAAAATAGAAAGCAACAATTAAAAAAAATCCCTAACACGGTGAAACCCCGTCTCTACTAAAAATACAAAAAAAATTAGCCGGACATGGTGGTGGGCACCTATAGTCCCAGCGACTCGGGAGGCTGAGGCAGGAAAATGGCGTGAACCCAGGAGGCGGAGCTTGCAGTGAGCCGAGATTGCGCTATTATTGCACTCCGTCTCGAAAAAAAAAAAAAACAAAAAAATCCAGCCCCCCACCCCGTCCTCCCACCGCCCCCGCCTGCTCCCCTCAAGAATCATTGAGGAAAACAAACCTGTAATACTTACTTGGAAATTCAACCATTTCTTTTTTTTCTTTTTTCTTTTTTTTTTTTGAGACAGAGTCTCGCTCTGGCGCCCAGGCTGGAGTGCAGTGGCGCAATCTTGGCTCACTGCAACCTCCACCTCCTGGTTTCAAGCGATTCCCCTGCCTCAGTCTCCCGAGTAGCTGGGACTACAGGCGCCCGCCACCACGCCCAGCTAATTTTTTGTATTTTTAGTAGAGACGGGGTTTCACCTTATTAGCCAGGATGGTCTCGTCTTGACCTCGTGATCCGCCCCTCTTGGCCTCTCAAAGTGCTGGGATTGCAGGCATAAGCCACTGCGCCCAGCCTCAACTATTTCTTAACATGTAGATCAAAAAAGGAATTACGCAGATGAATTTTTTTTTTTTTTCTGAGACAGAGTCTCACTCTGTGGCTCAGTCTGGAGTGCAGTGGCACCATCTGGGCTCACTGCAACCTCCGCCTCCTGGGGTCAAGCAATTCTCTTGCCTCAGCCTCCCCAGTAGCTGGGAGGGATTACAGGCATCTGCCACCATGCCCGGCTAATTTTTGTATTTTTAGTAAAGATGGGGTTTCACCATGTTGGCCAGGCTGGTCTTGAACTCCTGACCTCAGGTGATCCACCCACTAGGGCCTCCCAAAATGCTGGAATTGCAGATGTGAGCCACCGTGCTTGGCCTCACAAACATTTTTAATTGTAATAAAAATTATAGTTACTTTGCAAAACATGTAACAATTTGTCCTCCCACCAGCAATGACCAGGATAGGTGTCCGCTTCCCCACAACCTCATCCACCTTAAATGCTAGTGCTCTTTTGAATTTTTGTCATAGTCACAGGTACTGTTCTGGCAGGAATGTTCGTGACACTTTGAGAGGCTGAGGATCTTTGCACATGCTTGTAGGATGTCTGGAGCTCCTCTTCTGTGAATTGCCTCCTCCTATCTTGGCCCATTTTTCCATGGTGTTGTTTGCTTTTTTGTTATCAGCTTGTAGGAGGCCTTTGTTTATTAAGGTCAAGGAGGCCTAGGAAGTGGAGCCAGCCTTGTGAGCAGGGAGGGTTCTTTCTGGGGCAAGGGGCAGATCAGAAGATCTGATAGAGAGCCCCCCACCCCCAACTATGTGCTCACAGTGTGTTCAAGACTTACAGACCACAGAGCAGGAGTGTGCAGGGCTGAGGTCAGCATTAGGGTCAGGTTCTTAGGAAAAGAAAGAGTAAAAACAATGAAACACAATACAAAGTAAAGAACAAACAAAGTGAGAAAATATAACATAAAATAAAATAAAGGCAGTGAGGCCCTGGGCCTGAGACCCTGAGAAAAAGCTGGTAGGTCTTAGTCCACACCCTGCCCTGTGTCTCCTTCCTTTTAAATGTCTGCAGCAAGCATTCATATTTCCGTTTAATGAGGGATGAGGCCAAGCATGGTGGCTCATGCCTGTAATCCTAGCACTTTGAGAGGCCGAGGCAGGCGCATTGCTTCTGGCCAGGAGTTCGAGACCAGCCTGGCCAACATGGCGAAATCCCGTCTGTACTGAAAATATAAAAATTCAGCTTGAACCTGGGAGGCGGAGGTTGCAGTGAGCCGAGATGACGCCACTGCACTCCAGCCTGGGCAACAGAGTGAGACTGTCTTTAAAAAAAAAAAAAAAGTTAGCCAGGCGTGATATAAAAATTAGCTGGGCATGGTGGCGCACGCCTGTAATCCCAGCTACTAGTCAGGAGGCTGAGGCATGAGAATCGCTTGAACCCGGGAGGTAGAGGTTGCAGGGAGCCGAGATCGCACCACTGCACTCCCGCCTGGGCGACAGAGCGAGACCCTGTCTCAAAACAAAAACGAAAACAAAACAAACAAACAAAAATGCCCATGACCCAGCCCAGAGAGGAATGACAGCCAGGAATGGAACTTGAGGTTTCATTCCACACCACAACACTCTCTTTTGATTTTTTATTGTTTTACTTCTCTTCGTTGTATTTTGTTTTATTTCATTGTTTTTACCCTTTCTAAAGACTTGCGAATAAATGCGTAGAACTGCAATGTGCATACAGCAGGCGCCCAAGCGTAGGCAGTGCAGCCCCTGCTCCCCGCCCGCGGGTGGCTTCTCTGATGAGCCTGAGGCGGGCAGCCCAGCCCTCCCGCCCGCAGGCAGCCTGGCTCCAGGCCAAGGGGCAGCGGAGAGCTTCGGGCTGCGCGCAGGAGCGCACGGCCACGTGGGCTTTTTATGGCGCGGGCCGAGGAGGTCATTCTTTTCAGTGGGCTGTACAGCGTCCACCGCGAGGCACTTTATTTTTAGCTCCTTGAAGGCTACCATGGAGCCGCCTCCCCCGCTTTCCCAGTGCTTGCCTCCACCTCCCCTTTGACGCCCGGGTGCCCGCGGCTGCTCCTGGCTGCAGTGTCCCGATCTGTGGAGTGCAGGGTCCCTCTAGAGGTCCCCGGGCACCCTCAACTCTCAGCCCCCGTCCCCTGACACAGAAGATTCCAGCACCCGGTTCATGGCCCTCCACCCCCACTCGAACCTCCATCCCGTTCTGCGCCCGTCCTGAATTGCTCTTTAAAATAGTAATAATAATTTCCACTTTGATTTTGGATTCGGGGTGGGGGTACACGTGCAGATTTGTTACACGGGTGTACTGTGAGGTTTGGGGTACGAATGACCCCGTTACCTAGGTAGTGAGCATGGAACCCAGTAGGTGGTTTTTCAGCCCTTGCTTCGACCACACCCCGTGGTAGTCCCCAGGGTCCGCTGGTCCATCTTTGTGCCCCTGTACAATGCATTGCCCTTCACGGGCCAGGCGATCTCCCCGAGGTGGGAGCCTGGCCACCCTCCCCCATTCTGCAGCCTCCACCCCCAACACCCCAGCCAGGGCCAGCTCAGAGGAGCCCTGACTTGCCCACGGGGCCTGCACCCATGCTCGCCGAAACCCCTCGCATCCAGCGCTGCAGGCCGGGCTCTGAGCGCCGTCGGGCGTGGTGGAGCTCGGAGGGGCCCAGCGCGGGCCTTGCTGCGGGGACACAGGGCAAGGTCGCGCTCTGCCGTCTGCCGCCCCTCCGGGCCAGCATCCTCAGGGATCGCGTGGGTGACGGCCCCTCTCGTAGCGGGGGTGAGCTGGGCTGGTCCGAGGGATCTCCGCGGCCTCCCCAGCCGCAGTCCCCGCCCGCTCCGCGCCCTCCCCGCGGGGTCGATGGCTGGGGGACCCGGCTCCGGTCCAAGCCAATCAGAGCTTCCTGAGCAGCGCGAGGTGGCTGCCCGAGGGCGGGCGGGGTGCGGCTCCGAAGGGCTCCTGGAGCCCTGGGTGGCGCAGGCCGGGGGAGCGGAGGGAGGAGGCGGCCCTGAGCCCGAGCCGCGCGGCGGGTGGGCGCCCCTGACCCGGCTCCGACCCGGCCCCGTGCCCTCCCGGCCGCTCGATCGCAAAGCGTCTGCTGCCATCTGGTGGCGGCGCCCGGGCAGCTGCGGAGCGGAGAGGCCTGGCCAGGCTGGTGCTCAGACCCCCATCCAGCGCCCCCGCGCCCGCGCCACTCTCCCGGGAAGTCCCCAACAGCCTCTGGCGTTGCTCGGCTTCTCCCAGCAGAAACCGAGCCCCACGTCTCCTGGGAGCCAGCGCGCTGCGGCCGGCCCCGCGCCCAGGGGGTGACGTGCGTCCCTCTCTAACCCGGTTTTCTCATCTCTAAAGTGGGATTCATGGAAGTGCGTGCCTTGTGGAGGCTTCGCAAGGCTCCCACGTTCCCTTAGCTCAGAAATCAGGCCTTGCCCCTGAGGCGCGAGGCTGCGATTTGGCGGCAGCCGTATTTGCACACTGGCAGAGAATTAACTTCGGAGCTGGCTCGGTGCGGGTGCTGGAGGTGGTGCAGAAAAGGGGACGGCGGGCCAGGCTCCCACCAGGAGCACCTGCAGATCGCCCTGATCGTCAAGAGCAAGGCATGACCCCTGCAGAACGGGCTGTAGGCTCGGGGCGAGGGGGGAGGGGGCCAGAATCCTCTAAGCCTGGGGACAGGGGACAGAGCAATGCAGGTAGAGCCCCAGGCCCAGGCAAGAGCTCGAAGAGTATTAGCTTTTGCTGTTGTAAACCCCATGGGGTGGTCTGCAAACTGCTTCCCAGACTCCGTCATGCCCTGGCTGGGCTCTGGCATCACTGGTGTTGGACACATCGCGGATTTTCTGTTTCCCCCTCTGTAAACTGGGGATGCCAATGCCAGCCCTCACTCCCGGATGAGGTACCTGGTGTACAGATGGCTGGGCCACCCTGCTGACCGTGCCCCCTGGCATCATTGTTCCCTGGGGTTTTCCCTTTAAGCTCCCAGAGGTTAGTTAATTCTCTGCCAGTGTGCAGAGACTCCCACAGCTGCCCCCAAACCTTGAGGTCTCCCCCTATATCCTCCTGCCTTATAGGCAAGGCCTGTTTCCTGAGCCAAGGGAAGGCGGGTGTCTTTCCCGGGAACCCCCTCCACACGGTCACAGACTAGAGAGTCCAAACCACAGATGATGTTTTCTTTCCAAAAAAGGGAGCCCCACTGAGGCAGAAACTTCATTCTTTTAATAAGATGATGGTGTATTTAAGGAAGATAAATATTTCTTTAAAAAAAGAAAAAGTGATTTGGATCCACTCACATGCCAAGCACTGTCCCAGAGACATGCGGCTGGGTGCATGGCTACGTGGGATTCCAGCAGGCATGCAGCTTTAATTACTTCTCAGTGTACCACAGAGGTGGCCTCCAGCACAGGGTGTGACAGCCAGGTATGCCACCAGTAAGGGGGATGTCTCGGCAGCTGCCAGCACTCCGCCTGTGAAAACACCGGCTCCAATTCAAAGGTATCAAATATTTGCCTAGCTGTTCAACATTTCTTCAAATAATATACTCACGACTAATTCATATCTGGACTCGACGTCTTCATCTCTCCAGGCCTCCCTCCTGGATTAGTGTGTCTTGTCTATTCTGGGAGAAAGTTGTCCTACATTCTAAAAATAGAGCTCGGAGCCTGGACAGGGGCATGCATAGTCAGGGGAGGCTTTATTTGTTTATCTTAAGGGTTGTCCTCTGAAGACAGCTGCAGCTGAGCCTGGGACTCACTCATCAAATGGCCATTCACGGCTGGGCGCAGTGGCTCACGCCTATAATCCCAACACTTTGGGAGACAGAGGTGGGTGGATAACCTGAGGTCAGGAGTTCCAGACCAGCCTGGGCAACATGGTGAAACCCCGTCTCTACTAAAAATACAATAATTAGCCGGGCATGGTGGTGGCGCCTGTAATCCCAGATACTCAGGAGACTGAGGCAGGGGAATTGCTTGAACCCAGGGGGCAGAAGTTGCACTGAGCTGAGATTGCACCACTGCACTCCAGCCTGGGCAAAAGAGTGAGACTCCATCTCAAAAACAGCAACAACAAAACAAAAACAAACAAATACAAAAACAACAACAGAAAACAAACAGCCATTCATGGGTACTCAGCAGAGGGCAGGGCCTTCTAAGAAGTCTGTGCCGGCTGCTGCCTTCTGAAAGAGGCTGTACTGCACTCCAGGGGATGCTCCGTGACCTCTGAAGTGAGGACAGCCTCTCAAATCAGAGGCACAGGCCTCTCTCCTCCATACATGGGTTCTTCTCCTCCTGGGGATTAAAAACCCCAAATGCTCCTGTATCATCCAGGACCCAGTGGGGAGCAGGTGGATTGCTCATTCTGGCCATCCAGGCAGAGTTTAATAAATAACTGTTTGCATGGGGGACCTCAGGAGGAGGAGTGGTACCCTGGGTCTAGTAGCAGTGGGCTGTTCCCATCCCTGGGGCCACAGGGCTGCGTGAGGAGGCGTTCTCTGACACAGGGCAAGGTGGCTGTGTAGGCAGCACTCCCTGATAGCAGTGGTGACCAAAGAAGGAGGAGGAGCTCAGGGAACCGCCACTCCAGGTGCTCTCCTCTGCCCCCAGTCTCCTGCTAGGGCCTCCCAGGTCCATCTGCCCAGAAGGCAGAGCGAGGCATCCACAGATAGAGTCTGTGGAGGGGTACACACAGCCAGTGGAGGAGGGTGAAGGGGGTGTGCAGGGCAGAGGGGAGACTACCAGCTCCTCTCTCTTTTTTGGACCCGCTCCACCTCTCCAGCCTCCTTCTGTGTCTCCTGTGCTAAGTACCATTTCTCTTTCTTTCTCATGTTCATCATCTCCGTCTCTCATTGACTCTCCTCTCTGTTTTCCTCTTGATATATCCTCCCCACTTCTCTGCTGCAGAAGAGGCGAGGTGAGTACCATTCACCTCTCCCAAGTGATCCAGTGGCAGTGGGGCCCCCAAGCACTCTACACCGTTGTTGTGTTGCTAGAGGAAGGAGAGCAGCTGAGCCCTGGGGACCTGGGGACGGGCTTCATTTGATTCTCTGCTCTTCCTCCTCTGAACTACTCTAAGTGAAGCCAATCAGGATTACTTTCATTTCATCACTTCAAGGACTTCCTCCCCGGAGTCTTTTCATCCTTCTCCTGCCTTGGCCTAGAATTAGGGAGGGGGAGTTAGTCCCCTCCTCTCTGCAGCCCCTCTGGACAGCATCAAGCCCTTATTGAGAGCTCCAACTGTGCACCCA
This sequence comes from Pongo pygmaeus, assembly GCF_028885625.2. Lineage (NCBI taxonomy): Eukaryota > Metazoa > Chordata > Mammalia > Primates > Hominidae > Pongo > Pongo pygmaeus. The sequence goes on from NC_072393.2 coordinate 35,051,255, forward strand.
GCCTCAGAAATGATTTGGGGTGCCTGTGCCCGGACACACAGTCCTGACATGGGTGGGGACCCATGACCCATTCATTCAGTCATCGGACAGAATGCATCCAGGGCCACCTTGCTTGGGCTCTGGGCTAGACTCTTTTTTTTTTTTATTTTGAGATGGAGTCTTGCTCTGTCACCCAGGCTGGAGTACAGTGGTGTGATTTCACTGCAACCTCTACCTTCCAGATTCAAGCAACTGATCCTACTACCTCAGGCTCTGGAGTAGTAGGGACTACAGGCACAGGCCACACACCCATGCCTGGCTAATTTTTTGTTTTGTTTTTGTTTTTGTTTTTTTTAAGTAGAGATGGGGTTTCACCATGTTGGCCAGGGTAGTCTCAAACTCCTGACCTCAAGTGATCCAGCCACCTTGGTCTCCCAAAGTGCTGGGATTACAGGTGTGAGCCACTGGGCCCAGCTTTTATTTTATTTTTTTTGAGACAGCCTTGCTCTGTCACCCAGGTTGGAGTACAGTGGCATTATCATGGCTCACTGCAGCCTCTAACTTCTGGGCTCAAAAGATCCTCCTACCTCAGCCTCCTAAATAGCTAGGATTACAGGCATGTACCACCACACCCACTAATTGTTTTTTTTTCCTTTTAATTTTTGTTGTTGTTTTGTTTTTTGTTTTTAGGCGGAGTCTTGCTCTGTCGCCCAGGCTGAAGTGCAGTGGCATGATCTGGGGTCATTGCAACCTCCGCCTCCCGGGTTCAAGTGATTCTTGTGCCTCAGCCTCTCAAGTAGCTGGGATTAGAGTTCACACCACCATGCCTGGCTAATTTTTGTATTTTTAGTAGAGACGGGGTTTTCCCATGTTGGCCATGCTAGTCTCAAACTTCTGGCTTCAAATGATCCATTGGCCTCAGCCTCCCAAAGTGCTGGGATGACAGGTGTGAGCCACTGTGCCCAGCCAATCTCTGGCCCTGATAGAGCAGATAGGGAAGCTGTGTAGCACAGTGGATCAGTGGATAAGCCCATCTAAGCCTCAGTCTTCTCTTCTGTTAAATGGGGATGAGAATCCCTACCCATATGTTTGTGTGAGGGTAATATGAGCTCACAGAGGGTTGCTTTATTATTAAGTGGCAGGGACTTCTGCTCTGCCCCTGAAGCCCCCAAATACACATAAAAGGTGTAACCTCAGATGCAAGTAAGGAGGCACCACCAAGAGGGTGGAGGATACAGACCTGAAACACCAGGAGGAGGTTGGCACCTTAGCTGGAACAGATGGGCTCGAGCCTCCGACTTCTGCTCGGGTTTTAAATTGAATAAAATAATCCCCAGAATAAATATCCCCTCTGTGAAGCACGTCCACTGTGAGGAAACCCCTAGTAACAGATCTCACCATGGCACAGAGAAAATCCTGCTCTTATAGTCTTGGATGATATATACAGCCAGCTAATGCAAAATAAATTTTCATGTTATTTTTGCTTATTTTTAAGTCCACTGGGTGCATCGTGGCTGATCGCTGTTCTGACATTTTTCTTCCCTCATTAAGAAAGATGCCCCTGGTGAGATACCTGTGCTGGGCTCAGAGCAGAAAATAAATATCGCCGGCATCCACTATCCTATACTCTCTGGGTGTAATTAAGAAAAAGGCACCTGCAGGAGAGAGAAAGTGCAGGGTAGAAAATGGCCCAGTGGTTACTGCTCATGAGAACTCCCCAGTCTTCATAACCATCCAAATGTCACTCCTTCCATGACATTCTTCTTCTTCTTCTTCTTCTTTTTTTTTTTTTTTTCCTGAGACAGGGTCTCTCTCTGTCGCCCAGGCTGCAGTGCAGTGGTGCGATCATAGTGAGCTATGATCAGCCTCGAGTGAGCCCAAGGGAGCAGCCTTGACCTCCTGGTCTCAAATGATCCTCCCGCCTCAGCTTCCCGAGTAGCAGGGGCCACAGGCGTATGCCACCACGCCAGGCTACATATATATATATATATATATATATATATATATATATATATATATATTTATTTATTTTTATTTTTATTTTTATTTTTATTTTTAGTAGAGATACTGTCTCACTGTTGCCCAGGCTGGTCTGGAACTCCTGGGCTCAAGCGATCCTTCTGCCTCAGCCTTCCAAAGTCCTGGGATTATAGGCGGGAGCCGCTATGCCGGGCCCATTACATCCTCCTGGATCTGCCGGGGTCCCACTCCATCTCTGAGCCCTAACACTTCCCTTTGGGTACTTTTCCTTTCCATTGCAGTTTTGCTTTTCCACCTTCACACGTCTCTTATCCCAGCTGTAGTCGGCTGTCTTGTTGTTTGTTTTGTCCAAGGCACCCTGCTTTTCTTTGGAGGACCCATCCATGACTCACAGTCCATGTGATTTAGGTAGAGCTCCAGCAGGGAGTGGCACTACCCAGGAATGGCCAACCAATGAGAGAACAGAAGTGCAGCTGCAGGCCACTGTGATTGGTTCAGGGGTGGGCAGTGAGCTAACCTGAACCAATCAGAATGAATCCCAAGATACGGCGGGGAACTGCTTAACAAGCCCCTCTCCGTGAGCTGAGCCTGGGACTGAAGCTGTGGTCGCCTTTGGCGCCACTGGGGAGAGCCTGCCTGAGAAAGAATTCCACTCCAAGGACAGCTGAGCCTCTCATGACAATCTGGGTCCTGATGCCGCTGTTTGAGCCCCTGGGTGCAGGGCTGCTGGAAACTTCCGGAAGGAGATCGCTCTTCTCTCAGGGAGATGTCCCTGGGAAAGCTTCAGACCCTGCCATCTCGCCCATCCCCACCATGCCCACCACCGCTCTGGCTGAGGCAGCTCCCTGCGGAGTCCTGCTCCGGGCTCAGTCTCCCAGAGAGGCAGAGTCGGGCACCGTGGGCATAGGAGACCTGCAGCCTGCCTGGTTCTCAGCTCTCAGGGGCTGGCCAGGGTCACAGTTACTGTAGCCCAGGGGGATTCTGTGAGAGACAGATGGGCTAATTTGGCTCGTTCGTCATTTTTAATGCCCTAATTTCCTGTTTTACACGCAGAAATGGCCCATAAATGGCACAGCAGGCTTCAGGGAGCTGAACTTGTACTTCCCGCTGGGACTGACTTACTGCTACTTTTTGGAATCAGGTGCACCTGCAGCCGTTCAGGAGCTGGCTGGCCGACTGTCCCAGGACCTCCTTGGTCACCTTCATACGGAGCTTTGGTCCTTCAACTTTGGAAAGGGTTTTGATTACCGAATGCCAGGCTCTCTTTCAGTCGGATTTTCCTTTGCCCCACTTTATTTCATTTTGCATTTTTTTTTTTTTAAATTATTTTCTGGGCTAGGAGCCGTGGCTCATGCCTGTAAAGCTAGCACTTTGGGACGCCAAGGCGGGTGGATCATGAGGTCAATAGTTCAAGACTAGCCTGGCCAACACGGTGAAACCTCATCTCTACTAAAAATACAAAAATATTAGCTGGGTTTGGTGGTACACCCCTGTAGTCCTAGCTACACAGGAGGCTGAGGCATGAGAATCACTTGAACCTGGCAGGTGGAGGTTGCAGCGAGCCGAGATCATGACACTGCACTCCAGCCTGGGCGACAGATGAGACTCTGTCTCAAAAAAAATTATATTCCGTAGAGATGGGAGTCTTTCTATGTTGTCCAGGCTGGTCTTGAACTGCTAGGCTCAAGTAATCCTCCCACCTTGGCCTCCCAAAGCACTGAGATGACAGGCATGAGCTACTGTGCCCAGCCCATTTGCCCCACTTTGGACCCTTTGTCCTCTCTTGTCACTTTTCCTTCCATTACCTTCAAATGTGTTCATCAAACTGTGAGCCCCTATGAGGCACTGGGCATGCACACCCTGAGCAGAGGCCTCTCTGATGCCCCACGCCCATGTAGCTTTAGTTTCTGCTGTTCCTCTCCCTAGGGAGTCCTGTTCCTTCCCTGCATGACCCTTATCACGGTCTGCCATTGCTGAGCATTTTGTTGTGGTTGTTTATTGGGTTCACTGCTGTTACACTGTCAGCTCTCAGAAGACAGAAACTGATTTCTTTTTCTCCTTAAGAATGTTTGCATCCAGCTCAGAGACTGGCCCATGGAGGGCCCTAGAGAAACACCCAGGGTGTGACCGAGTGGGTGGGTGTGAGTGTGCTGCGCCCTGGCCCCTGTGCTGGAGGGGAACCAAGCAGAACCTGCCCCAACACTGTTCCCAGGAGGCTCAGCTTCTAGAGGGGTAGTGGTGGGAGAGGGGTTGGTGGGGTGTGGTGAGCCGTCCTAAGTGCAAGTGCAGATCAGAGTCTGAGCTGGAGCTGGGAGAGGGAAATGGGAAGCCTGTCCAGCAGCGGGGAGCCTGGGGTGGACTCTTTTTTTTTTTTTTTTTTTTTTTTTTTGTCAGAGACACGGTCTCACACTCTCACCCAGAGTGGAGTGCAGTGGTGCAATCTCAGCTCACTGCAGCCTCGACCTCCCGAGCTCAAGAGATCCTTCCATCTCAGCCTCCCAAGTACCTGGGAATACAAGTGCATGCCACCACACTCGGCTAATTTTTTTTTGTTGTTATTTTTTGTAGAGACAGGGTCTCACTATATTGCACAGGCTCGTCTTGAACTCCTGGGCTCATCAAGGAATCCTCCTGCCGTGACCTCCCAAAACGCTGAGATTATAGGCATGAACCACCTTGCTCCGCCTTGGGTAGACTCTTGACTGAAACACAGAGCTTTAAGAGAAATGCAGAAATAAGAGAATGGGAGCCTCCATCCAATGCTTGATCATATTCATCTCCTGCTTTGCTTTCTGGTCCTGACTTCCCATGGAGGAATTCAGCCTCAGGGGCAGAAATGGGCTGTGGTTTCTCATCTGCCCCACATCATTCGACACAGGGCTAGGCTGCGTGGCCTGTGACTAATCAGCACTCACCCATAAGAAATGGCGTGCATCTGCAGAATGTTGAGGTGTCCCTGTGCAATGCCCTATTTCAGGTCTGCAGTGGATGAGGGATGGGCAGGGAAGCACAGTGAATTATGTGACACCAGCCCGGAATGGCTTCATCCAACAAAGGGCTGACATTTTCTCTTGGTTTATTTTGAGATGGAGTCTCAAAAATCTGATTACAGATCACGCCTGTAATCTCAACACTTTGGGAAGTCAAGGCAGGAGGATTCCTTGATGAGCCCAGGAGTTCGAGACCAGCCTCTGCAACATAGTGAGACCCTGTCTCCACAGTTGCCCAGGCTGGAGGGCCGTGGTGCGATCTTGGCTCACTGAAACCTCCGCCTCTTGGGTTCAAGCGATTCTCCTGCCTCAGCCTCCCGAGTAGCTAAGATTACAGGCATGTACCACCATGCCTGGCTAATTTTTGTATTTTTAGTAGAGACAGGGTTTCACCATATCTGGTCTCGAACTCCTGATCTCAAGTGATCCCCCTGCCTGGGCCTCTCAAAATGCTGGGATTACAGACATGAGCCACCGGCCTGGCCAGGAGTGACATGTTCATTCCAAGAGCCCATCTCTGTTCCTGTATTATTCACAATGGACGCTGGCCTTTCGGACCCCCAAACATGTAACTGGTTCTAGCTCGAGGAGAGGTGTGAGGCATGTGCTATGGGTTCAAATCCCAGCTCTACCACTGAGTAGTGAAAGGCCTGGGAAAGCTCCTTAACCTCTCACAGGCTTACTTCCTGCACCTGAGAAGTGGGAGCAGTGGGTAGCCCCAGGCGAGGGTGGGGGTTGGGGCAATGCCTGGCCCATAATGAAGTATCCTCTGCCGATCCTCTGTGTGGCTGCCCCAAAGCCTGGGTGCAAGGCCCCTCTGTCACCTCTGGAGTACTTGCCTCTATCAAAGAAGGGAGCAGCTGCCTCCTGCCGGTGTTAGCCAGGCATGGGCTCTCTGCCCTCCCTGCCTGGGCTTTGTGTATTCTTGGTGTTCAAAAGGTATCTCTTGAATGATGTGTGAACAACTAGTAGAAACTCATCAGCATTTATGGAAATAGCACACCACGTTGTCAACTGCACGTAAACCCTTTGCCACCCCTCCGGTGGCAGCATGTTTCCCGTTGGTGGGGAGAAAGGGCCTTGCTTGGTCTCATGGACCAGCCAGGCAGGCAAGGAGGCCGCAAACACAGGACTAATAGCACCCTCGTGGCCTGCTCCCAGCACTCATTTCAGAACGTGGCCCTTTCTGAAGCCGCTTTAGCTGGCTGGGGGAGGGGTTGGGTTGGAGGGGTGGAGAGGGCGGGGGGTTCTCCACCTTCCCTCTGCCCCGCTGTGCCACCCAGCAGATGGGGAGTTAGCACTTCACAGGCGCAGCTCCACTTGGGTCACCTGCAGGCTCTGCTTGCAAATGTGGGGCTGGTGCTGGGAATTCAAGCTGCCCAATAAAGGCTCCATCCACAGCGGCTGCCCAAGGGAGCCATCTCTCTGTGGCTCCCAGGAGCCAGGAGGGCCTGGAGCTGGGGGCAGGGGGAAGTTCTGATTTTAAATTGGGGAATTCTGACATCAGCCCTGTCTCGTTCCCCAGAAAGAAACTGGTCCCGTCTGCCATCTTTCCAGATAGTTCCTTCTGGAGCAGAAGTAGTCCAAATTCCAAACCTCTGATCACTGACATTTGCGGTTAGTTTTTTGGTGTTATTTTTATACAGGAAAACTTGTTCTGAAAAATGCAACTTTACACAGACACTCTCACCACTGGGCCTCACCAAGTCCTGATTTTCAAAACACTTAGAGTCCTTCCTGAGCTCACCTGAGAGATGCTGTCTTTGGAGTTTGTTCCTGATGAGTTTTAGAGAGCTTTTCTTTTTCTTTGTTTATTTGTTTGTTTCTTTTTTTTTTTTTGGTTTTGTTTTTTGAGATAGGGTCTTGCTTTGTCACCCAGGCTGCAGTGCAGTGGTGTGATCTCCGTTCACTGCAACCTTGGTCTCCTGGCTTCTAGTGATTCTCCTGCCTGAGCCTCCCAAGTAGCTGGAATTACAGGTGTGCACCACCACGCCCAGCTAATTTTTTTTTTTTTGAGACAGAGTCTTGCTCTGTCGCCCAGGCTGGAGTACAGTGGCATGATCTTGGCTCACTGCAAGCTCTGCCTCCTGGGTTCACACCATTCTCCTGCCTCAGCCTCCTGAGTAGCTGGGACTACAGGCGCCCGCCACCACACCCGGCTAATTTTCTGTATTTTTTTGGTAGAGACAGGGTTTCACCGTGTTAGCCACGATGGTCTCAATCTCCTGACCTCGTGATCCGCCCGCCTCGGCCTCCCAAAGTGCTGGGATTACAGGCATGAGCCACTGTGCCCGGCCTCCAGCTAATTTTGAGATCTACTAAAAGTAGAGATGGGTTTTCACCATGTTGGCCAGGCTGGTCTCGAACTCCTGACCTCAAGTGACCCACCTGCCTTGGCCTCCCAAAGTGCTGGGATTACAGGTGTAAGCCACTGCACCCTTCTTTTCTTTTCTTTCTTTCCTTCCCTCCCTCCCTCCCCTTCCTCCTTCTCTCCCTCTCACCTTTCCTTCCTTCTTCCTTTCCTTTCCTTTCCTCTCCTTCTCCTTCCCCTTCCCCTTCCCATTCCCATTCCTTTCCTCCTCTCTCTTTCTTTCTTTTCTTCTTTCCCGAAGCAGGGGTACACAAATTAAGGTGAACCTAATACATCTATATTTAGCAAGTGACTGCTTTAACTTCAACACACATAGATACTTCCTAGAAACCCTCCCCAACACAACGACAACAGGCTGCATTGGGGGCTCATCAGGAATGAGTGGCCTGACCAGAATGGCCCTCCAACCCCTCGCCCTGCCCTGCCCGTAACTGGCCCTGCCCTTGAGGGCTTTTGGAAAAAGGTAGGAGGGGCAGAAATAACCTTGACTTTCAGCCAAGGCAGAGACAAAGGACTGGGAGAGCCAGAGGATGGCTGCTGCCCCTGGCCTGGGCATCTGCGGCTCCTGGAAGCCAAGACCGGCAGGCTTGGGTGGCCGCGGTGAAGAAGGAGGGCAGCCAACCCATGCAGATGTGTGGGAGGGGCGGGGAGGCAGCCAGGAGTAGCTGTGCCAGGCAGGCCAGGCCAAGGTCCTGGACTGGCCTCCTTGAAAAGCAGCCCCTCATCCCTGATAGCCCAGGGTTGCGGGGAGCCATTGGGGGATGGTCTGAGATGATGTCCCCAGACGCCATGCAGGAGTTTTGTTACTACAAATCTAGTCACTTCTCAGCTCCTATGGTGACAAGAAGCTCCAGCTATTTTATTTTATTTTGTTTTATTTTATTTTAATTTAATTTTATTTTATTTACTTTAGAGATGGGATTTTGCTGTGTTGCCCAGGCTGGAGTGCAGTGGCACCATCTCAGCTCACTGCAGCCTCAAATTCCTGGGCTCAAGTGATCCTCCCACCTCAGCCTCCTGAGTACCTGGGTCTACAGGCATGTGCCACAATGCCTGGCTAATATTTTAATTTTTTAAAAATTTATTTTTATGTATTTATTTTTTGTGTGGAGATGGGGGTATCACTTGGAGATCTGGAACTCCTGGGCTTACATGATACTCCTTCCTCGGCCTCCCAAAGCACTGGGATTTCAGGCATGAGCCCCACAATCCAGCCAGCTCCAGCTTTTATTTATTTTTTATTTTTTTGAGACAAAGAGTCTTGCTCTGCCACCCAGGCTGGAGTGCAGTTGTGTGATCTCAGCTCACGCAACCTCCACCTCCTGGGTTCAAGCGATTCTCATGCCTCAGCCTCCAGAATATCTGGGACTACAGGTGTGTACCACTACACCTGGCTAATTTTTGTATTTTTTGTAGAGACAGGGTTTCGCCAGGTTGGCTGGACTGGTCTCAAACTCCTGGCCCCCAGTGATCCACCCGCTTTGGCCTCCCAAAGTGTTGGGATTACAGGCGTGAGCCACCGCACCTGGCCCAGCTCTAACTTTTAAACCTGCTCGCTGGCTGGCTCTCTTCTCGACTTCTTGGGACCTGAGGTGTCCTTCATCTTTGTGACCTACCTGACAGGTGTTTCTGGGGCCCAGCCTGAAGCACCTGGCTGGTGAGATCAGAGTCCAATTCTCTCCCTCTTCCCAGGACCCCCACCCAGCTCCTGAGCCTGTCAACCCTGGCTATGCATGGCCTTCGCCTGAGAAGCGTCTTCAAGATTCTAGTGCCTGCTCCTCCCTGCAATTCCAGGATAATGGCACACACAGCACCAGTCAGGCCCTGGCTTGTGTTGCAGGCACACCTCCGATACACTTTGACCTGCGTACAAACTGCAGAACCTAAACTCAGGCAGGGGTCACTCCCCAGCAGGGTCCTCTCCCCAGCAGGGTCCTGAGGTTCAAAGAGCTCGAAGGAAATACCTGCCTGGGAAGACAGGTGACAGGTGACTGAGTTCCTCTCCAGAACTTTCCAGATAATAATCAGGCTGTGTGTCAAATTCACCAAGATTTAGCTCCAGACCCAGCTGATCTGCAGCCAGGCTGCTATTGGGAGCATCACTGCTTCCGTCTTTGACCCATCTTTCCTCGTGGCCCCCCAGACAGAGAGCACTTCCAACCTGTGCATAAAAATACAGGGGGAAGGCCAGGTGCAGTGGCTCATGCCTGTAATCCCAGTACTTTGGGAGGCCGAGGCCGTCGGGTCACTTGAGGTCAGGAGTTCGAGACCAGCCTGGCAAACATGGCGAAACCCCGCCTCTACTAAAAATATAAAAGTTAGCTGGGCGTGGTGGTGGGCATCTGTAATCCCAACTACTCAGGAAGCCGACGCAGGAGAATCACTTGAACCCAGCAGGTGGAGGCTGCAGTGAGCCAAGATCATGCCAATTATACATCAGCCTGGGTGACAGAGCAAGACTCTGTCTCAAAAAGAAAAAAAAGGGGGGGGTGCGGGGGGGGGAAGAAAAAAACACCCAGAGAGCACTGTTATTTTGTGCCTCATTTTCCAGCATGCATTGTGAATAGAGCTGACCACATTAGCACAGGGCCTACCATAGGCCTCCAGGAACACCCTGCAACCTCAGTCTGCCCCTCCACATTCATTTCCAGGAAACTGGAGTTGATCGTTAATTCTCAGACATCCTTTGGTGCAGACTGGAGGATATCAATGAACATGAACACGTGCGAGAGTTCCTGTACGGAGCCGTGGACCCTAAACCACGCATGCTGTCCCGGTGGCAAGTCAGGGGGTTTTCTGGGTAGTTCTGCTTTCTCTCCGTGTATGGAGAGTTCCACAGTGATTCTGGGGCAGGCAGGGTTGAGGGCCCCTTATCAGTCACCTGGCCCCTCCCCTCCTTCCCAATGTGACCCCCATTCTGCTAACCTCAATCCCTGCGCTCCAGCTACAGAGACATTTCCTTGATCTTCACCTTGAAGCCTGGGCCCTTGCTCTTCTCTATTCCTGGCACATCCTCTTCATAGATCTTTACATAGCAGGTTGATTCTCACCCTTTAAGTCTTGCTCAAGGTCACCTCCTCTGAGAAACCCTCCATGACCACTCAGGCTAAAGGAATCCCCGCCACCATCCCACCACTTCCCCACCCCTCCACCGCACAAAATGCTTCCCACACCTGCCACATGTGTGTCAGTCTCCTGACTGTAGAGTGCAAATTCACAGCTCTAGTTACAGCAGCTACAACTGTGTCTGGAGCTGGGTTGCTCCCCCATTTAACCATCTGTTGATTAATGCACTTGATGAACATCGAAGGACAGTAAGGTCCTCGTAAAGCTAAGAAAGAATTTAGGAGAATGACTAGGGCTGCCCACATTAGCAATGGACCCACAGTATGAGGCTTCAGGGACACCCTGCCTGTGTCCCTCCAGTATTCACTGCTCCCTTGCATGAGACCCAGAAAGGGGCTAGCATTCTCTGCTTGGGGAAAGGCTCTGCCTCCAGGAGCCTGCTCTGTTGTGTGCAGAACAAGGAGGAAGTGCCAGAAATTAATGGCCCAGGGAACAGCCTTCAGCAATGATGAAGAGAAGTTGGATAAGTAGCCCAGCTCCCATGTATATACGATGGGTCAAGGCTGGGTCAGCACTGCCTCCCAGAGGCCCCAGTAGAGGAGCTGCCTGCAGCAGCGTCTGCTCAGTCATACACTACACGTGTACACTAGGAAGGAAGTTCTGGCTTCCTTCTCTTCCCTGCTGCACACAACACTCCCCGAAACACGCCTGCAAGAACCACCCCTTGGCTCAGCAGCTTTGCAGTGATGAATCCAACCTCTGCGGAAAAGGCACCCTGGTGTTCTAATTTCTGGGCATGGAGAACCTGCCCCGAGGAGGATGAGAGGTGTCTCCTTCAACTCTGATGTCGGGTCTCAGGTTCCTGGGTAAAGGGACTCCTTCGGTTTCCTAGCTCCTGCCCCACAGACAAATTAAACTGGACAAGGTGACAAAAGGAGTCATTTGGAAGAGTCTTAGGGCAGGGCTTAGTGGTTCATGACTGTAATCCTACGACTTTGGGAAGTTGAAGCCAGGAGTTTGAGAACACCCTGGGCAACATAGTGAGACTCCATCTCCACAAAATTTTTTCAAACTTAGCAGAGTGAGGTGACATGTGTCTGTAGCTTCTTGAGAGGCCAAGTCAGGAGGATCACTTGAGCCTGAGTTCAAGGCTGCAGTAAGCTACGATCGCACCACTGCACTTTAGCCTGGGCAATAGTGCAAGACCCTGTCTGTAAAAAAAAAGAAAAAAAGAAAAGTCAGGACGGGTGCAGTGGCTCACACCTGTAATCCCAGTACTTTGGGAGGCCAAGGCAGGTGGATCACCTGAGGTCAGGAGTTTGAGATCAGCCTGGCCAACATGGCAAAACCCCATCTCTACTAAAAAATACAAAAATTAGCCGTGGTGGTGGGCACCTGTAATCCCAGCTACTCGGGAGGCTGAGGCAGGAGAATCGCTTGAACTCCAGAGGCGGAGGTTGCAGTGAGCCAAGATCACACCATTGCACTGCAGCCCGGGTGACAAGCGTGAAACTCTGTTTCAAAAAAAAAAAAAAAAAAAGAAGGCCGGGCACGGTGACTCATGCCTGTAATCCCAGCACTTTGGGAGGCAGAGGCAGGTGGATCACGAGGTCAGGAGATCGAGACCATCCTGGCTACCACGGTGAAACCCCGTCTCTACTAAAAGTAAAAAAATTAGCCAGGCATGGTGGCGGGTGCCTGTAGTCTCAGCTACTCGGGAGGCTGAGGCAGGAGAATGGTGTGAACCCGGGAGGAGGAGCTTGCAGTGAGCCGAGACTGTGCCACTGCAGTCCAGCCTGGGCGGCAAAGCGAGACTCCGTCTCAAAAAAACAAAAAAACAAAAAAACAACAACAACAAAAAGGAAAGTCAAAGTCCTGTGGCTAAAGACTGCAGGTGGAATGAGGAGTGGGAGAGAAGGGCGGGGAAAGGTGAGATGCCTGGAGAAGTTGAGGTCCAGGGAACCAACTCCACCCAGAGCAAGCTCTCTGCAGGCAGGACTCAAGCAACAGCCGCAGATGGGAGCAAAGAAAGTTTTGCTACTCCTCCCTCCCAGAGATATTTCTCAGAGCTCTATTTTCTTGCCAGTTGGCTAAGAAGCAAAAAAGGAACAATAGATTCAAGCTGAAATAATTTGCATTTATGATGAACACAAGGAATATCTACCTTGCATTTTCCTAAAAAAGAAAAATTAAACCCCGTTTTTAATTAACTGATAAACTATTAATCAAATTTTTGCAATGTTAGGTGACACATTATTCATTTAGATAGAATGACTGTGAACTTAAACTAATCAAATCTGATTTGCCCACATAGGCTTGATTGAAATACATTTTAACTAGCATATACAAAGAGAAAATCTTGGATTTCTTACCTAATCTTCAGAGTATACTGCTGAGTTAATAAGGGCAGTTTTTTTTTAAATGAGACCACCATTTCTTCATCTGCATATCAAAATCAAGAGGAACTTAATTGCAAAACACATATTCCTGAAATCTAATCATTACACTGCTTTAGGGTATTTTATTGAAGCATGTTAAATTATGGACAGAATATTAATGATGAAACTAATCAAACCCAATTAGTCACTTCTAACAATAGTCACATAAATATACAAGTCAGGTACTAAAGTACTGTAGATATGATGTAAAAATTGTTAAAATCTTAAATGTATGGAATATTTATGAAATATTCATGTAGAATTTAAAGCCAAAAATTATTGGGGTAAGTCAACTTAAAGAAAATAAGTTAGGCAGTGTCCTATACTGTTTGACCAGAATTCACAAGTTCACATTTTCTTCAGGTACCTTCGAATCTAGGAGATTAGTGAGTCTATAATCAATCAATCAGCACAATTTTAATAAGATGACTTACCATATTCATGACCTAGTATTTCATTCTTGCATCCAGAGACTTTTTTTGGATTTTTGTTTTCTGACTTTTTCAAGGCCTTTTGGAAAGGGGTCTCCAGGCCTTGGAAAAGCAGATGGAGTGGTGGATGAAGATTTCTGGGGTTGGGGATTTGCCATCCACACTGTCTCCTTCCCTGCCTCCAGCCCCAGGTGTAGAACTGGCTCTAGTGGCAAAAGCAGTGAGGACAGAACAGAGGAGTCACTGCCCAGGGGGCCTCCTCCTCCTCCTCAAATACCTGAGGCTGCAGAGGAAGCTGAAGGGCCCAGGGGAGCTCCTGGCCTTGGCCTGCGAGGAGTCTTGGTGGAAGATTCCAGGCTGGGGAGCCAGGCCAAAGCAGACAGGCAATACTGGGTCTGGGGTTCCCCAGGAAGAGACCTCCGCCTGCTTCAGTTCAAGCCAGTCCCTTCTGGCTACCTGGGCCCAGACTCCAGCATCCACACATGTACAGCCAGCAGTTTCATCACGTGGTAGCTACAACTGCCTTCTTAATCAAGGAGGTTGTCAAGCCTCGCCATTCGCTTTTCTGGCCCTTACCCTGTTCTGCTGTCCACTCCTGATCCCCCATTTCCTCCCTCCAGACTTCTTTCCAGGATGCTGCATTCCTACCACGTGTGCTGGGAATCTCAGCTCCTGGAGAAAGCAGGTCAGCGGTGCTGGGCCCTGCTCTGGCCAGACATCTCAAGTGGAGCACCACAGGAAATAGGAAACATTGTTCATTCATTCATCCATCCATACATCTATCCCATCCACCCACCCATCCGCCCATCCATTCATCCATTCACCCATCTATCCATCCATGTACCCATTCATGCACACATCTATCCATCCATCTACCCATGAATCTATCCCATCCATCCACCCACACATCCATCTACCCATTCATCCACCTATCTATCCATCCATCTACTCATGAATCTATCCCATCCACCCACCCATGCATCCATCTACCCATCCTTCTGCCCATCTATCCATCCATCTACTCATGAATCTATCCCATCCATCCACCCATGCATCTGTGTACCCATTCTATCTATCCATCTATCCATCCACCTATCGGGATCCATCTGTGCATCAATCTATCCATCTACCTACCCATGCATCTATCCCATCCACCCACCCATCCATGCATCTAGTCATCCATCCTTACATCCATCTATCAATCCACATACCCATTAATCCACCCATCTATGCATGTACCCATGCATTTATCCCATCCATCCACCCATGCATCCATTTACCCATCCTTCTACCCATCTATCCATCCATCTATCCCACCCACCCACCCATCCATGCATCCATGCATCCTTCCATCTATCCATCCACATACCCATTCATCCACCCATCTATCCATCCATCTACCAATGCATCTATCCCATCCATCCACCCATGCATCCATCTACCCATCCATCCACCCATCTATTCATCCATCAATCCCACCCACCCATCCATGCATCTATTCACCCATCCATCCATCCATGTACCCATTCATCCACCCATCTATCCATCCATCTACCCATGCATCTATCCTGTCCATCCACTCACCTATGAATCCATCCATCCATCCACCCATTCATCCACCCATCTATCCATGGGTAGGTAGATACTCATGCATCTATCCCACCCACCCACCCACCCACCCACCCATCCATGCATGCATCCATCCATCCATCCATGCATCAACCCACCCTTCCATCTATCCATCCATCCATCCATCCATCCATCCATCCATCCATCCATGCATCCCATAAACATTTACCAAGGACAAATATGTCCTGGGCCCGGTGCTGGACTCTCCTCAAGCCTGGGGAGCATATTAAAGAAGTAGACTTTGTGTTGCTTTTTTCTGCATGGCATGCATGCTCCTGCTTCAGAGAAAGACATCTGTATTGTCCCTTGAAGGACCCCTCTGCCCCACTTTTATTCCCTAAGGTCTAGGGGGCTACTCCATCCCCTCAATCCACAGTGGCCATGTGATCCAGGCCTGCCCTAGTCCCTGAGATGGGCTCACAGGTGGGTACATGACCAGGGTGTCATCCTGGCGCTTTTGCTGGAACTAAAAGAGGAGATAAGCCCTTTGCTGCTTGGAGTCTCTTGGGGGACAGATTGGGACCATGACATGGAGATGGCCTGCCTGAGACTGAAGCCGACAGAGGAGAGGAGGCCAAGTCCTTATGACATCAATTGGGCTCCCAGAGCCCACTCTTCCTGGAAGTTTCCACTTACCTGAGCTGATAATATTTTTTCCTTTAGCCAGGTTGAATTGTATTTTCTGCCACTTACAACCAAAGAAGTCTTGGCTTATAGAGAAGATAAACAGGAAAGACACTATCTAGACCCTCAGAGCTGCAGCAATCTGAGGATAGGGCAGCTTGCAGTGTCAAAGGCAGGACACAGGCTTTTAGCTTCTGCAGCTTGAACTACGGAAACAGGAGATTGGAGAGATATCTACATTGTTCTCAAAGGACTAACAGGGCTGTGTCTTCACCCTTTTGTGATCAATGAGGGGTGGCAAGTGAAGCGACTGTGGTCACCTCACAGGTGAGGAGGTCCCATGGCCCAGACATGACTGGATGTGGTCACAGATGTGCAGGGGTGGATACATTCCAGCGAGTTTACATGCCAGACCAGTACTGAAAACACAGTATTGCTCTGAAAGTCCTTCTAGCAAGAATTTCTTTCTCACTTGGCATTTGAGGCTCCCCATGGGCTAGTCCCAGCCTATCTCTGCACTGCTCCAGCTGCACCCCTCACTTTGCTAATCTCCAATAGCCTTTCTTGCTTTCTGGAATTCTCCATCTTTTTGTCATTTCATTCTGCACAGCCCAGCTCCAATGCCACTTCCTCCGTGAAGTCTTCCCTGATTCTTGCCAGCTCCATTGGATATTTTCCTGCTTAGAAGCCTGGTGGGGGAGGAGGGATTGTTCTTACAGATTTCTCATTACCTTAGCTTTTTATGCCTTGGAGTATAAAGGGGAAATCTGGGTGCAAAGCCTGCATATGCATTTGAGTGGGGACAAAGCAGCAGAAAGAAAGATACAGAGTTAAGCACAAGATCTTAGCGGAAGATGAAAACCTCAGCCAAATATAAGTGGGGGAGTCCGCAGTGAGGCCAGTGGACACCTCAGAGGACATGGGAGTGAGAGTGGTGTTGAAATCACCCAGGTCTAAGCTCCAGGGAGAGGGTAGTGCTCCTGGCCTTGGTGCATATCTGTGACCCAGGTCCCCTATCCAACCATGAGCCTCCAAGGCAGGCAAGAAGCCGGCCTCTTCCTTCCAGCCTCCTGGCACCATCAGGAAGGGTTGCTTGGCAGGCCATCTCCGGACTTTGATGCAGAATGTCCCCAGGTTCTATAAGCGTCCACCCTCGAGTTCCCAAAGGCTCTACTTGAGATGTTGCCTTGGGTCAATGTGTGGCCGAGGTTCCTGGTCCATTGGTGCATTTCCATAGCAGGCTAAGCTGGACCTTGGTAAAGTGCCACATGTACTTTTTTTTTTGAGACAGTCTCGCTCTGTGTCCCAGGCTGAAGTACAGTGGTGTGATCTCAGCTCACTGCAGCCTCCACCTCCCAGGTTCAAGCTATTCTCCTGCCTCAGCCTCCCGAGTACCTGGGTTTACAGGTACCCACCACCATACTGGCTAATTTTTGTATTTGTAATAGAGATGGGGTTTCACCATGTTGGCCAGATTGGTCTCAAGCTCCTGACCTCAGGTGATCCACCAGCCTCAGCCTGCCAAAACCCTGGGATTAAAGGCGTGAGCCGCCACGGCCAGCCTTGAGGCCATTTTAAATTCATCCTATCATCACATTATTCTGATCTTCGTCCCTCCCAAGACTGGGTTTCCTGTAGGAGGCGTGGCTGCTGTAGGTTTCAGGTAAGCAACTTAGCCTCAGTGTCTTTATCTGTGAAATGGACACCATGATGGCTAACCCATGGCATTTAGACAATGCAAGCCAGCTTTTTTTTAGCCTTGTAGGGTCCAGACCTGATGGGTGAACCATAGTCTGTCTCTTTGCAAGCAGTCAGGCCTGGACCTGTGCTCTCATTTTTGTCAAGAAGAAGAGAGTCTGTACTGCTGAAACCAGAATCTATTTCAAGTCAAGCAGAACTTCTCCGGAAGCTGGGGTAGCATCCCATGTCGCCGCAATTTGCTGCAGGGGGGGCTGGGGCACTCCAAGGAAGGTCCACTTTTCCCTGCCAGGAAGCTGAGGAGGCAGTGGGGGCATAGGTGCTTCCTTCATCTCTCCATTTTGTGTGGCTGCAGAATTTGTGCACAGCCCTGGTGGCATCATAGTTACTCCTGCCACCCACCTGGCAGGCCTCCATTCCTTCTAAATGTGGTCCAGGCCTCTTTCCGCCCTCTCCCTCCCAGGGCCTGGGCAGACCCATGGAGGGGAGGCAGGTCCCAGGGTCAGGGCAGGCTGATACCTTGGAAAGAAAGCATTGTGTCATCAGAGACACACATGTGAGGATGATTTATTTCTGCTCTGGACTGCCACAGCGGTCTGGCCTTATCTCTGGTTTGCAAGGCCCCCGGGCCTACGTGCGCAACCACTCTGCTTCATTCTAGAAAGAAGAGAACCATTTAGATGACTGACTGAATTTTCCTGGAAATTTGGGCCTCCATAGATCTTCCTGGAAACATCTGGAGCTTATTTGTAAGCTGTTGAGGCACCATCAAGTGCCACATCACAAAGAGATGCACCCAATCTAAATGAACTTAGAGAAGATTTGGCGAATCCGTACTCCAGTCTAATTAGGCTTTAAACCGTCTTCTTTTTTTTTTTTTGTCTCACTCTGTCACCCAGGCTGAAGTGCAGTGGCACGATCTAGGCTCACTGCAAGCTCCGCCTGCTGGGTTCAAGCCATCCTAGTGCCTCAGCCTCCCAGAGTAGCTGGGACTACAGGTGTGCACCACCACACCCGGCTGATTTTTGTATTTTTAGTAGAGATGGGGTTTCACCATGTTGGCCAGTCTGGTCTCAAACTCCTGACCTCAAGTGATCTGCCTGCCTCAGCCTCCCAAAGTGCTGGGATTGCAGGTGCAAGCCACTATACCCAGCCAGAAATAGGTTTTAAGCCTTCTGAACTACTTAATCTTGGAGGATTTTGATTCTATTGATTGAAAACATAAAAATGCAACTCTTCTCATTCAAGGAGCACAAACCCCGACTGTCATCAGGGAAGACTGGCATCTGCTGGCTGGATTGTCACAGAACTCTTGGTCCATTTGTATGGCTGGTGGGAGGGCGTGGTCACTGGGAGGGGAGCACCATGACTGAGCGGTGCCCGGGCTCCGTGGGAGTCGCATGTCTCCCTGAAGTGCCTGTTTAGTTATCAAGCCATTAAACCAAGTATCAAAATAAAATGAACTCAGAACCAGGCTTTCAAATTGCTGCATCACAAAGTGTTAATCAAGATTTTCAAAAATAATGAAGCACATTTAATCACATTATCATTCACTAAGAGTATCATAATTAATATTTGGGTGAGAGTAAAAAGATTGTGTTGTTAATAAATAAGTTATTTTAAATATTGTTTATCTTTAGCTTATCCTTAAAACATCTAGTCAGTGTATGTTTTATTATAAACATAGTGAAATCGTACCATAGTACATGCGTATTGGTGGCACGTCTTTGGGATCTCCTAAAAGCACACCTGAGATAAGGAATGGGTGCAGGTAGTTTATTTGGGAGCTGATTTCAGGAAGCATGAGGGAGGGAGTAGGGAATGAGACAGGGGGCCAGGCACAGGGGCTCATGCCTGTAATCTCAGAACTTTGGGAGGCCGAGGCGGGCAGATCGCTTGAGGCCAGGAGTTCGAGACTAGCCTGGGCAACATGACAAAACCCCATCTCTACTAAAAATACAAAAATTAGCCTGGTGTGGTGGTATGCACCTGTAATCCCAGCTACTCTGAAGGCTGAAGCAGAAGAATCACTGGAACCCAGGAGGCAGAGGTTGTCGTGAACTGAGATCATACAACTGCACTCCAGCCCCTGAGTGAGAGAGTGAGACTGTCTCAAAAAAAAGAGACAGGGAGGGTGCATTCAGGACAGGCTCACCCCGCTCCACGGGGCCTTCTGAGAGATCAGGTAGAATGAATTCAAATTGTCCCATTGAGGAATGAGGAAGCTGGGATATCTTCCCCCCCATTTCTGTCCTTTCTTGGTGGAGAGTTGCCCTTAGGATAACTCCCCAGTACTTGCAGGCTGCCCTCCATGCTGACTAAGCAAGCAAAAATCATTTAGCTTAAAAATCAGAGGGGAGGCCAGGCACAGTGGTTCACACCTGTAACCCCAGCACTTCGGGAGGCCAAGTCAGGCAGATCACTGGAGGTCAGGAGTTCGAGACCAGCCTGGCCAACACAGGAAAACCCTGTCTCTACTGAAAAAAAAAAGCCAGGAGTGGTGGTCCACACCAGTAGTCTCAGCTACTTGGAGACTGAGGTGAGAGAATCACTTGAACACAGTAGGCAGAGGTGGCAGTGAGCCAAGATCATGCCACTGCACTCCAGCCTGCATGACAGAGTGAGACTCTGCCCCTCACCACCCCCCACCCCCTACCAAAAAAAAGGCAGAGAAAAGCAGAGAGGAGCAAAAGCTGGTGGTGGGAGGCTTGCATGGGCAGTGTCTGCCACAGCTACGGGTGAACCCAGAGGTGGGCTGAGGAGCTGCAGGGTGGGCCAGTGACAGCATCTGCTGAAAGATCTGTCCTTGTGGCCAGGTGTGGTGGCTCACGCCTATAATCCCAGCACTTTGGGAGGCTGAGGCGGGTGGATCACCTGAGGTCAGGAGTTCAAGACCAGCCTGCCAACATGGTGAAACCCTGTCTCTACAAAAATACAAAAGTTAGCTGGGCATGATGGGGGGATGCCTGTATTCCCAGCTACTCGGGAGGATGAGGCAGGAGAATTGCTTGAAGCTGGGAGGCGAATGTTGCAGTGGCGCATGTCGCCATTGCACTCCAGCCTGGGCGACAGAGAGAGACTCCATCTCAAAAAAAAAAAAAAAAAAAAAAGAGAGAGAGAGAGAGATCTGTGCTTGTAAACATTTGGCTGAAAAGGGTGAATAACCAAAAACTAGGTAAGGCTGGCACAGTGGCTCACACCTGTAATCCCAGCACTTTGGGAAGCTGAGGTGGGAAGAGTGTTTTAGAATAGGAGTTCAAGATCAGCCTGGGCAATGTAGCAAGACTGTTTCTACGAAAATTTTGTTTTAAATAAAATAAAAATTAGCAGGGCACGTGGTGCACACCTGTATTCCCAGGTATTTGGGAAGCTCAGTGGTAGGATTCCTTAAGCCCAGGAGTTCAAGGTGGCAGTGAGCTATGATTGTGCCGCCGCACTCCAGCCTGGGTGACAGAGCGAAATCTTATCTCCAAAACAAAACAACAAAACAAAACTGAATGGAGACTACTCATCTTGAGATTTTTACGAAGTGGCAATGAACTGGTCACGGGGAGTAAGTGCTATTTGAATCCAATCTCCACCCTTGTCATTAACAATGAAAGCTCACTGGTGTGCCCCCACCCCCCACCATCCACCCCTTGTCCCTTGGCACCCAGCCCAGGTTATTTCATGGGTAAAATCTGTCAAATCCTAAAGGACAAGAAAATAATTGTGCCGCTTTGACTGTCCCAGAGCATAGGGAAAGACCTGCTATGTCCCTAAATGAAGACTTACTGTTGGAATGATGTGCATTCCCCTTGGATTAGTCTACAAATTTAGTGTAATTCCAATCAAAGCAAAGGGAAACTCATTCTGTCAAAATTTTTATGCCTTTCTTTTAAGAGCTCCTTGAAAGGCACCCCTCGATGCCTTTGAATTTTATTTTTTTAATCAAGTTAATTGAGGTATAATTTCCATACAAAAAAAGTGCATCCATTTGTAGTGTGCACTTTGATGAGTTTGGCAGACGTGTGCACCCTCCAAAAGCAACACTATGACTGAGACACAGAACATTTCCAACACCCCCAAAAGTTTCCTTATGCTCTCTTCAGTCCCCTCCCCAACACCTGGCCACAGGGACCAATGACCTCCTTCCTGTTACTAGAGATTGGTTTGCATTTTCTAGATTTTATGTAAGTGGAATGATGCCATGTGCATTTTTTTGTGTCTGGCATTTTTCACTCTGCATGGTTATCTTGGTGTTTAGCCACGTGGTCCGTTCACACATATTACCAAGTACTTCCTATTGTACAGATATACCATATTTTGTTTGTCAATTCACCTGTTGTTTTGTCATTTATGTTGTTTCCAGTCTTTCTTTGGCTCTTGTGAATAAACAATAAACATTTTAATTTTAATTTTTTATTGTTTTTTTGAGAGAGTCTCACTCTCTCGCCCAGCCTGGAGTGCAGTGGTCCAATCTCGGCTCACTGTAACCTCTGCCTCTCAGGTTCAAGCAATTATCCTGCCTCCGCCCCCCGAGTAGCTGGGATTACAGGCACGCACCACCATGCCCGGCTAATTTTTATACTTTTAGTAGAGACGGGTTTCGCCATGTTAGCTAGGCTCATCTCAACCACCGACATCAGGTGATCCACCCACCTCGGCCTCCCAAAATGCTAGGATTACAGGCATGAGCCACTGTGCCCGGCTGAACATTTTTTGTTGGTTTGTTCAAAGCAGAAGAAACCTCAGACACTGCACGGTTTTAGGCTTTGGCCCTACCACGCTCGTGAGCTTCCTCTCCAGGAGGATCATGAATGCCCCAGTTCTACTCAGGGCGGACCCCAAGGTCCTTCTCACCCCCAAGCCACCTGCTAAATTCCCTTACTAGTCCTAGGAATTGTTTTGTAGTCCTTAGAATTCTTTATGTAAACATTCATATAATTTCCAGGGGATTCTTCCTTTCCAATATTTATGTATTATATTTCATTTCATATGTTATTATTATTGTATTTTATTTCATTTTACTTTATTTTTATTTATTTAATGTCTCATTGCAATGGTTAAAACTTCCAAGACAATATTGAATAAAAGTGTTAGGAGTAAGCATTCGTACCTTGTCTCCAGTCTTGGGGGAAAGCATTCACTATTTCGCCTTTAAGGATGATTTTATTTTTTACTTTAATTTTATTATGATTTTTTTGAGATGGTGTCTTGCTCTATCGCCCAGGCTGGAGTGCAGTGTCGCGATCTCAGCTCACTGCAACCTCTGCCTCCCAGGTTCAAGTGATTCTCCTGCCTCAGCCTCCCTAGTAGCTGGGATTACAGGCTTATGCCACCACGCCTGGCTAATTTCTGTATTTTCAGTAGAAATGGGGTTTCACCATGTTGGCCAGGCTGGTCTCGAACTCCTGACCTCAAGTGATCTACCCGCCTCGGCCTCCCAAAGTGCTGGGATTACAGGCGTGAGTCACTGTGCTCGGCCAAGGATGATTTTAACTGTAGGCTCTTCAAAGGTGTCCTTGATCAGATTGAGGAAATTCCCCTCTATTCTTATTCTCTTCTATTTCAGTTTGCTAAAAAAGTTCTTTAAATCATGAACAGATGTTAAATACGTCAAGTATTTTTCTACATTTATTGAAATGATCATTGGTTTTTCTCTTATATTCTGTTGACATGGTAAATTGTATTGACTTTTTTTTTTTTTTTGAGACAGGGTTTTGCTCTGTTGCCTAGGCTGGAGTGCAGTGGCACGATCTCTGCTCACTGCAGCCTCTGCCTCCTAGGTTCAAGCAATTCTCCTGCCTCAGCCTCCCAAGTAGCTGGGATTATGGGTGTGCCCCACCACATGGGCTAATTTTTGGTAGAGATGGGGTTTCACCATGTTAGCCAGGCTGGTCTCGAACTCCTGGTCTCAAGTGATCTACCCGCCTTGGCCTCCCGAAGTGCTGGAATTACAGGAGTGAACACTGTGCCTGGCCTTACATTGATTTTTAAATCTTAAATTAAATGTCCTTGTCAGATTTTGGTGTTAGGTGTTGCTGGTTTCAAAGCAGGGGTTGGGAAGTGTCCCGTCTTATTCTGTCTGTTTTGCAAAAGGGTGTGTGAGATTGGTGCTATTTCCTCCTTGAAATTATAATAGGCTTCACCAGCGAAGCCATTTGGACCTGGAGTTTTCTCTCTTGGAGGATGTTTAACTACCAATTCAAATTCATTAGTAGATCCATAGGACTTTTCAGATTTTGTTGCATTTTGTGTTAATTTTGGCAAGTCATAGTTTTCAAGGAATTTGTCCATTTTTGTGTTTGTCTTGATCAGCCTGGCTGAATGTTTATCTGTTTTGCTGCTCTTTCCAAAGAATGAAAATGAACACCTGTGGAGCAGCCATAAGCCAGTGCACAGAGAGGAGCCCAGCCCACTGGACCTGCAGCTTGCAGCACAGCCACCCTGCAGAGCACAGCCTCAGTTAGCCAGTTCCCAGCCAACCCACGGAGACAGGAGCTAGGAGAGATGGCTGAGTTTTGGGGGTGGCTTGTTAAGCAGTAATAGCTGACTGATACAGTTAATGGGTATACATTTTATTTAACCAGTTCCCTACAGATGGACATTTAGCAAAGTGAACTATTTCAAGAGAAGCTTAGCTCCATTTAAAAAACATTTCTGGGCTGGGTACAGTGGCTCATGCCTGTAATCCCAGCATTTTCGGAGGCCGAGGAGTGTATCACTTGAGGTCAGGAGTTCAAGATCAGCCTGGCCAACATGGTGAAACTCCGTCCCTACCAAAAATACAAAAATTAGCTGGGAGTAGTGGTGAGTGACTGTAATCCCAGTTACTTGGGGGATTGAGGCAAGAGAATCGCTTGAAACCAGGAGGTGGAAGTTGCAATGAGCTGAAATTGTATCACTGCACTCCAGCCTGGGTGATGGAGCAAGACTGCTTCTTAATAACTAACTAACTAAATAAATATTTAAAAAAATTTCTGACCAGGTGCAGTCACTCACACCTGTAATCCCAGCACTTTGGGAGGCTGAGGCAAGAGGATTGCTTGAGCTCAGGAGTTCAAAACCAGCCTGGGCAACATAGCAAGACCCTGTCTCTCTCTTTCTCTCTCTCTCTCTCTCTATATATATATATATCTATATATAAATTCCTTAAGATCTATTTCTAGAAGAATTGCAGTCATGGTTTACATATTTATAATTTTAAAACATATTCCTAAATTATGCTCACCAAAGCTATGCTGTTTCACATTTCAGCAGTTTATAAGCATCAATTTTCCTCATATTTTCCAACACTGAGTGTTGAAATATTTAATTTTCTGCAATCTAATAATGAAATGTAATATCAATTTAAATTTGCATTCCCCTGAGCATTAGAGGAGTTGAATAAACTTTTCATATATGCATTAGACGTTTATTTTTCTTCTTCCCTGAATTGCCCTTCATCTTCTTTGTTCTCTTTTGTAGTAAGTGTTTTGTCTTTTCCTATTTGTAGGAGATGTTTATATAATCTGGATATTAATCTTTTGTCTGCTAAAAGTATTGTAAATATTTTCTTGAATTATAAGAGTTTCTAAAAAAACTTTGTAGTATCTTTTATTGGAGAAAAGTTTATTATATTTACACAGTTAAATCTGATAATTTTTTTTAATGCTATTATATTTGCCTAAGAATATTTTTCCTATTCTGGCTGGGCACTGTGGCTCACTCCTGTAATCTCAGCACTTTGGGAGGCCAAGGCAGGCAGATCACCTTAGGCTAGGAGCTTGAGACCAGCCTGGCCAACATGGTGAAATTCTGCCTCTACTAAAAATAATATGAACAATTATCCAGGCATGGTGGTGTGCACCTGTAGTTCCAGCTACTCGGGAGGCTGAGGCAGGAGAGAATCACTTGAACTCGGGAGGCGTGGCGGCTGCAGTGAGCCATGGTTGTGCCACCGAACTCCAGACGGGCAACAGAGCGAGACTCTGTCTCAAAATGTATATATATTTTTCCTATTCAAAAACCATAAACATTAATCATATTTTCTATTATAATACTTTTTATTGCTTTGGGTCTATAAATTATCTGACACTTATTTTGGGGTTATTATTTTTAGTATAAAATTCTTTTCCAAAACAATAGGCAGTTCTTCCAACAGTGTTGATAATTTCATTACTTCCTCTTTAATTCGAAGTGCCAAATTTAAACTAGTTTTTAAATAAGGGTTGTTTCTGGAATTTCTCTTCTACTGATCTCTCATGGCATTATATCAATATTATGCTGTTTTACTGCTGATTTTTTTTTTTTTCTTTTTGAGATGGTGTCTCGCTCTGTTGCCCAGGCTGTAGTGCAATGGTGCAATCTCAGCTCACTGCAACCTCTGCCTCCCAGGTTCAAGTGATTCTCCTGCCTCAGCCTCCCTAGTAGCTGGGACTACAGCTACTATGCCTGGTTAATTTTCATATGCCTGTAGGGATGTTTTATTCTGATATTTACTCTTCCAAATGAGCTTGAGAATATTAACAAATTCATAGTAAAATGTGCGTGGATTTTGTCTGGGATTGCATCAAGTATGTAGACTATTTGTAGAGAATCATAGTTTGACAGCATTGAGTCGTTGCATTTGATTTATATCTTTTTTTTTTTTTTTTTGAGACGGAGTCGCCCAGGCTGGAGTGCAGTGGAGCGACATCGGCTCACTGCAAGCTCCGCCTCCCAGGGTCATGCCATTCTCCTGCCTCAGCCTCCCGAGTAGCTGGGACTACAGGCACCCGCCACCACGCCTGGCTAATTTTTTTCTGTATTTTTAGTAGAGACGGGGTTTCACCATGTTAACCGGGATGGTCTTGATCTCTTGAGCTTGTGATCTGTCTGCCTTGGCCTCCCAAAGTGCTGGGATTACAGGTGTGAGCCACTGCACCTGGCCTGATTTATATCTTGATGTTTAGAAGTTCTTATTTTAATGATCTTCAGTAAAAATTATTTGGTTTTCTTACCAAACACAGCATGTTCTCACTCATAAGTGAGAGTTGAACAATGAGAACACATGGACACAGGGAGGGGAACATCACACACCGGGGCCTGTCGGGCAGTAGGGGGCTAGGGGAGGGATAGCATTAGGAGAAATACCTAATGTAGATGATGGGTTGATGGGTGCAGCAAACCACCATGGCGCATGTACACCTATGTAACAAACCTGCACATTCTGCACATGTATCCCAGAACTTAATGTATAATTTAAAAAAATTATTTGGTTTTCTTCAGGTAGGTTTTGCACAATTCTTTTTTTTTTTTTTCTCTCTCTTTTTCAAGAGATAGGATTTTGCTCTGTCACTCAGGATGGAGTGCAGTGGCATGATCATAGCTCACTGTAACCTCCAACTCCTGGGCTCACTCGATCCTCCTACCTCAGCCTCTCGATCAGCTGGGACTAAAGGTGCGTGCCACCATGCTTGGCTAATTTTTTATTTGAATTTTTTTTAGAGATGAGATCTCTTGCTATGTTGGTCTGGCTGGTCTGGAACTCCTGACCTCAAGTGATCCTCCTGCCTCGGCCTCCCAAAGTTCCAGGATTACAGGCATGAGCTACCACATCTGGCCACAATTCTTGCCAGGTTTAATTCTAGAGTTTGTTTTTGTTGTTCTGAAATGAATCTATTGACATGAAAATCTTTTTCTGACATATTAGGCCAAAACTTAGGTTAATAGCATTTATGATATATTCTAATTTTTGCAAAGACTGTATCTACATGTATGGATAGCTGTATATGTAGGAATCTTTAGGTGTAATTTTTTTTTTTTTTTCTTTGAGATGGAGTCTCACTCTTGTTGCCCAGGCTGGAGTGCAATGGCGCAATCTCAGCTCACCACAACCTCTGCCTCCCGGGTTCAAGTGATCTCCTGCCTCAGCCTCCCGAGTAGCTGGGATTACAGGCCTGCGCCACCACGCCTGGCTAATTTTGTATTTTTAGTAGAAACGGGGTTTCATCGTGTTGGTCAGGCTGGTCTCGAACTCCCGACCTCAGGTGATCCTCCTGCCTCGGCCTTCCAAAGTGCTGGGATTACAGGCTAATTGTTTATTTACTTCTCTGTCTCCACTTGGTTGATCTGTTTTAGGAAAGGAACTATATTTTGACGACTTCATGTCTAATACCTGCATAGCACCTGGCACACTGGTAGCTCAAAAATCCTTTTTACACAAATGAATGAATGGAATAAAGGGATAGTGAAGGACCTACATTGAGAGATGACAATGTCTTTTCCTTCAGTGCACGGCATTTGTTGATTTCTTTAAGTTATTTCTGCTTCCTTGTATTTTCTGATTTTTCTCTTATGATCATGTATTATGTTGTGATTTAAAGAACAGAAAGAAAAAAGATATTCACTTGGAAAAAGTAGAACCATAATGAAAGAGCACCCCAAGGTGTACCTCATATACTACTAGTAAATTTTTTTTTTTTCTTCTTGAGACAGTGTCTCACTCTGTCGCCCAGGCTGGAGTACAGTGCCAAGATCTCAGCTCACTGCAAACTCTGCCTCCAGGGCTCAAGTGATCCTTCCCCCTCAGCCTCCTGAGTAGCTGGGACCACAGACACACACCACCAAACCCGGCTAATTTTTTGTAGTTTTGGTAGAGACGGGATTTTGCCATGTTGCCTAGACTGGTCTTGAACTCCTGAGCTCAAGTGTAAATTTTTAAAATGAGAAAAACAGGCTGGGCGCGGTGGCTCACACTTGTAATCCCAGCACTTTGGGAGGCCAAGGCAGGTAGATCACCTGAGGTCAGAAGTTTGAGACCAGCCTGGTCAACATGGTGAAACCCCATCTTTACTAAAAATACCAAAAAATTAGCCAGGCGTGGTGGTGCATGCCTGTGATCCCAGCTACTCAGGAGGCTGAGGCAGGAGAGTTGCTTGAACCCGGAAGGCGGAGGTTGTAGCGAGCCGAGATCGTGCCACTGCATTCCAGCCTGGGCGACAGAGCAAGACTCCATCTCAAAAAAATAAAAATAAAAATAAAATGAGAAAAACATATGCAGTTCCTAACATGGCTTAGGGGGCAGGCCGTCACCTCTTGGGTGATTCCCATTTCAGTGGCGTGGCTTTGCGGTCTGTAAATGGGCTTCGTCCTGCCTTGCTGGTGCCTCTTACCACTCCTGCTGTACCGTGCAAGGGTCGGCTTGCCTGCTGCTCCTGGCTCCAGGCCCTCAGCAAAGGCCCAGCACAGTTCAAAGGGACTAGAGGGAAGCCAGAGAAAGTAATTCTTTAGTCCCCGAGGTTGTTTTAACATTATGATGATGTATGGCATATGTTGCTACAATGGTTGGGCACATTTACACGGAGGGCAGACCGGGAGGCCCTTTGGGCTGGGAGGGCCACCAGGTCAATAATATACACAACCAGCAAAAGAAAACATCGACCTCATTTCCTCCAGAGAGCAGACGACTGTAACCCTGGAGTCCTGGTTTGCATGTAAATAATGAGCAAGATACCGCGTGGCCACTTGTATCGTTGAGGGGAGAGTGAAACAAGAATAAGAAAGATAAATTAGAAAAATATGAGGGCACCACTTATGGATCTGTGCAAGGAAGTGTCATTCATCAGGTTAATTTTGCTTCCTCTAGAAAGCAGCTCAGTGTTGGTATGTTTCTATGTCTGAGATTTTAAAATGGTTTTGGTATGATTATTATCAATGAAATAATCACTGTCAGTAACAAAAAATCAGTTTCTTGAGAGGATGACTGATGTGCAGTTGCAGCATTTGGCCCTGGGGCCGTTAAATCCTGACCAAAGTGCTGCAGAGTTGCCCCACAAATGATTTGGCTACACTGGGAATCACCCGGAAGGAGGCCGAGGGTGTGTAATTCTGGGGAAGTTTGGCAGCAGCCTAGGGCCTCCTCAATCTGAAAGCTCTTGTTTCGCTTTGTAAAGCATTTGCTTCTTTCTTTCTTTCTCTCTCTCTTTCTCTCTCTCTCTCTTTCTTTCTCTTTCTTTCGTCTGCCCCCCTCCCTCCTTCCCTCCCTCCCTTCCTTCCTCCCTCCCTCCCTCCTTCTCTGTCTCTCCTGCCTCTCTCCCTCTCTCTCCCCTTTCTCTTTCCTTCCTTCCTCCCTCCCTTCCTTCCTTCCTCCCTCCCTTCCTTCCTCCCTCCTTCTCTCCCTCTCCTGCCTCTCTCCCTCTTTCCCCCTTTCTCTCTCCTTCCTTCCTTTCTTCTTCCCTTCCTCCCTCCCTCCTTCTCTCCCTCTCCTGCCTCTCTCCCTCTCTCTCCCCCTTTTCTCTCCTTCCTTCCTTTCTTTCTTTCCTTTCTCTCTCTTTCTTTCTTTCTCTTTCTTTCTTTCTTTCCTTCTTTCTTTCTTTCCTTCCTTCCTTCCTTCCTTCCTTCCTTCCTTCCTTCCTTCCTTCTTTCTCTTTTCTGTCTCTCTCTCTCTCCCCCACCTTTTTTTTTGAGATAGGGTCTTGCTAAGTTGCCCAGGCTGGTCTCAAACTCCTGGCCTCAAGTCATCCTCCTGCCTTGGCCTCCCAAAAGAGGAATTATTATCACTATTTTGCCTTAGATGTGATAATGGTTATATTTTTACATACTTATATTTTGGAGATACCTGCTGAATATTGATGGGTGGAATGATAGAATTTAGGGGATTTGCTTCAAAATAGCCAGGGGAGGCAGTAGGGGGAGGTACAGAAGAAATGAGATTGGCCATGAAGTGACTGTTGCTGAGTCCAGATGATGGATATGTGGGGGCTCACTATGCTGTTCTACCTTTTTACTTGTTTGAAATTTTTTTATAAGAAATAAAGCTTCCCAGGTGGTTCTGATGATCAGCCAGAGCTGGGAACCCCTGGCTTGGCTGATCCGCAGAGGCTGATTCCTAGCTATTGTTCTCTGACCTTCCATGTCGCAGAAATTATGATGGTAATCAGAACTGGATCATGTTTCCACTCTAGTTTGGAGGAGGTCATGAGATACCTTAACAAGAAAAGGGTCTGGGGGATGGGCGTGGTGTCTCACACCTGTAATCCCATAGGCCAAGGTGGGTGGATCACGAAGTCAGGAGTTCTCGACCAGCCTGACCAACGTGGTGAAACCCTGTCTCTACTAAAAATACAAAAATTAGCTGGGTGTGGTGGCACTCACCTGTAATCCCAGCTACTCAGGAGGCTGAGGCAGGAGAATCCCTTGAACCTGAGAGGCAGAGGTTGCAATGAGCTGAGATCGCGCCACTGCACTCAAGCCTGGCAACAGAGTGAGACTCTGTTTCAAAAAAAAAGAAAAGAAAAGAAAAAAAAGGGTCTGAAGGGTCTGGGGAAAGGTCCCCTGACAAATCAGTTCACCCAGGACATCAATTGATCTGCAATCCACTCGGAATAGGATGTCGGATCAAAATTGTCTTGTTCCTTAGAGAAACAGCCTCCTTTCCCATAAAAAGACAGGAGGAGATCTATCTTTATTTGTTTATTTATTTTTAAAAACAGAGTCTCACTCTTTGGGCTGGAGTGCAGTGATGGGATCATAGCTCACCGTAACCTCCAACTCCTGGGCTTAAGTGATCCTTCTGCCTCAACTTCCAAGTAGTCTTGACTACAGGCATGCATCACCACTCCAGGCTAATTTTTAATTTTTTTTGTAGAGAGATGGGGTCTTGCTATGTTGCCCAGGCTGATCTTGAACTCCTGGCTGAAGTGATCCTCCCACCTCAGCCTCCCAAAGCATTAGGATTACAGGTGTGAACCTTCATGCTCAGTCTTCTATCTTATTTTGAAAAGTAAAATAAATAAAAATTATTAGTTCATTAATTTATTGAACTAATTATTCATTGGATTGCTACTCTATGCCAGGCACTCTGCCAAGCTGTATTGAAGTTCTCAAAGTTTAATCTGGGGCCTGGCATGGTGGCTTACACCTGTAATCCCAGCACTTTGGGAGGCAGAGATAGGTGGATCATTTGCGGTCAGGAGTTCAAGACCAGCCTGGCCAACAAGGTGAAACCTGGTCTCTACTAAAAATACAAAAATTAGCTAGACATAGTGGCAAATGCCTGTAGTCCCAGCTACTTGGGAGGCTGAGGCACGAGAATCGCTTGAACCTGGGAGATGGAGGTTGCAGTGAGCCGAGATCGCACTTCAGCCTGGGCGACAGAGTGAGACTCTGTCTCAAAAAAGGAAAAAAAAAAGTTGATCTGTAGACCTCTGGGATCCCAGAGATTCTTTCAAGGGGTCTACAAGGTAAAAACTATTTCACAATTTATATTTATTTACGATAATACTAAGATGTCATTTACCTTTTATTTTGGTATTTGCACTGATGGTATAAAAGCAATAGCGAGTAATACTGCTTGCACTTGACGTTAATTTGTCAGTGACACTGACTGTACTAGAACTCATTGTATTCTTCACCACTCACAGTTTATTTTTACTTTTTATTAATTTTTATGTTTTGAGATAGAATCTCCCTCTGTCACCCAGGCTGGAGTGCAGCAGCACAATCACGGCTCACCACAGCCCCAATTTCTCAGGCTCAAGCAATCTTCCCACCTCAGCCTCCCGAGTAGCTGGGAATACAAGTGTGCACCACCACAACTGGCTAACTTATTTTATTTTATTTATTTATTTAAGACAGAGTCTTGCTCTGTGGCCCAGGCTGGAGTACGGTGGTGAAATCTCAGCTCACTGCAACCCCTGCCTCCCGGGTTCATGTGATTCTCCTGCCTCAGCTTCCCTAGTAGCTGGGACTACAGGCATGGGCCACCATGCTTGGCTAATATTTGTATTTTTATTAGAGACAGGGTTTCGACATGTTGCCCAGGCTGGTCTCGAACTCCCGACCTCAGGTGATCTGCTCACCTCAGCCTCCCTAAGTGCTGGGATTACAAGTGTGAGTCTACTCACAGTTTAAAACAATCCACTTTCACTTAAGAATGTTCCTAATGAAGCAGTAAGAATTAGTGTTATTAAATTTGAATTCTCGAGTTCACTTCTGAAGATTGTGACAGAGTGAACACAGAACAGGATTCTGCCACACACTGGGTACAATGGCTTTTCAAGGTGAGACACTGGTGCAGTTGTTTGAGTTGCGAGCTGAACTAGCTGCTTTTTATCATGGAACACTGTTTTACTTGGAAGAAACTTCTGACACATCAAAGTATAGATATTCAGACTCTGGTATTTGGCAGACATTTTCTCAAAAATGAACAAAATGAGTCTGTCACTTCAAGGGAAACAACTGGCAGTATGTTTTGCCAATGATAAAACTCAAGCTTTCAAGTTGAGCATTAGGATTTTGGGAAAACTTGTTATCTGCCACCAAGAGCTTGACAGCTTCTCAATTTCTTTCTTTCTTTCTTTCTTTTTTGAGATGGAGTTTCACTCTTGTCGCCCAGGCTGGAATGCAATAGCATGGTCTTGGCTCACTGCAACCTTCGCTTCCCAGGTTCAAGCGATTCTTTTGGCTCAACCTCCCAGGTAGCTGGGATTATAGGCACCTGCCACCATGCCCAGCTAATTTTTGTATTTTTAGTAGAGATGGGGTTTCACCATGTTGGCCAGGCTGGTCTCAAACTCCTGACCTCAAGTGATCCACCCGCCTTGGCCTCTCAAAGTGCAGTGCTGGGATTACAGGCATGAGCCACTGTGCTTGGACAGCTTCTCAATATTTAGATACTTTTTAGATGAGATCACTGGTGATATTTTTAAAATGTGATTTTTGATATTGTATAATAAAACTGACATTTGGAAGTTTTGCATAGCTTAGTGAACCAACATTTTCCAAATGACCAATGCATGATGTCACAAAATCATTCAAAGTGCAAGATGGATATTACCAAGTAATCCTTCTCCCACCTAGGACATAGTAAGGGAGAAACAGCATTTCTCCCACCCTAGCAAAAGCAGGAAAATTGCAAAAGCAAAGAGCCAGGAAACCTCAAAAGCAAACTTTTCTTGAACCTACTGGAAAGCTGAAGGGGCAGGGCAACTGTGTAGCCTGAAATCTAAGGAAAGACAGTTGCCTCCCCAGTGATAGATGGGACATGAGCACCAGCTCACCTGTGTGCAGTACAAGAGGAAGAGGTTCCTGGTGCCATGCACGAGAGATAACATTATTTAGCTAACATTTTTAGCAAATTTGCTGGAGCCTGAGTGCAAACTAGAGTAGGCATATAAAGTCCTGGGCACTGCAGACTCAAGGAGAGTTTTCATAGACCTCCAGTTTATGAGAAAGACCAGGAGCAGAGCAGGACACCAGAGACCACCTCCCTCTTTGGTACAGGGCTAGAGGACAGTGACAACTGAAGAACAACGAGGCTCATACATTTGGAAAGAAGAGCTTTATTTCTCATAAAGGGTTGCAGCCTGCAGAGTGGCCATTCTGACAGGCTGGGAAGCGTAGCCTCTGGTCACAAGCCAGAAACAGTCACTTCAAGGGAGGGGCAAAGGGAATAGGAATTTATGCTGAGCGGGATGGCTGAACATACATATTTAATAAGATATAGGAGTCACGAATATTTATGAAAGGAGAAACATGTGCAAGTGAGCTTCATGTCCCTTCATGGGTCCCATGTACAAAAACATGGCAGTATCAGCCTGATTCAAGGGTGGAGTTTTCAGCCCTCTGATATCAAAAGGTGACATGAAGATGCAGAAACCTTTATTGAGCATTCTCCATGGACTGACCAGACCATGGAGGTCTCTTATCCGGTAAAAAAGAAGGAGCAGCCTCAGGTGGTTATAGGTGATATCAGTGTGACTGGTTTCTGTTTAGCCCTTAGGGAAGAAAATCTAATTGTAGTTAGTGAGGGAGGGAGCGTAACAATGAGGTGCATCAGACCCCCCATCCCACCATGGCCAAGCATTCTGTTTTCAAGTTGACTCTGCGTTCCCTTGGCCAGGAGGTGGTCCATTCAGCCAGCTGGGCGGCGGCGGGGGGCACTTAGAATCTC
Source organism: Pongo pygmaeus (assembly GCF_028885625.2). Taxonomy (NCBI): domain Eukaryota; kingdom Metazoa; phylum Chordata; class Mammalia; order Primates; family Hominidae; genus Pongo; species Pongo pygmaeus. Next base: position 35,085,358 of record NC_072393.2, read on the forward strand.
ATTCATATTTCTCAATAGGATTGGCCGCATTTGTTGGAAAGCATAAACACCATCCAGACTTCATTTCTTTCTTTTTTAAAAAAATCATTATTATACTTTAAGTTTTAGGGTACATGTGCCAATGTGCAGGTTTGTTACATATGTATACATGTGCCATGTTGGTGTGCTGCACCCGTTAACTCGTCATTTACATTAGGTATATCTCCTAACGCTATCCCTCCCCCAACCTCCGACCCCACGACAGGCCCCAGTGTGTGATGTTCCCCACCCTGTGTCCAAGTGTTCCCATTGTTCCATTCCCACCTATGAGTGATAACATGTGGTGTCTGGTTTTCTGTCCTTGCAATAGTTCACTCAGAATGATGGTTTCCAGGTTCATCCATGTCCCTACAAAGGACATGAACTCATCCTTTTGTATGGCTGCATAGTATTCCATGGTGTATATGTGCCACATTTTCTTAATCCAGTCTATCATTGATGGACATTTGGGTTGATTCCAAGTCTCTGCTATTGTGAATAGTGCCACAATATACATACGTGTGCATGTGTCTTTATAGCAGCATGATTTATAATCCTTTGGGTATATACCCAGTAATGGGATGGCTGGGTCAAATGGTATTTCTAGTTCTAGATCCTTGAGGAATCGCCACACTGTCTTCCACAATGGTTGAACTAGTTTACAGTCCCACCAACAGTGTAAAAGTGTTCCTATTTCTCTACGTCCTCTCCAGCACCTGTTGCTTCCTGACTTTTTAATGATTGCCATTCTAACTGGTGTGAGATGGTATCTCACTGTGGTTTCGATTTGCATTTCTCTGATGGCCCGTGATGATGAGCATTCCTCCATTTATTTTTTGAGTCAGAGTCTTGCTTTGACACCCAGGGTGGAATGCAGTGGTGCAATCCTGGCTCACTGCAATGTCCGCCTCCCAGGTTCGAGTGATTCTCCTGCTTCAGCCTCCTGCATGGCTGGGATTACAGGCACACGCCACCACACCTGGCTAATTTTTGTGTTTTTAGCAGAGACATGGTTTCACCGTGTTGCCCAGGCTGGTCTCAAACTCCTGACCTCAGGCGATCTGCCTGCCTTGGCCTCCCAAATGGCTGGGATTACAGGTGTGAGCCACTGCACCTGGCCCAGACCCTTCATCTCTACTCCCCTAGAAAACAAAAACTGTAAGCTGCCATAGGGAAGTGGGGAGGGATTACTGAGAAAGTCCTGCCTCTGAGACCCAAGGACACAGGAAGCATGGAGTAACAAGTAACTGCAGTTTTCCCATTAGGAGGGGCAAGAGTGTGGGGAGAGCCCCTCGAGGTGTGAGTGCACAGAGAAGACCAGAAACTGAGGGTGAGGAAGAAATATTAAGAAAGACCCTTGGGAGGTAATCCCAGGGTTTTGGGAGGCTGAGGCAGGAGGATTGCTTGAGGCCAGGAGTTCAAGATCAGCCTGGGCAACATGGCAAGGCCCAGTCTTGACAAAAAAAATTTAAAAATTAGCCGGGTGTGGTGATGCACAGCTGTAGTGTCAGCTACTTGAGAGGCTAAAGTGGGAGGATCAATTGCTTGAAGCCAGAAGTTGAAGGCTGCAGTGAGTTATGATTGCAACCACTGCACTGCAGCCTGGGTGACAGAGCAAGACCTTGTCTCAAAGAAAGAAAGAAAAAAAGAAGGAAGAAAGGAAGGAAGGAAAGAAGGAAGGAAGGCAGGAAGTGTTAGATATGAGTTCTAAATTTCAAAGAATCAATATGTCAGTATGTTCAATTCTTTACCTTCTACTTTTAAACTTAACTTCCTCATAAAACAACCTTTTTCGATTACCTGCTCCACCCTGACTCATTCTGATTACCTGCTCTGTCATAACCATTTTTCCCCGTTATTAGCCAATCGGAATTAGTTTAGCCTGTGCTGTCTAACTCTACCAATAGGGAAACAACACAGCAGCAGGGGCCATGTGGGTCAGGGATAAGAACCCCTTCCCCTCCCTTGTCCAAGTGTGTGCTCACCATTGCTCTATCTGTAAGGGCGCACCCTTCTATAGAAATACCTTGCTTTGCTGAGAATTAAAAGAAAATTTTATATTTGAGTGCTATTTGTTTTGCGGCACTGAAACTTTATATATAACAGGAGGAAGGAAAGAAGGGATGGAGGGAGGGAGGGAGAAAGAAAGACACTGAAGCAACTCAACCCCCATCTGAAGCACAAGGTAATTCTAGAGGAATTTGAACCTAGTGTTACACTGACAGAAACCATGGCAATAACAAAAGCCAAACCCAGATTGACTCCTGACTGGATTGCCTCAATTTCCCATTGGTTGCTTTCCGCAACCAATCAGACAGATTTCGGGCCACCACTTCGTTTACACGAGTTGACCACCAAGTGGCCAATGGGAAACCTGTAGGGAGTATTTGGACCCAAGAAGATTCTGTATCCGGGCCCTTGAGCCCCTATGCTTGAGCCTGCTCCTGCACTGTGGAGTGTACTTTCATTTTCAATAAACCCCTTCATTCCTTTCTTGCTTTGTGTGTTTTGTCCAATTCCTTGTTCAAGACGCCAAGAACCTGGACACCCTCCACCAATGACACTGAGAGGTGTTGTGGGAATTCCCAAATTTGTGTTGGTTAATTTTTGTATTTTTAGTAGAGATGGGATTTCACTATGTTGTCCAGGTTGGTCTCCAACTTCTGACCACAAGTGATCCACCTGCCTTGGCCTCTCAAAGTAAGACCGATGCCTCAATGCTGTGCCTGCAATTGCCTATTCTTGCTGTTTCAGGGTAGTTCCGTACGTGTCCGGTTCCTGCTGTCCTCCCTGCCCCACACAGGAGGCCTCTGTGCAGGACACACAGCCGTTCCTCGAGAGCCACTCTGCACCTGCTGTCTGCACTCGCTACAGAAGGGCCCAGATGAGTGTCTGCACAGGTAGGTCTTGCCGCTCAAGACTGAGCCTTGCAAAGCAAAGCAGGAGAAATGGATTTTGGTATGTTAGGCAGGCAGTCTTCATCCTAGTTTTGTTTTGTTTTTTGCTCAGTAACCGCTATTGCAACCATAATATTTTCTTCCTTCTTTCCTTCCTTCTGAAATTGTGCCTCAAAGAGTTAAAGAAATCAGTAACTCTGGGCACAGTGGCTCATGTCTGTAATCCCAGCACTTTGGGATGCTGAGGCAGGAGGACTGCTTGAGCCCAGGAGTTTAAGACCAGCCTGGACAACACAGTGAGAACCCGTCTCTATATAAAATAAAAATTAGTTGGGCATGGTAGCGCATGCCTGTCATCCCAGTTACTCAGGAGGTTGGGGCAAAAGGATTGCTTGAGCCCAGGAGTTCAAGGCTGCAGTGAGTCACGATTGCGCACCACTGCACTCCAACCAGGGCGACAGAGGGAGACCCTGTCTCACTAAAACAACAACAACAACAACAAAACCAGTAAGTAACAGAAATTCTTGAGTTTGCAGGATAGCAGATAAGGAAAGAAACAACTTGCTGAAATGCTGAAACTCCTTTCATTCGTAAGATAACCAAACTGGCTGAAATCTGTTGAAACGAATGTGGCCAACTAGTCTGTGCAGAACCGGCTTGCTGACATCACAGCCTGAATTTCCATCATGTTTCAGATAACTCCCTCTGAATTTGCACACGTGAACCATAAGTTAGCATGAGAAGATAACCATGAATCCTCAAGGATTCTGCCCATCTCCCTCTTCCTTCCACCAATCACCTGCTAATCCAACCCCAAACCTTGACTAATAAAATGACTGCCTTAAAGCCAGCAGGGAGACAGATTTGAGCTGGATGCCTCTCTCCTTGGGAGTCAACTTTTCTTTTTTCCTTTTTGTTGAGAGAGAGTCTCACTGTGTGCCCAGGCTGGAGTGCAGTGGTGCGATCTCCGCTGACTGCAGCCTAGGTTCAGGCGGTTCTCCTGCCTCTGCCTCCTGAGTAGCTGGATTGCAGGTGTCCACCACCACACCCAGCTAATTTTTGTATTTTTAGTGCAGACAGGGTTTCATCATGTTGGCCAGGTTGGTCTCGAACTCCAGACCTCACCTGGCTGACCCTTTTAAACTTTACCTCAAATATATAGCGGTGGCTGTTTTCGATTTCTGTATTAATGGATTCACACTCTAAATATCCTACTATGACTTGTTTTCTTTCTTTAACAATATGAATAATTGGCCGGGTGTGATGGCTCATACGTGTAATTCTAGAACGTTGGGAGGCCAAGGTGGGCAGATCACCTGAGGTCAGGAGTTCCAGACCAGCCTGGGCAACATGGTGAAATCCTGTCTCTACTAAAAATGCAAAAATTAGCCAGGCGTGGTGGTGGGCACCTGTAATCCCAGCTACTCAGGAGATTAACGCAGGAGAATCACTTGAACCTGGGGGGCGGAGGTTGCAGTGAGCTGAGATCGTACCATTGCACTCCAGCCTGGGCGCCAGAGTGAGACTCCATCTTAAAAATATAAATATATATATAAAAATAATTATTTTGTCCTGGAGGTTGTATGTTGTTTTACTGTGACATTAGTAAAGATACAGCTAGCACAGAAGTCAATTATTTCATGAATATTATTAAATTAAATCTTTACATTAAAAATATGAGTTGGAGCCAGGTGTGGTGGCTCACACCTGTAATCCCATCACTTTGGGAGGCTGAGGCAGGCAGATCACCTAAGGTCAGGTGTTCAAGACCAGCCTGGCCAACATGGTGATACCCTCTCTCTACAAAAATACAAAAATTAGCGGGGCATGATGGTGGGTGCCTGTAATCCCAGCTACTCAGGAGACTGAGGCGAGAGAATCACTTGAACCTGGGAGGCAGAGGTTGCAGTGAGCTGAGATTGTGCCATTATATATATATATTTGAGTTGGGGCTGGGTGCGGTGGCTCACACCTGTAATCCTAGCACTTTGGGAGGCCGAGGCAGGTGGGTCACTTGAGGTCAGGAGTTGGAGACCAGCCTGGTCAACATGATGAAATCCTGACGCTATTAAAAATACAAAAATTAGCCAGATGTGGTGGTGCATGCCTGTAATCCCAGCTACTCGGGATGCTGAGGCATAAGAATTGCTTGAACCCGGGAGGTGGAGGTTGCAGTGAGCCAAGACTGTGCCACTGCACCCCAGCCTGGGTGACAGAGTGAGACTCTGTCTCAAAAAAAAACTACATATATATGTATGTGTATATGTGTGTACATATATATATATATAAACAAGCACAGAAGTCAATGATTTCATGAGTATTATTAAGTTAAATCTTTACATTAAAAATATAAGTTGAGTTTTGCATACACTGCCACAGGGTCCCCATACTATCAGCCATGGTCAACCCCACCAAGTTCTTCGATGAGCCCTTGGGCCGCATCTCCATCCAGCTGTTTGCAGACAAGTTTCCAAAGACAGCAGAAAATGTTCGTGCTCTGAGCATTGGAGAGAAAGGATTTGGTTATAAGGGTTCCTGCTTTCACAGAATTATTCCAGGGTTTATGTGTCAGGGTGGTGACTTCACACACCATAATGGCACTGGTGGCAAGTCCATCTATGGGGAGAAATTTGATGATGAGAACTTCATCCTGAAGCAGACAGGTTCTGGCATCTTGTCCAAGGCAAATGCTGGACCTAACACAAACGGTTCCCTGTTTTTCATTTGCACTGCTAAGAGTGAGTGGTTGGATGGCGGGCATGTGGTCTTTGGCAAGGTGAAAGAAGGCATGAATATTGTGGAGGCCATGGAGGGTTTTGGGTCCAGGAATTTCAAGACCAGCAAGAAGATCACCATTGCTGACTGTTGACAACTCTAATAAGCTTGACTTGTGTTTGTTTTGTTTTGTTTTTGAGACAGTTTCACTCTTGCCATCCAGGCTGGAGTGCAATGTCACAATTTCAGCTCACTGCAACCTCCGCCTCCAAGGTTCCAGTGATTCTCCTGCCTCAGCCTCCTAAGTAGCTGGGATTACAGGTGAGCACAACCATGCCTGGCTAATTTTTGTATTTTTAGTAGAGACGGGGTTTCACCATGTTGGCCAGGCTGGTCTTGAACTCCTGACCTCAGATGATCCGCCCACCTTGGCTTCCCAAAGTGCTGGGATTACAGGCATGTGCCACCATGCCCAGTCGACTTGTGTTTTATCTTAACCTCGAGATCATTCCTTCTGTAGCTCCGGAGAGCGCTCCTCCACCCCATTTGCTCACAGTATCCTATAATCTTTGTGCTCTCACTGCAGTTCCCTTTGAGCTCCAAATTTTCCTTATTCTCTTCCATGCCTAGCTGGATTGTAGAGTCAAGTTTATGATTATGAAATAAAAACTAAATAATGACAGCAAAAAATATGAGTTGATTTAAATAAAAATATCAAGTAAATATTAGTATAGGCGGCAAGCGGATATGGCAAAAAAAATGAATAAAATTTGAATGCGAATGGCTAAAATTCAGGAAATATGGTTTAATAAAAACAGATAGAAGCTGTGGCATGTGCTTGTAGTCCCAGCTGACGCCCAGGAGGGAGGAGGGCTTGAGCTTGGAAGTTCAGGGCCAGCCTGGGCAACAGGGCCAGCCTGGGTAACATAGTGAGACCTCGCCTTAACAACAAAAATGAAAAAAATCAACAACAACAGAAACACAGATACACCTAAAATTGCTCTGGATCTTTGGAACAGGTCTGCCCTGAAGTGGTGTTTTATGGGCCTGGGCACACTGGCACAAGCCCTTTCTGGGCACAAGGCGAAGTTGATGAGATTCATGCTTACCGCCAGCTTGCTCCAGGCCACTTTCAGCCACCAGCACCATGGCCTTCTGCCTCCTTAGTCTCTATACCTTCCCTGGGATTTCCCCCAGGCTTGACTCTTCTCCCAACTCCTCTGTGCATGGCCTGAACTTGCCCTTGCAACCTGGCATGGATCAAGCCGGCTTCCTAGTTTCTGCCCCCCAGCTCCATTCACCCCTGGGTACTGGCCTCGCTTCATCATCTCTTTCTGTATCTACACCCTTTGCCACATTACTTTGCAGTGCCCTCTCAATGTGACTCTGGGCTGGCCATGAGACCTGTGTTGACCGACAGGACCAGGCTGAAGTGACAGTGCACCAGTTCCAGAGGCCCTGAGTGTCTCTGTGCCATCTTGTGCATTTCTGCCATCTCTAAGAGAAGGACAAAATCAGCAGGTCCTAGGATGAGGGTGAAATATGTGGAGCAGAGTTGCCTCAGCCAAGCCTCCAACCTCCGGCAGCACTCCAGCCCTCCCATAAACTCATGAAAAATAAGACATAATTTTTTTTTCAGCCATTGAGCTTTGGAGTGTCCATGTATCGGTTAGCTATTGCTGTGTATTTGTTGCACAGCAATAGCTAACCAATACATGGACACAAAGCAGCAGTCCCTGGCCCCCACCCGTGTTCAGTGACTGCTGTACTCACACACAGAGTAGAAAATTCTTGCACAAGTGGGATCAAGCATTTTCCCACTTTCATAACCATGCCCCATGGCGTCGCCACTGATATTGCCCTGCCTAGCACTGGGAAGAGGAGGTAGTGAGGGCAAATGGAACCCCCTTTTGCTCAGTCCAGGGAGCAATAGGCAGCTGTCACCCACAAACGACACGGCTCCCACAATCTACTCCCCAGAACACAGTCCTGCCTAGCTGGGACTGGAGGTAGGATACAAGTTAGAGGTGTATTCCAGCCCCAGGGTGCTGGGTGAGGCCTGGGGATGTGTCCCCGCCCACAAGACAGAACTGGAATCTTCATGTCCGCCAGATTCTGGGCCTCTCTACTGTGTCACAGATGGGAATTCTTTCCACGTTATTCCCGGTGGACCTTCTCACTCTTTTCCAGGCTCCTTGGAGGTCACTGCCCTGATGACAACATGGTCTTCCCTTCAAGGAAGCCACGTTTCTAAGAGGGCTCTGGCATATGCATTGGTGAGTTGAAGCTTGACCGTGTTATAGCTTCTCTGCTGTTAGTGTGAGGTTTGAGGGTTTTTACTTTAACCACATGGATTAGTCAGAGAAACAGAATGAACAAGATACAGACGGCACTATAGACATAGCTATAGACCTGGAAGAGGGGATTTATAATGGAGGTTGGCCTGAGTGATTGGGAGCCTAAGAAGTCCCACAGTATGTCGTCTGCAGGTTGAAGAGCCAGGGAAGCTGATGGTGTCATTCAGTTTGAGCCTAAAGTTCTGAGAACCAGGAGCTTCAATGTCCCAGGGCGTGAGAAGGTAGATGTCCCAGGTCCAGAAGAGAGTGAATTTGCTTTTCCTCTGTCTTTTTGTTCTGTTTGGGCCCTCAGTGGATTGAATGTTGCCCACCTACATTGGTGAGGGCAGATGTTTTTTACTTGGTCTACTGATTTGAGTAGCAATCTCTTTGAAAACACTCTCCTAGATGCACCCAGAAATAATGTTGCACCTGCTATCTGGGTATCCCTTAACCCAGTCAAGCTGACAGCTAAAAGTAATCATCACACCACACTTTCACAAACACCTGGGTGCTTGCGGACTTGCCTTTTACAATGGTTTTACCAGCCTCCTCCACAAGCACAGGCAAAGTCAGTTTCAAGGACAGGAGCCCTCCACTGTTGCTCGGTGTACTGGTGATCTAAACAAACACGTGCATTATAGGGGGTTTCTGTCATTTTTTAGCCGCCTCGCTTTCATCCCTGGTCCTCATGACCCCTTGATTTCTTTCTGAGGAATTCTCTCCCTCCCACTGTGAGAACAGAGGGGCCAGGCTGTCCGTCTGTCTCCCAGCTCTAGGAGAGCCAGGGGTGGAGAGCCAGGGTTTGAGCCCCAGGCCAGAGCTCAGCCAATCAGACGCTGTCCTGTGAGCAAGTGATACTGGGACTGATGGGATGGCTGGAGTGTGTGGTGCACAGATGCAACAGCAGCATGCTGACCAGACTGTGCCCCTGTGAGAGCCAGGGTGGGGCTCCACTGCTCACCAGGGCTCCCAGGAGCTCTGCCTGCCCTCAGCTTCCTGTCCAGGCTCTCTGCACCCCCTATTTTTTTAATTTTTAAATTTTTTTTAGATGAAGTCTCGCTTTGTCACCCAAGCTGGAGTGCAACAGTGTGATCTCGGCTCACTGCAACCTCCGCCTCCTGGATTCAAGTGGTTCTCCTGCCTCAGCCTTCCAAGTAGCTGGGATCACAGGCATGCACCATCACGCCTGGCTAATTTTTGTATTTTTAGTAGAGATGGGGTTTCACCATGTTGGCCAGGCTGGTCTCGAACTACTGACCTTAGGTGATCCCCCTGTCTTGGCCTCCCAAAGTGCTGGGATTACAGGCATGAGCCACCACGCCTGGCTGCAACCTCTCTTGTCGATCCTTCTTGCTTGGTTAGGCAGAGACAGCCTCCAGTTCTTGCAGCTACAAGGCCCGCACATGAAGGACAAAATGCTTCGGTTAATAATGTTTTCATGTGTGTAAGTCCTGTTTTTGTTTTCTAGTTTAATTGAAAGTTCCTTTTGGGCAGGAACTCTTTATTCCCTTTGTCCTGGGTCCAGTACTTGGCATGCAGTAGATTCTAGGGCAGAGTTGGAGGCAGGGGGAGGCTGCCTAGAGCCAGAGGGCTCGTATGTGAGGTCCGCTCCTGCACTCACTCACTGTGGGACCTTGGCTGAGTCCTGCGGCATTTTCAGTCTAGACATTGCATCAATTAAACGGGTGTGATGCTTATAATGATCACCCTCCTTCTTGGTCTCAGGGCCTCTGTGAGGTTTTAATGAATGAAGGCTGAAGAAACTCCACAGAGATGGTGACTTGCCCCTAGCACAGCTCTTGCCCTTAAGGAAGAGACACTCGAGCAAACAGGCAACTGGAAACAGGATGGCTTCGTGGGCTTGTGTGACTTACACAGGGCCCTGCACTCAGAAGAATCACGTGACTGACTTAGGCTCTGCAGCTGCCATCTTGAAATTCTTAATACCTTTTGAATGGTGTTGGGGGTGGGGTTGGGGGGGATGGTCCACACTTTCATTTTGCACTGGGCATCACAAATTATGTAGCCGGCTCTGATTAAAATGTTACAAAAACTAACATGAGACTGGACACAGAAACCAGACCCCAGAGCACATACCGTATGGGTCCATTGGTATGAAGTTTAAAAACAGGTGGCACTAGTCTAAAGGATTGGAAGTTGGAACAGTGGTTACCAGGGCTGGGGGGAGGAAGGGATGGTGGATGGTGAACAAAAGGACCTTGGAGGGCTCCTGAGGTACTAGGAATCTTCCTTCCTTCCTTCCTTCCTTCCTCCCTCTCTCTCTCTCTTTTTGTTTTTATTTCAATAGGTTTTTGGGGAACAGGTGGTGTTTGGTTACATGAATAAGTTCTTTAGCAGTGATTTCTATATTTTGGTGCACCCATCACCCGAGTAAAAATGTTCTCTCTTTCTTCCTCTCCTTCCTTCCTTCCTTCCTTCCTTCCTTCTTTCCTTCAACAGAATCTTATTCTGTTGCCCAGGATGGAGTGCAGTGGTACAATTATAGCTCATTGCAGCCTCAACCTCCTGGGCTCAAGTGATCTTCCTGCCCCAGCCTCCTGAGTAGCCAGGACTACAGGAAAGTGCCAACACGCCTGGCTAATTTTTAAAAAATTTTTATAGAGAAGAGGTCTCACTATGTTGCACAGACTAGACTTGAACTCCTGGCCTCAAGTGATCTTTCCTCATCAGTCTTCCAAAGTGCTGGGATTGCAGGCGTGAGCCACCTTGCCCAGCCTTAGAAATGTTCTGTTTCTTGACCTGAGAGCTGGATATACAGGCTTGCTCACTTTGTGAAAATTCGCTAAGGATTTGTGCACTTTTCTGCATATGTGTCAAACTGCAGTACAAGATTAAACGAAAACGTGTGAAACGACCTATACATTGCAAAGGAAAGGCCAGGGTGCTGAGCTTGACCCACCTTGGGGGTGCTCAGAGAAGGCTTCCCTGGAGAGGGGTCTGGGTAAGGTCCTGAAGGAGGAGCAAGGGATGGGGGTTGGGAAGTTTTGTGGCTCCCTACCAAGGGATGACATGCCTGTCTGGCAGGAGCTAGGCTTATGCATAGCTCGGGAGAGCACCTGCCTGAGTCTGGCTCTGCCTGGAAGCTTGAGGATGCGAATGAATTGAAGACACAAAGACCAGCTCATGGGGGCCATGGACTCCACTCTCTGGGATTGAGACTCCAGCTGCAGTGTGGAGGGCAGCCTGGGGTGGGAGATGGGAGGCAGGGAGACCCTGCAGAGGCCACTGGACTTCCCAGGTGAGCAGCGATGGTGGCTTGGGCTGGGGGAGTGTAGACAGGAGAATGGATTCTGGAGGCTTTATTCTAGTGGTAGCTGTGGTGGTCTTCATATAGGATCACAAATTCCTTGGCATTTGTCCCATCAAGAGATGAAGTCTAATTTCATCCCTCTTTTTTTTTTTTTTTTTTCCTGAGATGGAGTCTTGCTCTCTTGCTCAGGCTGGAGTGCAGTGGTACAATCTCGGCTCACTGCAACCTGCGCCTCCCAGGTTCAAGTGATTCTTCTCCCTCAGCCTCCTGAGTAGCTGGGATTACAGGCACATGCCACCACACCCGGCTAATCTTATGTTTTAGTAGACACAGGGTTTCACCATATTGGCCAGGCTGGTTTCGAACTCCTGACCTCAGGTAATCCACCTGTCTCGGCCTCCCAAAGTACTGGGATTACACGCATGAGCCACTGCACCCGGCTTTTTTTTTTTGAGACAGAGTCTCACTCTCGCCCAGGCTGGAGTGCTGGAGTGCAAGGGCGTGATCTCAGTTCACTGCAACCTCTACCTCCTGGGTTCAATCAATTCTCATGCCTCAGCCTCCTGAGTAGTTGGGATTACAGACGCCTGCCATCATGCCTGGCTAATTTTTGTATTTTTACTAGAGATGGGGTTTTGTTATGTTGGTCAGGCTGGTCTCAAACTCCTGACCTCAAGTGATCTGCCCACCTCGGCCTCCCAAAATGCTGGGATTACAGGCGTGACCTACGGTGCCTGGCCTAATTCCATCCCTCTTGAATGTGAGCTGGCCTTAGTGACTTGCTTCTGATGAGTAGAATGTGGCTGAAGGGATACTACACAACACCCCAGGCTAGATTAGAAAAGGCCATGCCACTTCTGCCTGGCTCCCTTGGAACTCAACAGCCGTGCTGCAAAGAAGCCCAGGCTATGAGGCAAGACCACATACAGGTGATCTGGTTGACTGCCCTACTGAGATCCCCGGTGACAGTTAATCTCAAGTCCAGATATGTGCAAGCAGAAGTTTTCAAGACGACCTCAGCTGCATGAGCCTCTGAATGAGAGCTGCCTGGCTGCCTGGCTGGGAGCGGTGATTTTTGCCACTAAGTTTGGTTGGTTTGCTAGCAGCAAGAAAACAGCAGCCTAGGCTGTTTCGAGGAATCACCAGAGAAGCTTAAAAACTTCCCACTGCCCAGGTCACGCCCAAGCATTATTTTTCAGAGTTCCCAACGTGCATCCGAGGTTGAGAACAGTGCAGGAGGCCAACCCCGAGGCCCCCGAGCCTCAGTGGAGACAGCAGGCTGGGCCGACGTCATGAAACGCCCCTTTCCTTTCCACCACCTCCCTTCACTCAGCTCTCTTTTGTCCCCGCCCACTTGTTTCCATCTTCAGTTCCTGGTAGATGAAAGGGATCCATTTAAGTGGCAGGGACTTTGAAATCAGTGTGTCAGTCCCTGATGCCTGTTTATTTTCAAAGCAACATAGGAGAATGGATGTGGAGGGGATGTGGGGAAGCTCTCAAGGGCAGAAGTGGGAATAGGATTGCCGGATAAAATACAAGAGGCTGTATTAAATTTGAATTTCAGATAAACCATGAATTTTCTTTTCGGTAGAAGGATGCTCCAAATATTACATGGACATACTTATACTAAAAGATTACTTGTTGTTTATCTGAAATTCAAATTTAATCGAATGACCTATATTTGTATTTGCTAAACCTGGCAACTCTAAGTGTGAAGCCAGGTCAAGGTGACACCCAGAACTCATTTAGGGGCATTTGCAGTCTGCCAAGTTCCTTCACCAGCAAAGTAGGAAACCTCTCAGGAATCCTCAGGCTCTTCCCCTTATTTAGGGAAAGTGAGGCTCCAAGACAGGAAGTAACACATTCAAAACAGGCAATTCTTGGTTTGCACATTATCATGGTCACTAAACACATGTATATTGAAACCATGTTCTTGCTTTGCTGCTATGAATATTTGCATGGAGGTTTTTGTATTGACATAAATTTTCAACTCAGTTGAACTCAACTGGGATTGTGATTGCTGGGTTGTATAAGTCTATGTTTGACTTTGTAAGAAACTGCCAAACTGTCTTCCAGAATGGCTGTACCATTTTATCTTCCCACCAGGAATGAAAGAGAGTTTCAATTTCTCTACATCCTTGCCAACATTTATTTTCCATTAATTAAAAAAAAAATTTAAGGCTGGGCATGGTGACTCATGCCTGTAATCCCAGCGCTTTGGGAGACTGAGGTGGCCAGATCACTTGAGGTCAGGAGTTGGAGACCAGCCTGGCCAACATGGTGAAACCCCATCTCTCCTAAAAATACAAAAATTAGCGGGCTGTGGTGGCAGGTGCCTGTAATCCCAGCTACTTGGGAGGCTGAGGCAGGAGAATGGCTTGAATCCAGGAAGTGGAGGTTGCAGGGAGCTGAGATTGTGCCACTGCACTCCATCCTGGGCCACAGAGTAAGACTCCATCTCAAAAAATTAAAGAAATTAAAAAAAAAATAGCTATCCTAGCAGCTGTGAGATGGTCTCTCATTGTGATTCAGATTTGCATTTCCCTAATAATTAGTGATATTGAGCATCTTTTCATGTGCCTATTGGCCATTTGTATATCTTCTTTGGAGAAATAGCTACGCAAGTTCTTTGCTCATTTTGGGGTTTTCCATAAAACTCCTACAACTCAATGACAACAACAACAAAAAAACAGTGCAATATATATATGCTTGATATTAAACCCTTATATATAAGATACAAGATTTGCAAGTGTTTCTTCTTGTTCTGTGTGTTATCTTTTCACTCTCTTGTCAGTGTCTTTTTATTTTTATTTTTTGAGACGGAGTCTTGCTCTGTCTCCCAGGCTGGAGTGCAGTGGTATTATCTCAGCTCACTGCAACCTCTGCCTCCAGGGTTCAAGCGATTATCCTGCCTCAGCCTCACAAGTAGCTGGTACTACAGGTGCCACCACCACACCAGGCTAATTTTTTGTATTTTTGGTAGAGATGGGGTTTCACCATGTTGGCCAGGCTAGTCTTGAACTCCTGACCTCAAGTGATCTGCCCACCTCATCCTCCCAAACTGCTGGGATTACAGACATCAACCAACGCGTCCGATTGACAGTGTCCTTTGATGCATAAAAAGTTTTTAATTTTGACGACGTCCAATTTATAGTTTTTTTTTCTTTTGCCTCCTGTGCTTTTGGTGGCCTATTTGAGAAACCATTGCCAAATCTAAGATCATGATTTGCCCCTATGGTTCCTTCTGAGTTTGACTTTAGGTCTTACATTCAGGTCTTTGATCAATCTTGAGTTAATTTTTAGTTATAGTGTAAGGTAAGGGTCCAACTTCATTCTTTTGCACGTGGATATCCAGCTTCCTTGGCACCATTTGTGTTTTTTTTTCTTTTCCATATATATTCTTCTTATGTAAGGCACCATTTATTAAAGAGACTGTCCTTTTCTTATTGAATGGTCTTGAAATTCTTGTCAAAAATCTGTACACAAGAGGGTTTATTTCTGGGCTCTTTATTCTAGTCTGTTGGACTATATGACTACCTGAGACCTCAGTGTTTTTTGTTTTTTTTGTTTTTTAAGACAAAGTCTTGCTCTGTCACCCAGGCAGGAGTGCAGTGGTGTGATCTCGGCTCACTGCAACCTCTGCCTCCCACATTCAAGTGATTCTCATGCCTCAGCTTCCCAAGTAGTAGCTAGGAATACTACTAGCTGCCACCATGCCCAGCTTTTTTTTTTTTTTTTTTTTTGGTAGTTTTAGTACAGACAGGATTTCACCATGTTGGCCAGGCTGGCCTCGAATTCCTGACCTCAAGTGATCCACCAGCCTTGGCTTCCCAATGTGTTGGGATTACAGGCATGAGCCACCATGCCTGGCCTCATAGTATTTTGATTACTGTAGCTTTGTAGTAAGTTTTGAAATCAGGAAGTATGAGACCTCCAACTTTGTTCTTCTTTTTCAGTTATTTTGGTTATTTGGGGTCTCTTGAAATTCCATACAAATTTCAGGACCAGTTTCGCTACTTCTGCAAAAAAATGCCATTGGGATTGGATAGGAATTGCACTGAATCTGTAGATGGCTTTGGAGAACATTGTTGTATTAGTCTGCTTGAACTGCTGTAATAAAATACCATGACAGTCTTAAACAATAGAAATTTGTATTTCTTACAGCTCTGGAAACTAAGGGTCCATGATGGTGTTGGAAAAGCCAGTTTCTCATGAAGTTTCTCTTCCTGGCTTGTCCATGACCACCTTCTTACTATGTCCTTGGATGGTCTTTCCTTGCATGCAGAGCAAGAGAAAGCTCTCTGGTATCTCTGCCAGGATAGGGACGCCAATCCTATCGAACCAAGGCCCCACCTTCATTTAACATTAATTAGTTCCATAAAGGCCCTATCTTCAGAAACAGTCACGTTGGCGGTTAGGGCATTGACATGTGCATTTTGGAAGAACACAAACATTCAGCCCATAACAATCATCATCTTAACAATATTGTCTTCCAATCCATGAATGCAAGATGTTCTTCCACATACTTGTTTCTTTCAGCAGTGTTTTGTAGTTTTCAATGCACAAATCTTGCTCCTCCTTAAATTTTTTACTAAATATTTTATTCTTGATGTTACTGTACATGGAATTGTTTTTTCAATTTTCTTTTCAGATCGTTGTTTCCTACTACTCAGAAATATATATCCTACTATATAGGAACTGATTCTCGTGTGTTGATTTTGTATCCTGCAGCTTTGCTGAATTTATTAGCTCTAACAGTTGTGTGTGTGTGTTGGGTGGGTATTCATTGGGATTTTCTACATATAAGGTTTTATCATCTACCAAGAGAGATAATATTACTTCTTCTTTTCTAACTTGGCTGCCTTTCATTTCTTTATCTTGCCTAATTGCCGTGACTAGAACTCTTAGTACTATACTAAATAGTAGTGCTAAAAGTGGGCCTCCTTGTCTTGTTCCCAATTTAGAGGAAAAAAATCTTCAGTCTGTCATGATTATGTTAGTTACGGACTTTTCTTATATGGTCCTTATAATGTTGAAGAGGTTCGTTTCTATTCCTACTTTACTAAGTGTTTTATCTTGATGTTGGATATTGTCAAATGCTTTTTCGGCATCATTTGAGATGGTGATGATGATGATGATTATTATTATTATTATTTGAGACACAGTCTTGGTCTGTCACCCAGGCTGGAATTCTGTGGCATGATCTCAGCTCACTGCAACCTCCGCCTCCTGGGTTCAAGTGACTCTCCTGCCTCAGCCTCCCAAGTAACTGGGATTACAGGTGTCTGCCACCGCACCTGGCTAATTTTTGTATTTTTAGTAGAGATGGGGTTTCACCATAATGGCCAGGCTGGTCTCAAACTACTGACCTTAGGTGATTCACCTGCCTCAGCCTCCCAAAGTGCTGGGATTACAGGCGTGAGCCACCATGCCAGGCCCATTTGAGATTATTATGTGGTTTTCCCCCTTCATTCTATTGTTTTTTTTTTTTTTTTTTTTTTTTTTTTTGAGACTGAGTTTCCCTCTTGTTGCCCAGGCTGGAGTGCAGTGGCATGATCTCGGTTCACTGCAACCTCCGCCTCCCAGGTTCAAGCAATTCTCCTGCCTCAGCCTCCTGAGTAGCTGGGAATACAGGTGCCCATCACCACATCCAGCTAATTTTTTTGTATTTTTAGTAGAGACAGAATTTCACCATGTTGGCCAGGCTGGTCTCGAACTCCTGACCTCAGGTGATCCACCCGCCTCAGCCTCCCAAAGTGCTGGGATTACAGGTGTGAGACACCACACCCGGCCTATGTTGATTTATTTTTATACGGTGAATCACCATTGTGTCTCTGGAATAAATTCCACTTGTTCATAGTATATAATCTTACAAATATGTTGCCAAATTTGTTAATATTTTGTTGAGAATTTTTGTGTCTATGTTCAAAAGGAGCAGTGGTCTGCAGTTTTCTTTTCTCTCAGGTCTTTGTCTTGCTGGCCTCATAGAATGTGTTCTTTCCTCTTCAATTTTTCGGAAGAGTTTGAGAAGGATTTGTGTTACTTCTTTAAATGTTTAGTAGAATTCATCTTGAAACAATCTGTTCCTGGGCTTTTTTTGTTGGAAAGTTTTTGATTACTGATTCAATATCCTTACTTGTTATAGATCCAATCAGATTTTCTATTTCTTCTTGAGTTAGTTTTGGCAGTTTGTGTTTTTCTAAAAATTTGTACATTTCATCTAAGGTTTTCCAATTTTTTGGAGTACAATTGTTTATAGTATTATCCAATTTACTTCTGCAAAACAGTACTGTCTCACTTTCATTTCTGATTTTAGTAATTTGACTCTTTTCTCTTTTTTTCGTAGTCAATTTTGTTGATCTTTAAAAACATTAACTTTTGACTGGGCCCGGTGGCTCATGCCTGTAATCCTAGCACTTTTGGAGGCTGAGGCGAGTGGATTGCCTGAGCTCAGGAGTTCAAGACCAGCCTGGGCAACACGGTGAAACCCCGTCTCTATTAAAATACAAAAAAATTAGCTGGGCATGGTGGCGTGCACCTGTAATCCCAGCTACTCAGGAGGCTGAGGCAGGAGAATTGCTAGAACCTGGGAGGTAGAGGTTGCAGTGAGCCGAGACTGTGCCACTGCACTCCAGCCTGGGCAACAGAGTGAGACTCAGTCTCTTAAAAAAAAATCAACTTTCATTTTCATTGATTTCCTCTATCATTTTTCTATTTTCTGTTTTGTTTTTCTCCACTCTAATCTTTGTTATTCCTTCTTTCTTTTTCTTTCTTTCTTTTTTTTTTTTGAGATGGAGTCTTGCTCTGTCACCCAGGCTGGAGTGCAGTGGTGTCATCTCGGCTCACTGCAACCTCTGCCTCCCAGGTTCCAGCGATTCTCCTGCCTCAGCCTCCCGAGTAGCTGGGATTACAGGCGCCTGCCACCACGCCTGGCTGATTTTTGTATTATTAGAAGAGCTGGGGTTTCACCATGTTGGCCAGGCTGGTCTTGAACTTCTGACCTTAGGTGATCCACCGGCCTTGGCCTCACAAAGTGCTGGGATTACAGGCATCAGCCACCATGCCTGGCCTTATTCCTTCTTTCTGCTAGCTTTGGTTTTAGTTTACTCTTCTTTTTCTAGTTACCTAAGCCATATAGTTAGGTTATTGATATGTTAGTTTGCTAGGGCCATGATAACACTTTACCACGAAGTGAGTAGCTTAAACAATAGAAATTTATTTTCTCACAATTCTGGAGGCTGGAAGTCCAAGATCAAGGTGCCAGCAGGGTTGATATTTTCTCAGGCCTCTCCCCTTGGCTTGCAGATGCTGCCTTCTCACTACAATCCCACGTGGTTTTTCTTATGTGTACATACACGCTACTGTTCAGATCTCTTCTTCTCTGTTATGACATGAGGTCTTGCTCTGTAGCCCAGGCTGTACTGCAGTGGTGAGCTCATGGCTTACTGCAGCTTTGACCTCTTCGGCTCTAGCAATCCTCCTGCCTCAGCCTCCCAAGTAGCTAATTTTTTTGTTTGTTTGTTTTAGAGGCCAGGTCTCACTATGTTGCTCAGGATAGTCTCGAATCCTGGGCGCAAGTGATCCACCTCCCTGGATTCCCAAGGGATTGCTAGCATAAGTGCTGGGATTACAGGCATGAGCCAACATGCCCGTATTATTTTCTTACTTTCCATCCTTTCGAATCTTTTGATCTAAAGTAAGTCTCTTGTAGACAGCATATAAATTAATAATTGTTAGAAATCCATTCTATCAACCTCTGCCCTTTAATTAGACAGTTTAGTCCATTTACATTTAAAGTAATTACCAATAAAGGACTTAATTCTGCCATTTATTTAATAGCTATTTGCTTTTCTGTATATTTTTTGTATTTTGTTCCTCAATTCCTCCACTACTACATTTTTTTAGTATTTAATAGATTTTAGTGTACCATTTTCATTCCCTTTTTCTTTCCCTGTCTGCATATTTTTCAGTTATTTTCTTAGTGGTTACCTTGGGGATCACAATTAGCATCTTACATTTATAACACCCTAATTTGAATAATACCAACTTAGTTTTAATAGTATACAAATACTTTGCTCCTATACATCTCTGTCCCTCCCTCTTTATATTATTATTGTCCCAGATCATATCTTTATACATTCTGTGCTCATTAACATAGATTTATAATTATTGTTTCATGCATTTGCCTTTTAAATGATAGGTGAAAAACGAAGAATTACTAACCAAACCTACAATAATACTGGCTTTTATATTTACTGATGTATGTAGTTACTATTTTTATCAGTGTACTTTTTTTCTCATCATGGCTTTGAATTACTATCAAGTGTCCTTTCATTTCAGCCTGATGGATTCACTTTAGCAGCTCTTGTAGAGAAGGGCTAATAGCAATGAGCTTTCTCTGCATTTCTTTATCTGAAAATGTCTTAATTCCTGAAGGATAGTTTGTCTGGTAGGAAATTCTGTAATTCTGTTTGTCTGGTAGGATAGTTGACAGTCTTTTTTTTGTTTTTTCTTTTTTTTTTTCAGGACTTTAACTGTGTTATTCCACTGCCTCTGGGCCTCTATGTTTTGTTTTCTTTCTTTTTTTTTTTTTTAAGAGATGGAGTCTCGCACTGTCGCCCAGGCTGGAGTGCAATGGTGCCATCTTGGCTCACTGCAACCTCTGCCTTCCAGGTTCAAGCAATTCTCCTGCCTCAGTCTCCCAAGTAGCTGGGATTACAGGTGCCCGCCACCACGCCCAGCTAGTTTTTTGTATTTTTAGTAGAGACAGGGTTTCACTATGTTGAACAGGCTGGTCTCGAACTCCTGACCTCAGGCAATCTGCCCATCTCGGCCTCCCAAAGTGCTGGAATTACAGGCATGAGCCACTGCACCCAGCCCCTCTGTGGTTTCTGATGAAAGTTTAGCTATTAATGTTACCAAGGACTCCTTGCACCTTACAAGTTGTTCCTCTCTCGCTGCTTTCAAGATTCTCTTTTTGTCTCTGATTTTTGACAATCTGGTTACGAGTCTCAGTATGAATCTCTGAGTTTCTCCTGCTTGTAATTTGTTAAGCTTCTTGGATGTGTATGTTCATATCCTTCATCAAATTTGGGAAGTTTTCAGCCATTATTTCTTCAAATCTCTTTTTCTGTCCCTTCCTGTTCCTCTTCTCCTGCAGGAACTTCTACTATGCATGTGTTGACATATGCTTGATGGCGTCACATGGATCTATCAGGCTCTGTTCATTTTTCCTTTTCTTTTTTTGAAGATGGAGTCTCAGCCTACTGCCCAGGTGGAGTGTAGTGGCGTGATCTCAGCTCACTGCAACCTCCTCCTTCTTGATTCAAGTGATTCTCAGGCCTCAGCCTCCTCAGTAGCTAGGATTACAGGCGCGTGTCACAACGCCTGGCTAATTTTTATATTTTTAGTAGAGATGGGGTTTCACCATGTTGGCCAGGCTGATATGAAACTCCTGAACTCAAGTGATCCACCCACCTCAGCCTCCCAAAGTGCTGGGATTACAGGCATGAGCCACCATGGCCAGCCTATTTTTCCTTATTTTTTTTCCTCTCTTTACAACTGGACAATTTCAATTGCCTTGTCTTCAAGTTTGCTGATTCTTTCTTCTTCCTGATTCTTCAGACCAGCTTTTTGACTTCTCTAGTGAATTTCTAAATTCCAGCTATTGTACTTTTCGGCTCCAGGATTTTTATTTTGTTCCTTTTTATAAGATTAAACTATCTCTTTATTGGCCTTCCCTATTTGTTCATACATTATTTTGGTTTCCTTTAGCTCACTGGGCATAAGACAGTTGATTTAATGCCTTTGACTAATGTTTCCAATGTAAGGGCTTCCTTGGGGATGGCTTCTATTCAATTCTTTCTTTTCCCCCTGTGAATAGGCTATACTTTCCTTTTTCTTTGTATGCTTTGTAATATTTTGTTGAGCACTTGGCATTTTGGGTATTATTGTGTTAACTCTGAAAAATCAGATTCTCCTCCTCTTCAGAGATTGCTGATTTTTGCTTGTTGAGGGTTGTAGCCATCTGTTTAGAGACTTTTCCAAACTATGTTTGCAAAGTGTGTAGTCCTTATTGCATGTGGTTACTGAAGTTTCTGTTTCATAATCTTTATAGGCAACCAGTGACCTGGAAATGATATCTGTAAATTTCTGGCTCCAAAAAGGTGTTCTTTCCTTTCAAATCTCCTGATGGATGCTGCCATAGGAAGCAGAAGAGGGCTGAAACCAATACAGGAGCCTGTGCTAATCCCTCAGGACTCAAAAATCCCCCAATTTTTGGAGGACAAGGATCATCTTGCCCACCTTGCAACCAGCCAGCCATTCCAGGAAAGCTATTCCTACAGCCTCATGGTGGGGTGAGGGCTGAGAAATGGGGCATGGCAGCTGTTTTGCATCCACCCTGTTGTTGTTCTCTTACCAACAACCAGCAGCCTCTTTTTTCATCAAGAACTCCCCTGGCTGTTTATTCATGTCTCATGAGGTTTGCCCGTCTAATTTTTTGTATCTTTAGTAGAGATGGGGTTTCACCATATTGGCCAGGCTGGTCTCAAAATCCTGACCTCAGGAGATCCATTCCCTTTGGGCTCCCAAAGTTCTGGGATTACAGATGTGAATTACTGTGCCCAGCCAAGGCTGGGTAATTTGTAAAGAAAGGAGGTTTATTTGGCTTGCAGTTCTGTAGGCCATACAAGCATGTGGCACCAACATCTGCTTGGTTTCTGGTGAGGCCTCAGGAAGCTTCCAATCATGGTGGAAGGCAAATGGGGAGCTGCACATCACATGGCAAGTGGAAGTAAGAGCAAGGGAGCAAGAGAGGAAGGAGGAGGTGCCAGGCTCTTTTAAACAACCAGCTTTCATGTGAACTCATTACTGCAGGAAGAGCAGCAAACCACTCGTGAGGGATCCGCCCCCAAGACCTAAACACCTCCCACTAGGCCCCACTTCCAACATTAGGGATCACGTTTCAACATGAGATTTTGAGGGAACAATATCCAAACCATGTCAGTGGCCCTCTATTGACTCCAACATCTATGAACAGGGCTGGTGCTTGCCTTGGTCAACTCTTGTCTCCCATTCCCAGTGGGGGGCCTGGCACATGAAGAAGGGATTAACCAATAATAAGTAATAAAGTAATAAGGTAATAAAATAATATTTACTTTTTTTTTTTTTTTGAGACAGAGTCTCACTCTGTCACCCAGGCTGGAGTGCAGTGGCACCATCTCAGCTCACTGCGAGCTCCGCCTCCCGGGTTCATGCCATTCTCCTGCCTCAGCCTCCCGAGTAGCTTGGACTACAGGCGCCCACCACCACACCTGGCTAATTTTTTGTGTTTTTAGTAGAGATGGGGTTTCACCATGTTAGCCAGGAGGATCTCGATCTCCTGACCTCGGGATCTGCCCACCTCGGCCTCCCAAAGTGCTGGGATTACAGACATGAGCCACCGTGCCTGGCCTACTATTTTTTTTTTTTTTTCTGAGACAGAGTTGCACTCTTGTTGCCCAGGCTGGAGTGCAATGGCACGATCTCGGCTCACTGCAACCTCTGCTTCCAGGGTTCAAGCGATTCTCCTGCCTCATCCTCCACAGTAGCTGGGATTACAGGCATGCACCACCACACCTGGCTAATTTTGTATTTTTAGCAGAGATGGGGTTTATCCATGTTGGTCAGGCTGGTCTTGAACTCCTGACCTGAGGTGATTTGCCCGCCTCGGCCTCCCAAAGTGCTGGGATTACAGGCGTGAGCCACTGTGCCTGGCCAATTTTTTTTTTTTTTTTAGACGGAGTGTCATTCTGTTGCCCAGGCAGGAGTGCAGTGGCATGATCTCTGCTCACTGCAACCTCTGCCTCCCAGGTTCAAGTGATTCTCCTGCCTCAGCCTCCAGAGTATCTGGGATTACAGGTGTGTACCACCACGGCGGCTAATTTTTGTATTTTTAGTAGAGATGGGGTTTCACCATGTGGGGCCAGGCTGGTCTCAAACTCCTGACCTCAAATGATCCGCCTGCCTCCACCTCCCAAAGTGCTCAGATTACAGGCATGAGCTACTGTGCCCGGCCAAAGCTGAATCTGAAAGTGTGATAAGCGCTACAAAGAAAATTTAAAAAGTGAGGTGAGGGCGGATGCCTAGAGGAGAGGGGAAGGGCTTTCGTGGACAGGAGATCAAGAAAGCCCTGTTATTATTTGAACTGAGGCCTGAGTAATGGCAAGGAGGCAACCATGGAAAGATCTGGGAGAAATATTGCAGGCAGAGAGATCGGCAGGTACAAAGGCCCTGAGGCAGGAACTAGTCTGGAGTATCTGAAGAAGAGAGAAATTGTTGTGGTTGGCCTGAGTGGTAGGGGGCTTGGTTGGAGGTGGGCAAGGTGGGTCCGACAATGCTGAATTCTAGTAGGATGTCTGGATTTGATTCTGGTTGCTGTAGGAAGCCATGGAGGGCCCTAGAAGGGAGACTGACATGACCTGATCCCCTTTGAAAAGCTCACCCAGGCTGCTGAGTGGAGAATAGTTTAGGGGTGTGTGAATCAGATGTCTTCGGCTGCTCATGATAGAAAATTGTCTTGGTCATTCAGAAAATTTACTGGCCTTTTAAACGGGAAGTTCAGAAGTGATGCAGACTTCAGAGCTGGTTGATTCAGCCCTGGATCAAGTTCTGTGATGCTGTCAAGGACTTGGGTTCTGTTCTCAGCTCTGCTGACCGCAGATTGCACTTCATTCTGAGTATTGGAGTGTCTAGGTGGTCTAGGGGGGCTGTCTGATACACACGGGGCTACCTGCTTTGCACTTCCTGGCCAAGGGGATAGACTGATTCCTTATGGGAGCACTTTCGAAGAATGAGGAAGAACCTTCTCTGGAGGG
The DNA here is from genome assembly GCF_028885625.2 of Pongo pygmaeus. Taxonomy (NCBI): domain Eukaryota; kingdom Metazoa; phylum Chordata; class Mammalia; order Primates; family Hominidae; genus Pongo; species Pongo pygmaeus. The sequence continues at coordinate 35,109,455 of NC_072393.2, forward strand.
GCGTGGTGGCTGGTGCCTGTAATCCCAGCACTTTAGGACGCCGAGGCAGGTGGATCACTTGAGGCCAGGAGTTTGAGACCAGCCTGGCCAACATGGTGAAACCCCGTCTCTACTAAAAATACAAAAATTAGCCAGGTGTGGTGGTGTGCGCCTGTAGTCCCAGCTACTCGGGAGGCTGAGTCAGGAGAATCGCTTGAATCCAGGAGGCAGAGGGTGCAGTGAGCCAAGATGGCACCATTGCACTCCAGCCTGGGCAACAGAGGAAAAAAAAAAAAAGAAAAAGAACCTTCTCAGAAGCCTCCAGGAAATCTGTCTGGACGACACAGCACACCCATTCTTGAACCAATTATTTACAAGGGAGATGCATCACCCCCTTTGCCTGGAGCTAGGGGGTGGGTCAGCTTCTTACATGCACAGGACTATGTGGTCTAGGGTTGAGCCCCTAAACGAGGGGAAGTGGGGTGGGCAGCTGCCGATCTCCATTACAAGGGACAAGAGTGGGGGCAGCAAGGCCAGATCAATGGTTGCTGAGGTGGCTGGGGATGGAGAGGATGGTGGTGGTAGAGGAGGTGGTAAGAATGGTCAGGTTCTGGCTGTTCCAGAGGTGATGATGGTTGGATGTGCAGTGAGGAAAAGACAGGAATGAACATTTATCTTTTCCCAAGTTGTCCTTGCTTTCTTCCTTTGAAGCCATAAAAAGGAAAAAAAGGGTGGATCTGGACTTGGGAGCTGGGCAGGAGTGAGGGAAGAGAAGCAGAGCAAGCAGGCACACCAGGCTGTGACTCTGCAGGCATCTCTCTGCTTAGACCTGTCTGTGTATGATGTGGAACGAACACGACCCATCTTTACTGCTAGCGACTACAGCAGACAGGGCAAGGCCACTTCCACGCAGTTAGGTTAATAGGAGGCTGTACAAAGGGCTGTAGGAGGAAGTGGGCACAGGAGTTCTAAAATAATTGGAACGGCCAGGTGTGGTGGCTCACACCTGTAATCCTAGCACTTCAGGGAAGCCAAGACAGGAGGCTCGCTAAGACAGGAGGCTCGCTTAAAGTCAAGACCAGCCTGGGCAACATTGCGAGACACCGCCTCTACAAAAAAATAGAAAAATTAACAGGATGTGTTGGTGTGGGCCAGTGGTCCCAGCTACTCCTGAGGCTGAGGTGGGAAGATCGCTTGAGTCTAGGAGTTTGAGGCTGCAGTGAGAAATGATGGCACTGCTGCACTCCAGCCCGGGCGACAGACCAAGACTCGGTCTCTTAGAAAAAAAAAAAAAAGAAAAGAAAAGTAGGGGCAAAGTTATCCTTGGAAAATTTCTCAGTCCATTCATAGCAGCATATTAAAATTAGTACAGTAGCTTAATTTATATAAGAGAAAATACAATGTGTACAGTAATTAATGAACATGCAAAATATAATTGTATATTTCAACTCACTAAAAAGGCACAGAAAAGAGTTGAATTGCTAAAATTAAATGTGCTTATGAAACAGCTCTAGTACATGAATTAAGCTCCTAGATACAGATGCAGCGCCAAACGACAGGGAGGGAGATGGGGCACTCAAGGCGACACGCGGCTCTTGCCGAGCATTTCCTGGGCGTGGAGCTTCTTTAGAACGTAAGCTTTTTTTTTTAAGGGCTTTTTTTTTCAAGGTTCCAAAGCCTATATTTAGTGGTTTCATATACGTAATTAAAAAAAAAAAGAAAGAAATATCGGCATAAAAATGTAAGCTTGCAGAGGGATACAAACGCAGCCCAGCAGCTGCCACCGCCAACCCCAGCCACGCGGTTCACACCACGCGCACTCCCCTGGAGGCGGGGCCTGAGCGGGCTGGGCGTGTCGGGGGTGGGGCCTGCGCGCTTGCTTCCGGCGTGCCGCGAGAGGCGGGGCGTGTGGGGAGGCGCGGCCGCCACGGGACGCCTGGGTGGGCCTGCACCGGAGAGCCGTCTCGGTACCTGGCAGGCGGCCTGCTACTCGGAGCCCGCTGCGGGGCGGCGGCGGCGGCATGCGCGTGTGAGATGCGGCAGCGGGCGGCGCGGACGCGAGCAGCGGCGGCGGCGGCGGGCGCGGCCTCCTGGGCGCGGGGCGCGCGGTGCCTGAGGGCGGGCGCGCGGGCGCTGGGCAGCCGCCGGCCGCGCCGCTTGCGCAGGCGCTGGTTCAGGACTCACTCGCCCCGCTGAGGCCCCCGGGCCTGTCATGGAGCCGCCTACCGTGGAGACGCCCCCCGACCTCTCGCCCCCTTCGGCCTCGGCCTCGGCCTCGGCCCCGGCCCCGGCCCCGGCCATGGCCACGGTTCCGCTGCGCGCCCCGGATGTGGCGCGGCTGCGCGAGGAGCAGGAAAAGGTAACTGGCAGCCCCGCGCCGCTTCCGCCTCCGCCCGCCGGGCCGCCCCTGCCTGTGTTCTGGGCCGCTGCCCCGCGTGGCGTAGGCCCAGCTGCCCGGGCCCCCGGAGGGAACGGGGAGAAACTTTTGTCACGTGCTTCTGTTGTCTTTGTCGGCAGCCCTTTGACCTCGCAGCGGAGTGAGGGGTGTGCAGCCCGTTCGCCTGCCCAGGAAAGGGGGCTTCTGAGCTGAAGGCGTGCGGCAGCGCGTGGGAATTTGGGGGCGGGGGCAGCACGCTGTCAACGGAAGCGTTCGCTTTAATATTTGTAGCTTGTGATGATCTAACATTGCTTAAAATGTGTACTGTTTGTTGCTCTTTATTTGATTGCACGGAAAAGTTTTACCACGTTTGTCATGATAATGCTTCCTGTGCAATATTTGGTTATTTAATATTTGTCACAATATAATGCCATTTAAACATTTAAAAAAAAAAGAGTCTCACTATGTTGCCCAGGCTAATCTCGAACTTCTGGCCTCAAGCGATCCTCCCCCTCCTGCCCCTCCCCACCTCGCCTCCCAAAGTGTTGGGATTATAGGCCTGAGTCACCGCACCCGGCTCATTTTTACAAATTTTAATTTCATCCTATAATAAATGAGTTTTAAACTAGTGAAAAGGGTACAAAGTTTTGTGTTTCCTAGTGGGACTTTATATAAAGAAGTATTCCCAATTTAAGAAATAGTTTTATTGTTAAATCTGATTTTTCTGTGGATTCTGTGGTCTTTCAGATTGATTCTGTCTCAAGTGTCTTGAAATTGTTACTTTGAAAAGCAGTATTTAATTTGCTTAAAATATTTTATGTCATTTTTGGAAGAGCATGGATTATAAAGGGTTAGGAAGTTGCTTCAACACTATAAGCAGTTTAAAAGTTCTTAACTTTTTAACTGAACATTCCTGTATAAGAACGACTGTTTACATAGATACAAAAATATACTCAGTTCACCTAGATGGGGGTTTTGATAGAACTTAAAAAACCCTCGTTTGCTTGGAAACCACCTGTTGGGATGAACTGCTGGAATCTTTCTTTGTTCTGGTTGGTTTAAATTATTTTGTGGGTTGTCATTTCTCAGCCATTTTTCTCTAATAACGCAACTGTTAGGTTTGGAAGCCTATTTTCAAGATGAAGGTTTAAAAATCCAGTGGCTAGGGTGGTGACTCAAACCTGTAATCCCAGCTGCTTGGGATGTCAAGGTCGTGGAATTGCTTGAAGCCAGGGAGTTCGAGACCAGCCTGGGCAACATAGGGAGACCCCCGTCTATACAAAAAAATACAAAAAATTAGCCAGGCCATGGTGGTGCACACTTGTAGTCCCACGTACTTGGGAGGCTGAGGTGAGAGGATCACTTGAGCCCAGGCGTTTGAGGCTGCAGTGGGCCATGGTCATGCCACTGCACTTCACCCTGGGTGACAAGAGTGAGACCCTGTCATTCATATATGTATGTGTGTGTGTGTGTGTATATATATATATATATATATATATATAAAAAACTAGTTTGGCGTCTTTAAATTATAAGACATTAATGTATTTTTTTTAAAGAGAAAGATGGAAAAAGAAGAAAGAAAAAACAGCACCTCATGAAATCTTACTCTTTTTGCCAAAACTTGGCATTTTTTATTCGTTCAGAGAATGTGACACAGACCCTCAGAGGATGGTGTTTCTGTTGCCTTTCCTCTGCTGCAGTGGGTTAATTTCACCTCCTTCAGTGTATAATACGTGCACAATGCTGACTTGATATATTTTCTGCCATTTGGCATATTAAAAAGATATCCTTAGTTTTATTCTGATGTTAGTGTGACTGAAATGCAAAGGATACTTTTTGGGGTGCTCTGAACAGCTTTCTGGTATCGTGTTGAGTTACATTGGAAGAGAGTAACTGCTTTTTCAGTTACAGTCTTGTGGCAAACTGAATGACTGTTTTCTGTAGACATTGACTGTGCTACCAAATTATTTTTCTGTGTTGTGTTAATGTTAATTCGGCACACAAAATAACCACGTATATCTGTCATGGGTGTGTAAAATTATCCCCAGTTCAGAAAAAAGCGCGTCAGTATTTAATCTATCTTTATTTAATAGAAGCATTTGCTTCAGTGGACAGGAGACCCACAAGGCCACAAAATAAACTGATTAGATAGCTGCACTGTAGTTATAGTGTAGTACAGGAAAACTACCCAGTAAATCGGCAGTGAAAATTTTTTGTGAAGCAATTTATTTAGGCTTTAAAGCTGGCCAGTTGTGGGAGTACAGTGAGTTCTAGTAAAGTAGAAGTGTAGTGACATCCTGAGTGTAGAAGGGGAAAATGTCATAGTAGCTTCATATGTGGCACTTAGTATTCCTTTATGAAAGTTGAATCAAACATGCTTTTAAGCTCTTGGCCTTTCCCTACATGGGTTTTGTGAGACAGAGTTAAACTCTGCAGAAAATGATTTGAATGACTGTTTTCAGTTTCCTCTGGGGGGTACCTACCTAGTTGGCTCTAGATGCAGAGAGAGAGATGAGTTCCTTACACACAGTGGGTGCCTTAGGCTTAGGGCATGATCTTCTCTGGGAGCCTTGATTGAGAGGGGCTGGTAGGTAATGTGGCTTAAATGTTGCTCATTAGTTTTGTTCTTTCTTTTTTTCCAAATTCAGCTAAGGAGTATAACAAGTTTTACACTCTCTTTCTGTTTTTTTCTTGTATGTTCTCTGGAACATGGAATAAAAAGGACAAAAAATTGGCAACCTGAGGAAGAGGACAGACAAGGGGCATGAACAAGCCACAACCTCTAAGTGACAACATCTGTAGTCAGTGGTTAGGATCAAATATTTTAACATTGCTTTCACTTACAGTCAATGGTGAAACATTTCCAAAACAATTTATTTTAGTTAGAACTTCGGTTTGTTTCTATTTTAATCTAGCAAAAAAACATGTAGGAAACATTCCCTGCAGCTTTGTTTATAATGAGAAAAACTAAAAGTCTGACATTAGGGGATTGGTTAAATAAATCAGGAGCTATTATGTAGGCATTGAAAACTAGGACAGTATGTATAGGGTGGTTCCAGTTATGTTTATATAAATATTTACACATTTTACATAGGAAAACACCATTGTTTTAAAAGTACACGATTTTATTATTTTACCTAAAAGTCTGTAAAATTGGATGGGATTTTTTTTCCAAGAAAAGCTATTGATAAAACTTATTTTAATTTTAACGAAAATTGGAATGTTATTTTAATTGCAAAACACTTTCTGAGCCTGAAAAATGGCTCTTGGCTGGTTTGAATGCCAGTTAGGCAGGTTTATTTCTTGGTTACTTCAGAGCTGATATATATAATTTGTTCAAACAGCCATCTTCCAGTTGATTCCCTTCCCCCACCCCAAAGGTTTTATTTAATCTTCATTTGTTATAAGATACAGGGAGAGGAGAGAAATTCAGATCATCCTTTTTTTTTTTTTTCTTTAAATCTGTTTTTACTAACAGCAGTAAAATATTTGTTGGAAAAATGGAAGCTTAACCTGTCTAGACTGTGACCTGTACCATAAAATGTGTGGTCTAGGACTGTTGTGGAGTGTCTTGGGCTGTTCAGGGAGGTTTCCTTGTACTAAGATCTTGTTAAATCTGATTCTAAGAATTGCATTGTGTTGAAATTTTGGTTTCTTGGCTAAGGTGATGTTTCTGAGATATCTGTATTTTATCTCTAGATACTATTAGCTTTTATTAGCAGAACTACTGAGATTTTATTGTAATATTTTAAAAAGTGGTGGATCCAGTATCGTTTTTATAGGCTTATTTGCAGGATAATAGTAAGATTAGAAAATTCATTAGGATAATATATTTATAATTGAGTGCCTCATGTAATTCTCACTTGGAATTTTGGAATAGCCTATACTTCCTGATATAGAGCCTTGGGGAATTAAATGCATTAAGAGTAAATATTTTAAATTTTTTATAAAGCAGAACAGCTAATTTAACTTAATGGAGGGTTTTCATATTTCTTGTGATAAACTAAACTGCACATAGTTTAAGGAACTGTCAGCCACGTAGGCCATATAACAGCTATTCTTTCCAAGCCTAGAATCCATGCCATAGAATTTATGTAACAAATATTTAATGAGTATCTACTACATGCCAGGCATGTTCTGCTGAGTGGGCAGTAATGAACAAAATACAGCAAGTTCTTGCTTTCATGGTTACACTCTAGGGGTGAAGGCATGCAGTTACATAGCCTTACCTTGGGTGTTTGGTAGGTAAGGCTAAGTAGAAAAACAGGAAGGTAAGAGGCCTGTAGAGAATGTTGGATGTGAGTGGAGGGATGGTGTCTTCTGTAAGCCATCAGAGAGGGCTTCTCTGTTAGGTTCCATTTGAGCAGAAACTTGAAATAAGTGGGGAGTGAGCTGTGTGGATATATGGAGGATATTTTAGAGAAGAGCCAGTATGAGAGCAGTACCAGATGATTGTAAGAGTTTTGGTTTTCATATTTGTGAGATGGGAGCCATTGGAATGTGTTTTGAGGCTGATCTTAAATTATATCCATTTGTCATGCATATGTGAAGAAATGGACGGATGGAATTACATTATAGGGAGCAACTCTGTGTGCCACGCATTGTGATAGATGTTTACAGATCCGATCTTAGAATTTTCATTAATACTGTTTGTTTTTCAGATGAACAGTTTGTTTCTAGTTTTTGCCTGGAACTTTCTCATGGCGCGTTTGTGTCTTCAGTTCCACTTAGAATGCTTTTTCTAAGGTGGTTATACCAGTTTACCGCTTGCTAGCAGTGGACAGAAGTTCTCCCTATTTCAGTCTTTACCACCATGTGTCTTTTCATATTTGCTGGCCAATCTAGTGATGAGTAATGAGGTTGATGACCTTTTCAGATGTTTATTGGCTACTTGGATTTTTGTGTTTTGTTTTTGTGAAATACCTGCTCATCTCTTAACTACTTTCTATTGAGATGTTAGTTATATTCTAATCGATTCATCGTAATGACTGCCTTTCCAATTATATATTGTAAGTTTCTTTCCTGGTCTGTGGCTTGACTTGGAGCACTTACAGTGGTGTCTGTCCTTTGATCAACAGACATTTTTAATTTTAACAATTGTTTCCTTCATGGTTAGTGTTTTTTGTCTTGTTTTTAAGAGGTCTTTCTTACTATTTTTCTGAGGATATCCTCTTTTATTGTCTAATAGAAGCTTTATTGCTTTGCTTTTCACATTGAGAATCTATATTCTACCTGGAATTGGCTTCGTATATGGGGGGGATTGAGGTCAGGTTTCATTTTTACTGTATGGATACCTAGTTGCCCCATCAGCATTTATTGGAAAGAGTGTCATGTCTCCACCGCATTGTCATCTTTGTCATAAATCAGGTGACTGTGTAAGTGGATCAGTTTCTTGACTGTTCTGTTGGCTTGTCTGTTCTTGCAGCAAACCTACACTGTCTAAATCATTATGACTTTGTAAGTTATCTTGGTACCTGGTACATGGTGGTGTAGTTTTAGTTGCGGTTCCTCAAGATTGCCTTTATTTTCTCCTTTCCAGTCCGTATGCTGTTTCTTTTTCTTGCTTCTGATACTGGCCAGTTCAAGTGCTGGTAGTGGGCATCAGGGGTCAACTTTTAAACATTTACCATTAAGTGTGATGTTTACTGTGAGTAATTTTTGTATTTGCTTTTATCAGATTAAGGAAATTTCCTTATATTCCAAGTTTGCTATGAGTATTTATGAGTGGGTGTTGAATTTTAGAAATGCTTTTTCTAAATTGATTAATTATAGGTAATTCATTGAAAAGAGTATATTTGTTCTGTAAGTTCTGTAACTTCAATAAGTAATGTTGAAGTTACTTATTTTTTAAGAAAGGCACAGTTGTAAGAATATGTTTGCTTGTATAGCCAAAGGCACATTCCATTTTGTAGGTAGGTGAGTTTTCAGAACTCATTACTTGTAAGTTTTATTTTAGATAAACTTCTTGTTGTTGTTGGCACTTAGTATTGTGCCAGTAATGTGCCATAAGAAGAGACAACTTTGGTTTTAGTCCTTTGAAAGTTGTCAATAAACATAAAACAGTATTTCAAGGAGGGAAAAACCCATTTTCATTGTATTAGGCTTCTCTAGATTGGAAGAAAAGATGGTAATGGTCCCAAAACACTGGAGGGAAAAGGGGAAGAAGGTGCATGGAATCTGTGATTTGGCCGTAACTGCTTTATTTTGTTTTACCTGTTGTTTTCATTTTGAGTTTAAGAACCTTTTAGCTTGTATCACTTGCCGTTATCTCCAGAGTGATGTGTCAATCTTTTTAGTCTGTCAGATGCAGTTTTCCCCCCTTAAACTACAACTGTTTATTTGAAAAATTATAAAACTACAGGAAAGGTGAAAGAACAATATGATGACCACTGTTTAATCAGTTAACATTTTGTCCCATTTGCTTTTCTCTTTATATATTCCTTTTTTTTTTTTTTCCCTTTTCCCCCAGCAGAACCATTCAGAAGTGAATTGCAGACATCATCACATCAGTAATACTGAAGCACTTATCATTTTACATCAAGGTCATTCTTCTACATAACCATATCTTTTTTTCACACTCAAGAAATTAACATTGACATGTACCATATTCACATTTTCTCAGTTTTTCTAAAAATGTCCTTTATAACTCTCTTTCAATGCAAGAGCCAGTCAGAGATTACTATGGCATTTGACTCTCTTATCTCCTTAATCTTCTTTCATCTAAAATTATTCCCCGCCACCTTCTGTCTTTATGAAATTGGCATTTTTGAAACGTTAGATCAGTTTTCTTGTAGAATGTCCCACAATTTGAAGATGTCTAATGAACGTAATCATGAAGAAACAAACATTTTTGGCAAGAATACTACGTAGATAGCTGGTTGGTGGCACAAGCCTGTAGTCCCAATTACTCCAAAAGCTCCGAAGGCTGAGGCAGGAGGTGGAGTCCAGCTTGGGCATCATAGTGGTAAGGTCCTGTCTCTAAAAACACACACACACATACACGCGTGATTACATAGATGATGATGACTTTTCATTGCATCACATCAGGAGACACATAATGTCATTTTTGTCCCATTATTAGTGTTGCTAACCACTTGTTTAAGATGTCAAGTCTCTCCATCATAAAGTTACCTTTAAATGGTATGGTACTTGAAGACAGTGTAAATATCCTATTCCTCAAAAGCCTTTTGCCATGGATGATCCTTGCCTAAATCGGTTATGTTGGTGTTTGCTAATTAGTGATTTTCTAACAATGTATTTATTAGTTTATGTTTTTCGATCAACAAGAACTCTAGCGGCCCCCCCCTTTAATTTCACAATAAACTCATTTTTTTGTTGTTTCAAATTGAGAGTGATGTGATTTCTTCATTCCTTTTGATGTTCAAATTGTTCTAAATTTGGCCAATGGGAGCCCCTTCAAGCTGGCTCAAGCATGCATTCTTTTTTTTTTTTTTTTTTTTTTGAGACAGTTTCACTCTTGTTGCCTCGGCTGGAGTGCGGTGGCACGATCCTGGCTCACTGCAACCTCCGCCTCCTGGGTTCGAGTGACTCTGCTGCCTCAGCCTCCCAAGTAGCTGGGATTACAGGCCTCTGCCACCACGCCCAGCTACTTTTTTGTATTTTTAGTAGAGATGAGGTTTCACCATGTTGGCCAGGCTGGTCTCAATCTCCTGACCTCAGGTGATCCACCCGCCTGGGCCTCCCAAAGTGCTGGGATTACAGGCGTGAGCACACTGTGGCTGGCCTGTGCATTCTTTTTTCATTATTTGATCATTACCTTGCTTTCTGGCACAGGATGTTCCAGGCTTGCCCTGTAGTTTGCCTTAGTCCTGAAATTGACTATTTCTTCCAAGAGCCTTATAAAATAAGAAATGCTTAGAAACCAAGATGTGGACACAAGTAGTGCTGATTGCTGCTGGGGTGTTAATTGCATCAAGCAGACAGTACTAAGGAAATATATTAACCTTCAATATACCAGAAAAAGCAGTCATCACCATTTACCATCTAGGTCCAGTGGATCCTGTTTACTGTTTATATTTTTAAGTAATTTTTGCAAATAATTTACAGGTCTAAGAATAAGGGATAGTGAAAAACAATTTTATTGGAAAGTTTAATCAGAATTTAAACACAGCAGTTCTCTTTATATTAAGCAAATCTTGATGCACAAAGATTATGAGATTTAAGAATACTGCCACATGTCCTCTTAGAACAATGGGATTATCTAGGTTCTTGTTGCAAATTATTGCATCATGAAGTCCTTCCTGTTGAATGACTGACTGGATGGGAATATCCTCTTTCCTTTTTGTTCTTACAAGTATAGTGTTCATTCACGGATTCTTTATTTTTCCTTATTCTAATCAGTCAACCCTTTTTTAACATTCACTAAGTTCATATGCATGTAGTTTTCTTCCTCCATTGGCATGGTCTCTTCTAGGACTTAATACAAAGATAAACCAATACAGAATGCCTGCTTTAAGAACCTATTTCTGGTGTCTTCAGGGTTTTTTTCTCCTAGCCTCTGACCTCAAGAATTTAAAAAACTTACAGGAATAGAAGAGGAAATAGAATTTAGAGATCTTTTATTCTAGCAATCTTGTTTTATTATGGTAAACTAAATATATTTAATAAAATCTGCCATTTAACAATTTCTTGTGTGTATGCTTTTCAGTGACATTGATTACATTCACTGTTAGGTAACCATCACTATTCTTTCTAAAACTTTTTCATCACCCCAAACAGAAACTCTCTACCCGTTAAGCAATAATGCTGTCATTCTCCCCTCCTCCAAACCCCTAGTCATTTATGACTATACATTTTGTTGCTTGTGTTTTTTGGTGTCATATCTAAGAATCCATTGCCAGATCCAAGGTCTTGAAGATTTATACCTATGTTTCCTTCTAGGGATTTCATGATTTTAGCTCTTATATTTAGGTCATTGATCCATTTTGAGTTAATTTCTGTATATTCATTGATTGTTGATTTTGAGAAAATTCATCTAGGATATTTTCATCTGAAGGCTCATAATCTGAGATTTAATTTATGCTCTCATTTCACCATCATCACGAGTGTCTTTCTGCGCTAACCAATGTGGTAGCCATTAACCACATGTGTCTATTATACTTAAATTTAAAATTCAAGTTAATTAAAATTAAGTAAAATAAAAATTCAGTTTTTTGGTTACAATGGCCACATCTCAAGTGCTCATTAGTCACATTTGGCTATTGGCTGTTGTATTGGTCTGTGCTGATGAAGATTCCCTTCATCAAAAAAAAAAAAATTATTGGACTTCATTGGTCAAGAGTGCTACTTGCTCTTTATATTCATAATCTGATTCATTTAATAATTGTGAAGTATCTTTCCATCACTTTTTTCCTCTTTCCATTATAGGCAGAAAGTAAAAACAATCTGAATTCTCAACTGTGTTTATTGAAAGCGAAAAGCAGAGTACAAATATGGTGTCTGTTATCATTTATACTTTCTTGAAAGATGATGCAATATCCTAGGCAATGCAGTAAGAAAATGGAAGGATGATATTTTGCTGTTGATTGCATCATCCTTCTAGGTGATTCCATAGTTCTTCCATTTTCTCATTTTCTTATTATTTAGTTTTTTTTTTTTTTTTAAGAGCATAGTTAGGAATAGTTGATCATAAAATAATTACTAAGGTGATGATGAAATGGCAAGATGCAGGAAAAACATAATCACTAGGATCCTGTAGTGTATCTTAGACTTACAAAGACACTGTACCCATATGGTAATTGCAGAATAAAATGAGTTTTTTTTTTTCTTCATAGGAAAATTTTCTTTTGATTCCTTGGAAGACCTCTAAGAGAAGATAAAAGGCATGAAATATTAATCCTTGCAAATAGTTAGAACTACTCAAGAAAGAAACTAAAAAAATAAAACTGGGTTCAGTGGACCCTGATTGTATACCCTGATACTTTGAATTCAAATCCATTACCACAAGGTTCTTCTTAAATTTTCCCCAGTTTATATTTGAAACTCCCCTTCTTTCATAGTGAAAACCTTGGTTCTCAACGTCTGCATTTATTCATTTGCTCTATCCTACAATATATACAAAATAGCTTCAGAATTACTACATTAATACCACTGCCAATGGCAAACCTGTGAAGTAAAGTTCAAAATGTCTTTGCAGTTTTATTGGCTTTTGTGTAATTAATGCTTTTGGGGTGTACAGTTAGGGTACTGATCTCAAAAGTCACTTGAATTACTTTTTTTCTGTGCAGTTATACCTTGGATTTTTATTTATATATTGAATCTTAGTATTTGCTTTTTTATCTTTTTCACTTAACTGCATTTTATGAATGCATGAAAACATTTGCATGGTTCAGAATCACAACTAAATCAAAAGTTATCCCTACTGAGGTAGTTCTGATTCATTCCCATTCCTGCTCTTACTTACCCCTATAGATAAACTTTTTTTTTTTTTTTTTTTTGAGACTGAGTTTCGCTCTTGTTGCCCAGGCTGGAGTGCAGTGGCGCAATCTCGGCTCACTGCAACCTCCACATCCCGGGTTCAAGCAATTCTCCTGCCTCAGCCTCCCAAGTAGCTGGAATTACAGGCGCCTACCACCATGCCCGGCTAATTTAAAAAATATTTTTAGTAGAAATGGAGTTTCACCATGTTCGCCAGGGTGGTTTCAAACTCCTGACCTCAGGTGATCTGCCCGCCTCAGCCTCCCAAAGTGCTAGGATTACAGGTGTGAGCCACCACAGCCGGCCTAGATAACCATTTACATTCACTTTTGACTTGTCCTTCCTCTGTTTCTTCTTCAAAAATACTTATATGTGTTCACTTTATCTCCCCTCCATACTGCTTTCTTATACAAAAGGCAGCATATTTTGCGTTTTGTTCATCTCATTAAATGATAAACCTGGGAATTACTCTGGTTCATAGAGATATTCCTCGTCTTTTTTTTTTTTTTTTTTTTTTGGAGATGGAGTCTCGCTCTGTCGCCCAGGCTGGAGTGCAGCGGTGCATTCTTGGCTCCGCCTCCCGAGTTCATGCCATTCTCCTGCCTCAGCCCAGCTAATTTTTTTTTTTTTTTTTTTTTAATTTTTTAGTAGAGACGGGGTTTCACTGTGTTAGCCAGGAAGGTCTCGATCTCCTGACCTCATGATCCGCCTGCCTCGGCCTCCCAAAGTGCTGAGATTACAGGCGTGAGCCACCGTGCCTGGCCTCCTGATCATATTTTGTGGTTGCATAGTGCTTTATGTCTGTGTCATCAGATATTCAGCTGATATCTTATTGATGGGCATTTGGTGTTTTTTAGTCTCTTGATAGTACAGATAATGCCTCAGTAAATCACTGTATGCATATGTTGTTTCTCATTTGTGAAGTAACTTTGGGTAAAGTCCTAGAGATGGATTACTGAGTCAAAGGGTGAATTTGTTTAGCTTTATCCATATTTATAACCACCCTTTCAATGAACTATTATGTTTAATTTATAATATGAAATAAAAATACATAAGAGAAATAGAAGAATATTATATCCAAAAACTAGAAGTTCCTTGAATTGGCTGTTTCCTGTGATCTTCATTGCCATTTTCCCAGTTTACAATTTTTTTCTTTTCTTTTTTTTTTTTCTTCCTGGATTCAAGTGATTCTCCTGCCTCAGCCTCCCAAGTAGCTGGGATTAACAGGCACCCACCACCATGCCCAGCTAATTTTTATATTTTTAGTTGAGACAGGATTTCACCATGTTGGCCAGGCACGTCTCAAACTCCTGACCTCAGGTGATGTGCCCTCCTTGGCCCCTCAAAGTGCCGGGATTACAGGCGTGAGCCACTGTGCCTGGCCCAGTTATCATTTCTTACAAAAGAGGCAGTAATTCCTGGCTGGCCTTGGCAGTTCCACTTTGTTCCTCTTCTATCTATTTCCCAGAGTAGTCTTTTTTTTTTTTTTTTGAGATGGAGTTTTGCTCTCGTTGCCCAGGCTGGAGTGCAATGGAGTGGTCTTGGCTCATTGCAACCTCCACATCCTGGGTTCAAGTGATTCTCCTGCCTCAGCCTCCCATGTTGCTGGGATTACAGGTGCCTGCCACCACACCCAGCTAATTTTTGTATTTTTAGTAGAGATGAGGTTTCGCCATGTTGGTCAGTCTGGTCTCAAACTCCTGACCTCAGGTGATCCACCTGTCTTGGCCTCCCAAAATTTTACAGGCGTGAGCCACGGTGCCTGGCCCAGAGTAGTCTTTTTTTTTTTTAAGAAGGTCCAAATTAATAGGTCTTTTATTGCATCATTTAAATATCACAAGTATGTCTTAGGAGTCATCTGGCATCTTCTTTCTGTAGCTGGATAACTCTTAGATCTTATTCATCAGCCTGCTGAACAGTTCCTTTTTCAGAGACATAGATACCGTCCAAAAATTTCCTGATATCCTTGTTTTTAACTGTTGTGGCTTGCTGAATCAAAGCTGCTGAATTTGAAACAAGCTCAGTGTCATTTCCTTCAAGGATTAATTCATCTTTCTGGGCTTGAGGTACTGAACAGGCAACACCTGGTCTCATCTGAACCCTGCGGATGTATTTTTCACCCAAGAAATTTTGGATTTCAACAAGAGACCCATTCTCCTGGATAACGTTACATTGATGGGGAAGTGAGCATACACAGACCTCATCTTGTAACGGAAGCCCAGTGTAACACCCTTGATCATGTTCTGTACATGACTACAAATAGTCCGAATGGTAGCCAGTTCCTTTCTGTTACCCCACCATTTGTCAACCCGGAGCCTCTTTTTTTTCTTTCCAAGGAGTCTGAGTTCTACGTTGATGTGATTGAAGTCCCTCCGCAGGGTTTCTCTGGGGCCCTTCACGATAACTGTGCATCTCTTCAGAGTAATGTCGACATTTTCTGGAATGTCGACAGTCTGATTGCTGAGAATGGTCTTCATTCTCACAGTAGACGCAGCAAAAAAAGTGGCCCAGAGTAGTCTTTTTAAGAATGCGAATTGGATGATGTCATTTTGTCATTTTCCTGCTTATAATTCTTTTGGATTTATCAGCAGGAAAACCGTAAAATAAATACAATTTATGTCTTGAAATTTTAAAATGGATTCCAAGTTTCTGTTGACATCTGCAACTTTTCTTCTGTTTTCATGAATGTATTAATCATAAAGTCTGTTACATTTTATAAATGCAATATGTCAATCAAATGAAGGTCTGCTTTTATTCTTTCCTCTTGGTTTCTTTATAGCTGCTTTTGTTTTTATAGATTGCCTTGTACCTTGTAATTTTGAACTGAATGCCAGATATTGTAACAAAAATTTCTAGAGATTCTGGAGGGGGTTAAGTTTTCTTTTAGCAGCCAGAGTAATCCTTATGGAGTATGTTGTCTGTTTCATAAACTATGTGATTATGTGTGTGTAGCTCTGTTTCTCTATTCTGTTCCATTGGATTATTTGCCTATAATTGCACCAGTATCACACTCTTACTATTTTAGCTTTATGATAGGTCTTGATATCTAGTAGTAAAATTCCTCTAGCACTTTGTTCTTCAAGATTGTCTTTACTATTCTGACCCTTTGCTTTTTTGTATATATTTTAGGATCACCTTTCCAATACTCAAAAAATAACATCACTGGGGTTTTGCTTGGAGTGCACTGGATCTAAAGATTGGTTTGAGGAGAATTAAGATGTTTACAATATTAAGTTTTAAAATCTATAAACATGGTATATCCATTTATTTACTTCTATAACTTTTCAGTATTAGCTTTTAAAAGTATACAAATCTTCATGTGTTAGATTTATTTCTAGATAATATTTTTTATTGCCTTTTGTAATTTACTTGCTATTCATTTTTTTTTTTTTTTTGCTGGTAACATACTTGATTTTTACATATTGACTTTGTTCCAAAATTTTTTGTTGTTGTTGTTAAAAAATAGAGATGAGTTTGCTGTGTTGGCCAGACTGGTCTCGAACTCCAGGCCTCAAGTGATCCACCCGCCTCTGCTTCCCAAAGTGCTGGGATTACAAGTGTGAGCCACTATGCCTGGCCTAAATTTATTTGAATTCTAATTACTTGTCTATACATTCTGATAGTATCTGTGTAGTTACATACAGGCATGTTGTTTGTAAATACTGACAGTTTTATTCATTCCAGTTCTTAAGTTTTTTTTATGGTTGGTTGTTTTGTTTTTTTTTTGCCCTATTGTGTGGGCTAGAACCTTTTAATATAATGTAAAATAAAAGTTAGGACATTGGGCTTTACCTACCAGGAGGGCACTTTTAAGTATTTCACCATACAGATGTTCGTAGTTGGCTTTTTGTAGCTACTCTTTATGAAAATAAGGACATTTTCTCCTGTTGCTAATTTTATCATGAATGGATGCTGAATTTTATGAAATGTATTTTCTGTGTTTCTTGAGATAATAATATGGTTAATTACTTTGATTTTTTTAAAAATATTCAAATGCCATTGCATTCGTGCAGCAAACCCATTTGTAGAGGATGTGTTTACCTTGTTGTATATTGCTAGGTTAAATTTGATAATATTTTATTAAGGTATTTTGTTCTGTTACATGAGGCAAAATTCTGTAATTCTTTATTTTCTTTTCTTTTTTCTTTTTTTTTGATTTAACTCTACCAGGGTGCTGTGGCTTACACCTGTAATCCCAGCACTTTGGAAAACTGAGGTGGGCGGATCACGTGAGGTCAGGGGTTTGAGATCAGCCTGGCCAACATGGTGAAACCCCATCTCTATAAAAAATACAAAAATAAGCTGGGTGTCATGGCGGGGGCCTGTAATCCCAGCCACTCGGAAGGTTGAGGCATGAGAATTGCTTGAACCCGGGAGGTGGAGGTTGCAGTGAGTTGAGATCACGCCACTGCACTCCAGCTTGGGCAAGTGAGACTCGGTCTCAAAAAAAAAAAAAAAAAAAGATTAACACTATCTTAAACCTATGATTTTCTTTTCTTGTAATGTCCATGTAAGGATTTGGCTTCAGAATTAGGCTGGTCTCATGAAACAACTCCCATTTTTGTATATCCTATAAAAGAGTTTGTACACTATTGTTATTGGTTTTTGTGTGTGTGTTTTGTTTTTGTTTTTTTTGAAACAGAATCTCGCTCTCTCTCATCCAGGCTGGAGTGCAGTGGCCAATCCTGGCTCATTGCAGCCTGGAACTCCCAGGCTCAGATGATCCTCTCGCCTCAGTCTCCCCGAGTAGCTGGGGCTATAGGAATGCACCACCATGCCTGGCTAATTTTTCTGTATTTTTTGTAGAGACAGAGTCTCACTATGTTGCCCAGGCTGGTCTTGAACTTCTGGGATCAAGCTATCCATCTGCCTTGGCTTCCAAAATGATGGACTACAGGCTAGTCAGCCACTGTGCCTGGCTTGTACTGTTTCTAACTTAAATGTTTGGAAGAGTTCATCAACAAAGCTGTCTGGGCCCAGTGTTTTTCTTGGACATTTTGTATGGAGATTTTAATATACGGCCTCAATTTCTTTGAAAGTTCAAAGACTATCCAGATTTTCTGTTTCTAGTTGTATCATTTTAGAAAATTTGATTTTCAAAGAATTGTCCTTTCTAAGTTTTCTAGCTTGTTGTCCCTCCGAGTTACCATGATATCCTGTTATCTTTTTATTATCAGTAGATTTGGTGGTGATGTCTTCTTTTTAATTACTGTAATTTTTAATTTGTGGGTTTTTTCCTCCCTTGATTTCTCTTCTTAAGGGTTTATCAATTTTATATTTTATATTTTTGCCTTTGATTTTTTTCCTCTTTTCTAAGTCTGCTTTCTACTTTATTGATTTCTTCTCTTTTTTTTCCTGTTTAAGATTTTCCTTTGCCTGTAAGTTTTCTAGCCCTTTGAGATGATGGTTGAGGTTACTAATATTAACCTTTCCTTATTGTAAGATATGCATTTTGAGCTTTAAATTTTTCTCTTAATCATTGCCTTAGGTACTGCACACATTTTCCTTATCAGTCATTTAAAAATAGTTTCTAAACATTATTTTCTACTTATTTTTCTGTTTCTCTAGTGTGGTCAGAGTACACATTCTGCATAACTGAAATTTAAGTCTTGCCTTTTGACCTAATTTTTTTTTTTCTTGGTAAATTTTTCATAATTTACTTGGAAAAAAATGTTAATCCTGCAGTTTTTGGGTTCAGTATGTGTCTGTTAGTTCAGGCTGCTTGAATATGTTGTTCCAGTATTTTATGTCCTTGTTAATTTTTTTGTCTGCTAATTCTATCATTTATTGAGATATGTATTAAAATATTCACTAGGATTATAGATTTATTTTTCTCTCTTTTTTTAACCTTTATATATTTTACAGCTATGTTATTCATTGTATACAAATTTAAAATTGTAATAACTTCCTGGTCAGTTGACCTTTTCACCATTCTGAGATATTTTTATCTCTAGTAATGCTACTTGCCTTCAAGTCTCCTTTGTTGGATATTAGTATTAGTAGGGTCACACCAGCTAAATTTGTTTGTTTGTTTTGTCTGTCTTTAAAAAAAAAATCTTTTAACTTCAGTCTTTTGGGTTCAAAGTGTGTCTTATAAACAGCATATTGTTGTGGTTTTAATATTCAGTCTGGATATCTTTTCCTTTTATTTAGAGTATTTTAAGCCATTATATGTAGTAGGACTCCTGATATATTTAATTTTATCACCTTTCTATTAGACGTACATTGTATTTATTTTTTATTTAAAAAATTGTAGTAAAATATAACAAAATTTACCATTTTAATAATTTTATTTTAAGAGACTGCATCTTGCTTTGTCACCCAGGCTGGAGTGCAGTGGTATGGTCATAGCTCACTGCAACCTTGAACCCCTGAGCTCAAGTGATCCTGCCTGAGTCTCCTGAGTAGCTGGGACTACAGGTGCGTGCCATTGTGCCTAGCTAATTAAAAAAAAATTTTTTTTTTTTGTAGAGACAGGGACTCACTATGTTGCCCAGGGTGGTCTTGAACTCCTGGCCTCAAGCGGTCGTCCTGCCTTGGCCTCTCAAAATGCTGGGAAATAGGCATGAGCTACCATGACCAGCCCATTTTAATCATTTTTAAGTATACAGTTCAGTGGCATTGGGTATATTCACATTGTTGATCAACCATAATTATCATCCATCTCCAGGCCTTTTTTTTTTTTTTAAATCTTGCAAAACTGAAACTCTGTTCATTAAACAATAACTCTCTGTTCTTCCCCTTCCTGATCTGGCTATCAGCGTTCTATTATACTTTTTGTCTCTATGAATTTGATTACTCTAGGTACCTTTAAGTGGAATCATATAGTATTTGTCCTTTTGTGACTGGCTTATTTTATTTACCATAATGTCTCAAGGTTCGTCCATGTTGTGTGGCACATATCAGAATTTCTTCCTTTTTAAGGCTGAATAATATTCTATTGTATTATAGAATGTATTATGCAGTGTATTGTACATTTTTGTTTATTTTAGCATCCATGGATACTTGGGTTGCCTCTACCTTTTGGTGATTTTGAGTAATGCTGCTGTGAACATGGGTGTTTTGTTTAAGTATCTGCTTTTGATTCTTTTTTTGTTTGTTTGTTTTGAGATGGAGTTTCACTCTTGTTGCCCAGGCTGGAGTGCAATGGCACAATCTCGGCTCACTGCAACCTCTATCTCCCAGGTTCAAGTGATTCTCCTGCCTCAGCCTCCCAAGTAGCTGAGATTACAGGCATGCACCACCACCCCCGGCTAATTTTTTGTATTTAGTAGAGATGGGGTTTCACCATGTTGGTCAGGCTGGTCTCGAACTCCTGACCTTGGGTGATCCACCCACCTCGGCCTCCCAAAGTGCTGGGATTACAGGCTTCTGCCACTGCGCCCGGCTGCTTTCGATTCTTTTGGGTATGCTCAGAGGTGGAATTTCTGGATCATATGGTAATTCTGTGTTTAATTTTTAAGGAACTGCCACACTGCTTTCTCCCGTGACTGCACCATTTTACATTCCCGGACAAATTCACAAGGGTTGCAGTCTGCATACTGGGCAACCTTTGGCATTTGCTGTTTTTGTTTTCTGTAAGGACCATCCTCATTACTGGAGTGTCAGATGGTACCCCATGATAGTTCTAATTGACGTACTTTTATGTTCTTTTTTCTCTGCTTTTTTTTTTTCCTTCCTTTGGATCAAACATTTTGTATTGTTATTTCCTCCTGTTGTTGGTGATACATTATTTTTTGCTACTTTTATGCTGTACTTTCTTTATGCTTTAGTACTAAATATAATATGTATCTATTTTTTTTTTTTTTTTTTTTTTTTTTACAATTCCTTTTCACTAAGTCAGTCTCTGGTGTCTCTAGAGATCATAGCATGCATTCATTTATCCAGCCCACCTCTTGCATGATTGCTCCCACGCATTTTAATTCTACATATTTTAAACACCACAACACTGTATTTAATTGTTCTGTGTGGTCAATATTGATTTATCTTTACCCATCTTTTTTTTTTTTTTTAATCTTGTACCTTTACTCTTTAATTCTTTCTGCATTTATATTACTCTGAAGAGTTCTTTTTGTTGTTGTTGCTGTCTTTTTTTTTTAACCGATCACACTTATTTAATAAAAATATCTAGTTTAATAATTTTTTTAGATAAGACATTCAATTAACAACATGTCTAGTTTAATAAACCATTAGTATTTCTTTTAATGAAAGTCTGCTGGTGCAGAATTCTGTTTCTGTTGAAAATGTTATTTTTTCCCTCATGTTGGAGGATCTATTTGCTGTATATGTCACTATAGATTTTCAGTTATTTTTTCCAGCATTTCAAGATACTGTTATCTTTCACTTTCTGTTATTGATGTTGAAGTTAGCTCTAGCTCTAAGTCTTGTCACTCCTTTGAAGGCTGTGAATCTCCCCTATGCCTCCTCCGCCTACCCCCAGCTGCACTTAAAGTTTTCCCTTTTTCTTTGGTTTTCATCACGGTAACTATGTTGTGCCTTGAAATTTTCTTTGTGCCTCTCTTGCTTGGGATTCTTGGAGTTTCTTCAGTCTGTTGGCTGATACTTTGATATCAGTTTTAGAAAATCCAGAATTCAAGATCTTTTCAATATTGCTTCTGCTGCATTCTGTCTTCTCTTTCTGGATCTTGCACTTACACTGTGTTTCACATGTCTCTCATTGGTCTTTTCTGTGTTTTCCATATTTTATTTTTGAATCTCTGGGCTTTAATTTGGTGTTTTCTTTTGACCTGTCAAGTTCAAAAATCCTGATTTTTGCTGTTGAATCTTCTTTTAATGCCATTTATTTTAACTTTTGGTTCTTCAGTGGTAGAATTTTTGTTTCTTCCTGTAGATTTCAGTTCTCTAGTGAAAATTGCTATTTTTAAAATATATTCCTCTTATCTTTTCCTCTATTTCCTTGAACATATTAATCATTATGTTTGTTAACACCAGTATCTGGGTTGCATGTGTGTTTGGTTCTGTTTTATATATATTTTCTTTTAACTTTTGGTCATATGATCCTGTTTCTTGGCATCCTAGTTATTTTCGACTAAATCCTGGGATTGTGTCTTTAAAGATTGTAGATATTCCTGAAGGTGATAACTTCCTCTGGAAAAGGCTCGTCCTTTCTTCTACTGAAGCGGATGCAGTGGGAGCTGGTCACCTTACTCCAGGCAGATACTGGGTAGAGTGAAGGCCAGGTTGTTGTTTTAGTAAGGCATCTGCTGCTTCTGGTTTCTTCAGGCTTTCATCTGGAAGCTTGATTTTGCTCACTACACCATATTTCCTTGGAGGCTTCTGAACTAATGTTTGTTTGATCCTGAGCTCCGCTTTTCAGAGTTTTAGTTTATCTTTTTGGACTTCACAGCTCAGAATTTGACAGATACCATGGGAGGGAAAGCATACAACTGTATGCTTAAGACCTCTCCTGCGCTCTCATTTTACTACCATATAGCCTTGTCAGACTGCGCAAGGTTCTGCTTGTTTCTTTCTGCTAGCCATGGCTGTCTCCTCAGGGCCCAACATAATTCTCAGCCTCTTGCCTGTGCCTCCTGTTGTCTGAGAAAAAAGTGGCTTCAGATGATCAGCTCACTTCTCCACAGTTCTCCCCTCTCTGAATCCTTGGTCCCTCTTGTCCTCACTGCTTTGGCAGCTCTTGGGTGCCTTTAAAGAGATAATTTTTGTATTTATCTGTCTCTTCTACTTTCTGAGAGTTACAAGCTTTTTTTGTCCTACTTGGAGGTATTACAGAAGTCTAGACTGAGTTTTGAATTTACATAGCTACTTGCAGTGATTTAGTGTGATTTGAGATTTTTACTACAGTCTCACTGACAATGGTGGTTTCTTTTGTTTTTGGTTTTTTTTTTTTTTTTTTTGAGACGGAGTTTTGCTCTCATTGTCCAGGCTGGAGAGCAATGGCGTGACCGTGACTCACTGCAACGTCTGCCTCCCGGGTTTGATTTTCCTGCCTCAGCCTCCTGAGTAGCTGGGATTACAGGCGCCTGCCACAATGCCTGGCTAATTTTTTGTATTTTTAGTAGAGATAGGGCTTCACCATCTTGGCCAGGCTGATCTCGAACTCCTGATCTTAGGTGATCCACCTGTCTCGGCCTCCCAAAGTGCTGGGATTACAGGTGTGAGCCACCACGCCCGGCCAGTGGTGTTTGTTTAAAATAAAAATGTACTTCTTTAATTAATGCTAAATAAGATTGCTTTAATTTGACTTTTTTGTTACCTGGGAGTATATTTTCCTGTTTTTTTTTTTTTTCTATTTGTATTTACTCTTCAGTGGACTGTTTCCTTTGAGCCTTTCACAGGCACATTCTCCTCCTAACCTGTGTGGCAAGTTTACTACTCTAAAGTTTTCTTAGTTGCAAATCATACAGATGCTTAGGAAATTATGAAATAATTTACTGTAAGAAGTCAGGAGGGAGTCAAGGGTAGGAGTTTTTTGGGTCTCTGTGTTTTGTTTTCTTGTACATTTATGTTGTTTCCTGTACCACCTGCTTTAGATGGTTGGTTAGCTTGTGCAGATCCTATAGTGGTCTTCCTTTTAAGACCAGAATCTGTAATCACCTCAGGCTCTGATGTCCAAAGTAAATGAGGTTGGTCCAGTTAGCAGCAGGTATCTATCCTCTCCCTTTATTGTGGCTACAGACGGAGAAATGGGATTCTTTACCTGTTCTTTATGGGAGAAGGGCAGGGTTTCTACGAGGAAGGTGTGTGAATGGAGAAGAAATGATTGACATCTCTGGTGAAACAGTGGGCATGCAAGGTGGGATGCAGGCAGCATTTCAGATTCAGAAATGTAGGCCACAATTTCCTATCTGCAGTTCAGAAGCCTGAAAAGCACGGAAAACACAGTTATTCTTAAGTTTATGGCATATTCATTTTTGACAAAACTGGAACTGATATGGGTGAGGCATTTATTACATTTTGAATATTCATATGTTTCATTGCAAATGTTATGTTTACTACACGGCCCTACCTCATGGAGCTTTCAGCCAGAACAGTTAGAGTTCCTGGATCTCTAGTTCAGGTAACCCCCAAAACCCTCCAAACACGTGTAAACGTCTTCATTCTTAGAAATATTACTGAATGTATATGTCACCACTCTTAAAATATTTCCAATAGGAGAAAACTGTAATAGAATACTTAAGATAGTGAGTAATGATTACTGAAAGAAAAAAAGAGCCCAGTTTGTAGGTAAAGCCAACAAGGGAGTGAGATGTACACTGCCAGAGCACGTTAGACATAGTCCGATATTTGTGTAAAACGAGACTAGATTGGAATACAGGAAAAAATGCTTAGAAACCTGTGTAGGAGGAATCTGGCTAAAACATAAAGGTAAAGATTAAGGAGACTTTTGATTCCATCTTAGCTAACACTTTAAATAAGAACATGTAAGTGTTTTCAGAAGTGGCTCCATATAATTGGACTTAGCGTTCATTAGCAGTTTTGCTTTGCAGCATATTTAGAACATAATTTGTTTAAAATTGAAATGGTTTTCTTTACTTTTATGGTGGTTTATTTATGTATTTATTTATTTTTGGGGACAGGGTCTCCGTCTGTCTCCCAGGCTGGAGTGCAGTGGTGTGATCTCGGCTCTCTGCAACCTCCACCTCCTTGGTTCAAGCAATTCAAGCTACGTGAGTAGCTGGAATTACAGGCATGCACCACCACGCCTGGCTAATTTTTGTATTTTTGGTAGAGACGGGTTTTCACCATGTTGGCTAGGCTGGTCTGAACTCCTGGCATCATGTGAGATCTACTGGCCTTGGCCTCAAAGTGCTAAGATTACAGGCGTGAGCCACTCTGCTCGGACTGTGGTGGTTTTTATACAGCAACACTCAATTTATTACAGTTTATCGCAGTGCTTATTGCATTTTTTTCTGTTAGGAACCTGTAGTCAATTCCTCCCTTCTTTGCAAAGGGGTTTACTTAAAAGATTTGTAATTTTTGTAAATTTTGTTGAAAGTACACTATTTGCATACTTTGGTAATGATATTTATACATCTACTTGACAAATCTATCTTTTAAGAAATTATTTTCAGCTTTTAAGTAACTGTCACATAACATGTATGTCCAGTATCCATTGGCTTCAGCTCCCACTGATACTATTTTCTTTTTGACTCAGCAGCTTTAAAACCAAAATAGTAAGATCTGTCTTGAAGCCACAGTCTAGCAGGAGAAGCAAACTATATAAATTTAGACAGCTCTGATTAGCACAGTTCCCAAACTGTTATATTATGCATTAACCCATACAGGAAGAATTTAAAATTGCAGTATGGTGAGAAAAGTTTTAGAAGTGAAGCATTTTTGAGAAAAGTATCAAAGATGAAGAAGTACTCTTGACCTTTTAGGCTTTCTGTTCCAGTCTAGTTTTAGTGTGGCATTGTATTTAACTTGCCTTAGAAACTCATAGGTTTATGCCCTCTTGTGGTCTGTCACCAATATAAATAGCACAAATAAAAATTTTAAGTACTGGAGATCTTACTGCATGTTACTGCTCTCCTTTATAAAATAATTTTTAAAAAGCAGCTTCTGAGGAACAACAGCTAAGAAATTATTATTCCTGTCTTCCATATAATGTGTGGACCTTAAAAGTTACCAAATGTTATTTTAACCCTTGGTAACAAAATGTATGTGTATGTTAGCTGGACACTAATGAACAGAAAAATATTGTTGGATGGGCTGTCCATCGTTGTCCTTCTAGGTGTCTAACCCTATTAATTTATAAGTGTCTTAAAAATGTGATGAGGTGTGATAGTAATTGTAGGGCTAGCACATTACCCTTCTACCTTCACCTAAACATACACAGATATACTAGTAAATGATGCTTGGGAAATGTGTTGTTTATACTTACTTGTTTCATCTGAAAGGGTCAGGAGCTGTAGGAGGCATTGGAAGAAATCAGGATTATAATGTTAGTGAACTGGTGAACTTAAGCTTACAGAATTTGCTTTTACTGACATGATTGGCAAAGTCTTATTCGTGAGTGTGGGACTGAGGAACTAACTAGTGGAGGAGAAACAGCAATAGCAGTCAGTGTTTTAAGACTGCAGCTGTAACCAGTGTTTTTCTGCTGTTATCCAGTAAGCCGCATGATGGTTGGAAGCAGGCCAGTTATAGGGACTGTGCACTTTAGGATTAGATAGAATCCCTGTTAGAAAGACTTGGTTTTAAAACTGATCTCATCTCTTACCAGTTCCTGGACAGTTGTGTAATATTAAGTAAGTTACTTCATCTCTGAATACAGGTTTCCTCTGCAAATAAAGATTTAAACCGCCTTCATTGAACTCTTTGCAGTTTGTTTTGTCACGTGCAGTGTTGGCATTTACTCCTGTTGTTATTGCTCATAGGTTAAAGACAGTTTTGTGTTGCAAAGAATGAATACCATATGACTTTGTAGCCACCGGGTTGTTGGTAAAGACTCCTAAATAGTGGTAAATCAGCTCATAGTTCTTTTTCTTTACTGTGGACTTACTGCTGTACTTCTATGTAGGTACATACTTTATTATAAATTCTTGAGTGTAAGCGAGGTCATTATATTAAAGAATTTGCTAGTTCAGTTATTTTAAAGTTGAAGCCTAGTAACTATTTTTAAGAAAAATGAAAATAATACAATAAGTTTTTTTTCTTTAGGGGCACTATTTGCATGTTTTGGCAGGTTTAAAAAATAAAAAAAAACTAGTATTGTTCCTCCATTGTGGTCTTACTTTTGTGGAGGACAGCAAAGTAATGAAATGTTTTTGTTTCTTTTGCTGTGTTTTTCAAGTGTTGCTTGTAGAACAAGGCTCGCTGCCTTATGGTTACTCTTAAAATTTAATACTTAAAGTAATTAATCTGAGTCTCCTTTCAGGAGAAATAAGATTATTTAGTATGATTTAACCTAAGGGAAAAATATTTGTTTTTATAACACCTTCTAAAATTTCTAAGTTGTAGAAATTTACTAATTTTTTCCTTTTTTTTTTTTTTGAGATGGAGTCTCGTTCTGTTGCCTAGGCTGGAGTGCAGTGGCGCGATCTCGGCTTACTGCAAGCTCTGCCTCCCGGGTTCATGCCATTCTCCTACCTCAGCCTCCCGAGTAGCTAGGACTACAGGCGCCTGCCACCATGCCCGGCCGTTTTTTTGTATTTTTAGTAGAGATGGGGTTTCACTGTGTTAGCCAGGATGGTCTCGATCTCCTGACCTCGTGATCCACCCGCCTCGGCCTCCCAAAGTGCTGGGATTACAGGCGTGAGCCACTGCGTCTGGCCAAAATTTACTGATTTTTTCTTTTGAATAACTTGCTGTGAAATAGAAGACAACTAAAAAAAAAAACCCCTCTAAATATAATAGAACTGCTTGGGCTTAAATCTTTTTTGCAAGTAGGTGGACCATAAATCATATAAACAAAGATAACCTAGACGTGCCATCAGAAGGCTGGTCTATATATTTTTATATCTGCCTCTTTCATCTTTTCCCTTATTTCTGATTTCCAAAATGTCACTTCTTTAGTTTACATTTGGATAGTGCTTATTTGAAGTCTCTGATATTCTAAACACTATATGTAACTAATAAAGACTTTAAAATGTAAGGCAGCATTTTGGTAGTGAAAATTTCTCTTGTACATTGTGAAATGGATTTTGTTGGTCTATCTTCCTAGGGAGACTATTTAAGGGAAGTAAAAGGAACAGGGCAAGTATGGCCGGAACAAAGTGGAGGGTAGACTATGGGGAGTGATGGCAAGAACACATGCCATTCTACCAGTGACTTGTTTCTTAAACATAAAAAGCATATGTGCCAAATTTGCATATTTACTAATTAAAAAGGCTTCCTGGAAACATTAGGTAGACTATCTTCTATAACCTTTAACACCGTCACTAATGGATATAGCTTAGAAGATTTCCTCTAAGGTCCTTTAAATAATGTAAATGATTATGAATGTGTAACTAGTTAATATGCAGCTATGAAAGGATTATCATGTAGAGGTTAATGAACATTCTGCTCTTATGGTTTGCAGGGCTTTGCTTTCTGTGCTTTTGGCTCTCTTCATGCTTGGAAACACATGCATTGGGATTGGAAAACATCCTGACTGTTTTTGGGTCTCATCTTTTAATGGGGTTGTTAAATAGGAACTTTATGAAAAGGATTTTATGAGCATTTTTTTCCTTTTTCAATTTACATTTAATTCTATTTGTCTATTTTGTAATTACTGCCAAATCAGAAACAGTGAAATGGATTGATGTAGTTTTAGCTTGGCTCTTCCAGATGTAAAGTCAGTACTCTATTATATATTGCCACTGTTATTAAGTGTTGCTATGTGATTGATACTTACTGAGAGATCTTCATTCTAAAATGGACTTTTTATGCTGAGTTAATATGTAGTATGGTTGGGTTTCTGATTATAGCATGTATTTTGGTACAGAATTTCTGTCTTAGTATTTAAAATGTCCCAAAAGAGGACATTTATTTCAGGAGTTAAATGTTATAATAGAGGAATTTAGTGACAGGTCTAAAAAAAATCTTGTGTGTTTTTTTTTTTTTTTTGCTGGGAGGGGGTGGTGAAACACTGAGCATATACAAGAGACAATATTGGGGTTTAGAGCAGTGAACTAGAGCAGCGTTTTGCAAACCAGATAATGTTGCTGTCTTTTTCTCATGGCCTAGTCTTAAGCATTTTGGCTTTCATCACCTAGTTTCTCTGTCTCTAAAATGGTATATGGTATTCTAGACTGCTGTTTAAAATTTTCATTAATAGGTAATTTAAAGTAGATAATTAGCAAACCTTGAAAACAGTGTTAATTCTTAAATTGTCGTTCAAAAATAGTGTTATTTTTTTAAATTGCATTTTTCTTTATTGTCTAGTCTTATTTTCTGAGCATTTTGAGAATCTACTGACATATCTCCAAGGAAAACAAATAACTTTTGTACTTAAATTCATTGTTTTAGTATTATAAACATAGTTTAAACTGGCTGTGAAGTGCTTACAATCTTTATCATAATTCACTGGGGAACAAATGAGCTGTTCAGAGCATCTCCTTATCCCAAGTATTTCTTCTTGAAAATGTAGTAGAAAAATATCACTGAATTCATTTTTTAATGTGTCAGAATAAAAATTACAGGTGAAAATGTTTGGAGATATACTGACAAAATAAAATATTTTCACTACTGTCATTTCTTTTTTTTTTAACTGACGAAACGTGGATGTTACATTGGTTTCTTGTTATTTATAACATTTACATATTCTACGAAATATGTAATATTGAAAACAGGTCTGTAGATTGTACAAAATACTAGTTATCTTATATCATATGTCACCTAATAGTTATGAAGCGGGTTTTGTACCAAAGTATGAATCAGAAAGCTGTAATTTGTTCTGCAGTTATCAGCCTGCATTAGAGGGTTATGATAAAGTGTGCTGCTTAAAAACTAACATTCACATCTCTCTGCATTTGACAAATAAAAATGTATACTGAGATGCTATTAAATCTGTAAAGCCAATGTTGAGTTTTCAGATACACTGATTTTTGTAGCTCTGTGTATAGCTCTGTTTTTTCATGAGTAGTTATCTGTTTTCATGACAGGTGGTCACTAACTGCCAAGAGAGAATCCAGCATTGGTGAGTGAAAAATGGTTTTATTACACTTCTGAAATACTGATGGGGTAACCTACTTGTGTTCAGATAATGTGTTTACTGTTTGTGTGTGTGTGTGTATGTATGACTAGTAATTGAATTCTTCTAGTAGTCTCCATTTTGAATGCCTTTAATACTAATTTATATTGTCTTTGACCCTTTTCTGAATTACACATTTCTGATTTCCTGACATTGTGTTACTACTTGTATTTATTCTAAGTGCCTTCTTTTCTTTTCTGAGAATAATATTAATATCATTATGGAGACTGAGACATTTTTGAATGTGACATAGCTCTATTTTGGGGATATTTCTTACATTTTAATAGAAAAATAATGGGAATCAGTTACTTTAAAATAATGATGGAAATAGGGCACAGAAATGTTTTCCCAAAGTTTGAAAAAAATATCTAATTTTCTACTTTTCAGAGCTTGTTTTATTGACTGTACTTTTTTTTTAGAGAGAAAGCATATCTATTTTAATGTGCTAATCTATAGTTAATAGGACCATGTTTGGTAAATAACACACTTTCCTTTGGCTTCTGAGGAAAATGCTCGATTTAATGGTGAATAAAATCTTACATTATGAGTTGTCATGAGGTATAGCTGTTGATCTTACAGATATCAAATTACAATATATCCATGCTGTGCTTACGAAGATTTTACTGAGAGAACAACAGGAGCTGTCTTGATTATTGTCTGCAGGGTTATTGCAAAAATCATGGTAACTGCCCCTTTAGTGGTGAGATTAAACCTTCGGTTATACACCATCAAGCATATAATATTTTAAATTTATTTTAAGAGGCTTTTTCTTCATGCCTGAGAGATCTCCAAGGAAATAATTTATAGTTAGTGTATATCAAATGTTTTTTGGTTTAAATGCACATAGGCTGCAGGCAGTGGATAAGAGTGAAAATTGGTGCAATCTGTACACATCATCTTATTAAATTTTGACTATTGGCTTGCAGAGAATAATCTAAAACTAATAATATCCACTTTATAAATAAAAATTCAGGACTTCATTAATTTTCAATAAATGCATCGTTGTAGTTGCTTCCAGTGGTGGTGTAAGTGTGTCAACATTTCCATAATGGACCATTCGCCTTTCATTATACATTCAGTTCAGGTTAAAACTTGAAATACAAGTCGTTGGCTAAAGAATTTTTTTCCTTGCACATTTAGTCAGAGTGGCCCATTTTACAAATAATTTCCAGAGGAAGTTTTATTAGCGTGGACTTCTATCTATTGGTTTTGGTAAGAAGTTCAGGAAATTTGAAAGGTATTCACTGGAAATAGATGCTAGTTTACATAAAAGGGTGAATGGTAACTTGCTTCTGGTTTGTTTTATAAGATTCTTATTAGAGTTTTTTAAGGATAAGGGCACGTTTTCATCCTTTTATTCACAGCCCCTACTGCTGTGTTTGGCACAAAATAGACACTTGATAAATGTTTGAGTAAATGAAGACCAAATATGTGGTTATTTTCTATATAACATTTTAGTTTACAAATACTCTAGTAGTGCACAAGTCTAGTGAGCAGTGACAGAAATGTGACATTTACTTCATGGCAGGTTCATGTGACCCTCAATTTCACTTTTCAGTTTTTTAAAACCCTCTAAACTGTAGAAGCTTAGCAAATTTGCCTACACATATCTTGAAGTAATATAGTACTTTATACATTAAAAAAATTATTTTTTTCCGGTTAAAATTTGCATTTTCCTCTGAATCATTTCTGGTTTGGTTCAGGAAACAGACTTTTCTCTTCGCTTTTAATGAAGATCTATACATGGTATATTGCTCAAATCTGAATGGCCAGTAAATTCATCAATTCATTATATCAAAAAATTGAAACCAAAGTGTCACCATCTCCCCGAAAACCAGGAAATTGCTGTTTGGGAGAGTCGTGGAATTCTTATGATATTTTTGCATTCTCTTAATTCCTCAAACAATGGTTGAGTTTCTACCATATGCCAGTATTGTGCTGCTGTTTGGAATTGAAAGACCCTGCCATAGAAGAATTCATAGTCAGACATATAATGGGGAAATCACGATAATTTTGTGCTATTTGCAGAGATATGAAGCAACTACAGGAGTTCAGAGGCTGGAGCCGTTCTTAGGGTGTCTCACACACTACTTTTAAAAGCATGTTGCTTTAATTCCTATTTAACCCTTGGTATTAGCCTAGTCTAAAAT
The DNA here is from genome assembly GCF_028885625.2 of Pongo pygmaeus. Lineage (NCBI taxonomy): Eukaryota > Metazoa > Chordata > Mammalia > Primates > Hominidae > Pongo > Pongo pygmaeus. The sequence goes on from NC_072393.2 coordinate 35,141,055, forward strand.
GTAATTTCTGTTAAGCTCCTATTCTTTATGAGTACACACCAGTATAATAAAGAAGAACAAAATATATGGTTTGAAAAATGCATTATTATGCTGGTGATGTTTATGCTTGTTTGTATAATTTTTAAGGGATTCTTTAAGGAACAGGTATATGTATTCTAGGTTCAGAAATAATCTAAATTGGTTTTTGTTTAAAAAAAATGTAGGACAGGGAGTAAAAATATTTGTAGAAAAATAGGAGTGAAAATGGTCTGGGACCACAGGATCTACCCAAAAAAATCTTTGAGAAAATTAATTTAAATCCTAGAACTTTGGTGAACTAAGAAATTTATAATATTTGTTTAGTTAATAACAGATAAAAAGGAAAGATTCAAGCCTAATGGATGAGAATTTGTACAACATTATTTTAGAGCTAATAATAATGGTTTTCAGTTTAGTGAGGATTTAAAAAATGTTTCTGAATCAAACTTTTTTTCTTTATAATCCCTTTTAACTAACTCAGGAAATAAGGTATTATGAAATCCACACACTGTCATCTCCTTAAAGTATGAGGATACTTCCCACTGTTTGGTCCACTAGTGGCTGATTATTTTGTTTGTGGATTATTTGTAATTTTCTTTTTAATTCTTCCTTAAACAGCATGGCATTTGGAGTCACAGACCTGTATTTGAATCCTGTCATTTACTAGCGTTTTGACCTTGAACAATTATGCTAAGAGTCTCAGTTTTTTCTTGTAAAGTGATGATGATGCTACTTAACTCACAGGGTTGTAGTGAAGGTCAAATGAGACCATGTCTATAGAACACCCTGCCCGGCACTCAATAAGTATTCATAGGAGCCCATATACCTCTTTTGAAAATTTTAATTGTCAGACAAATAAAGAAAAAAGCCAGTGCTTTGTAAATATTTGTGAATATTTAGTGTTCATTCTGTTTTTTGTCATGATGGAGAGAAAGTTGGGTTTCTGTGAATTATTGTTACAGCTTTACATTAATATTTTTAAATCACTTTTTGGTATGAAGAATTTCAAATGAAAGGTGATAGAGTAGTATGGTGAATCCTCATGTACTCATCAGTCAGCTTTGATAATCATCAACTGATGATTTTCTCTAAACTGTTTCATTTCAACATCTTATCTTGCCATCTACTCCTACCTCCAATTTTTTTTTAACTTTTATTTTAGATTTGGGAGGTACATGTAGAGGTTTGTTGCAAAGGTGCATTGCATGATGCTGAGATTTGAGGTACAATTGAACCCATCACCCAGATAGCATAGTACCCAGTAGGCAGTTATTCAGCCCTTGCCCCTGCCCTTTCTCACCGCTCTTGTATTCCCCAGTGTTTATTGTTCCCATCTTTATGTCCATGTGTCCCCAGTGGTTAGCTCCCACTTATAAGTGAGAATATACAGTATTTGGTTTTCTGTTTCTGCATTAGTTCGCTTAGGATAATGGCCTCCTGCTGCATCCATGTTACTGCAAATATTTCTTCTTTTTTATGGGTGTGTAGTAGTCCGTAGTATATATGTATCTATCACATTTTTATTATGCGGCTCACTGTTGATGGGCACTTGGATTGATTCCATGTCTTTGCTATTTGAACAGTGTGGTAGTGAACATACAGGTGCATGTATCTTTTTGGCAGAATGCTTTTTTTTTTGGAGTGGTCTATATTCAGTAATGGATTGCTGGGTTGAATGGTTGTTCAGTTTAGTTCTTTGAGAAATCTCCAAATTGCTGTCCACAGTGGCTGGACATTCCCACTAACAGTGTAAAAGCATTCCTTTTCTCTGCAGTCCTGCCAACATCTGTTCTTTTTTGACTTTTTAATAAAAACTATTTTGCCTATCCCACCTCCAATTTTGAAATGAATCTAAGCCATATCATTCCATCTGGAAATATTTCAGTATATATCTTTAAGAGACAAGAAAGACTGTATATTAACTTTTTAAAATTTAAATAAAAAATATTTAATTAGACAATACATTTACATGTTTCAAAATTTAGGAGGTATGAAAGGATGTAAATGATGTATAGGTTGCTCCTAACTTTGTCCCGTAATTCTCAGTTCTGTTTACTTTTTTTTTTTTTTTTTTTTTTTGAGATGGAGTCTCACTCTCTCATCCAGGCTAGAGTGCAATGGTATGGTTTTGGCTCACTGCAACTTCTGCCTCCCGGGTTCAAGCTATTCTCCTGCCTCAGCCTCCCAAGTAGCTGAGATTACAGGCGCATGCTGCCATGCCCGGTTAATTTTTTTAGTATTTTAGTAGAAACGGGGTTTCACCGTGTTGCCCAGGCTGGTCTCAAACTCCTGAGCTCAGGCAATGCACCCTCCTCGGCCTCCTAAAGTGCTAGGATTACAGGCGTGAGCCACCGCACCCGGCCCCTCAGTTCTGTTTCCTGGAAGCAGCAGTTTTTTTACCAATTTCTCATAAATCTTTTCAGAAATGGTTTGCATAATGTAAGTGTTTGTATATGTATGTGTGTGTGTTGTGTGTGTGTATTCATCTACATGTTTATATACGGCTCCCATCCTTTTGGACAAAAATGAAATCAGATTGTACCTGTTCATTTAATACTATACCTACCGTGTATCATTAACTAACAGTTCCTCTTTACCTCATTCCATACATTTCGCTGTGTGTCAGACATTTAACTTTTAGGATTACTAAATGAGACCTGGAACTATTTTTTTTTTAAATAAATAATTGCTACATCACTGAGAGTATAGCTCTATAACTCAAAATATATCCTTTCTAAGATGATATATCTGTTATTTTATTGCTCCTTAGTAAAATTACTGCAAAACTTAGTGGCTTGAAACAACCACCATTTACTTGCACATGATTCAGTGGGTGTGCATATTAAGCTGGGCTCACCTGTGTGGTTCTTCTGCTACTTGTCCGGGCTCACTGCTTTGGTTGCAGCCAGTTGGTGGCCAGGTCAGCTGTGTTGTCCAGAATGGCCTCACCCTCAAGTCTGGTGGTTAGTGCTGTTGGTTGAGCCTCTGCTTCTATGTGCTCTTTTGTCCAGCTTACTTTCTGTGGGCATCTCAGAGGAGCAAGAATGGAAGCTGCAAGGCCACGTTATGTTGGTCAAAGGAAGGGCCAGCGCAGATTCACAAGGTGGGAAGATAACACCCACCTGTTGAGAGGAGGCGTGAAAAAGAATTAATGGTCATTTTTAATGCACTGCAATGACTTTATTGAATAGGTCCTACACACACAAAAAGGAAGTCTCCGTCCTTTATGTTGACTGGTGAGAATGAAATGAAATAGTACATGTGATGCCTGGCAGATCATCTTTATGTTAGGCATTACTTACAATCGTAAATCGTATGCATGTGAGTTGTAAAAAATTTATTGCCTTGCTTCCTTTGTTTTAAAAGGATTTTTGGTAAAGGTATCTTTGAAATTACATGAAGCAGACTTAAATATAGAAGATACTTTGTTCAGATGTTTAATTTTGGAAAGAATACTTTAAATTTAGACATAAAAGTTCCAAAACACTTTGGCATGTGAGTTTTGGGAGAGTCTAAAGCAAATACTCGACATTTTTTTATTTTTCAAAGGAAACTGGGCAAAAATAATTGTTCAGAGGAAAAGAGTAACTAGCTTCTGTTAGAATTTATAAAGTATATGGTAGGAAATAACTAAGAAAGCATACCTGTATAGGTAAAAATCTCAGGTGAAGATTTGATTTTCTCTCTCTCTCTCTTTTTTTTTTTTTCCTTCTGTTGGAGCTACTCTTTCCTATCAATCAGTCGGGATGGAGATAACTGTTTTATGCACACATTGTATATCTGTCTATATGTCTCATGTTTTTGAGGCATTCCTTGTGCACAGAAGCACTGAACTATTTCGTTGTAACAATGCCATGGTTTACAGTATATTTCATATGAATACCTGAAACTGTTTTCTTGAGTTGCCTTCACATGCTATATAAAATTTATTTTATTATGTATAATATGTGAAATATTGATCTGCATACCTTTAAAACTTGTAAAAGCTGATGACTTTGTTCTACAGTGTTAGGTAGATTTGTAAACTGTGTTTTTCAGAGTCCATATTTTACTGACTACAAAGTTTTCAGTCACTGTTTTGTAGAGGGCCTTCTGTTTGGGCTTTTTCTTTATGTTATTTTTTCTTTTTTTCCTCCTCTTGAGTGGAGCAGAGAGCAACTTCCAAACTTTCTGGAAATTTTGCATGTTTTTGTTGTTGGAGTTTCTGTAGTTGTTTATGAAAGTCTTAGGGATAAGGGGGAAGAATCATATATGTCAAATCTTGTCATTCTTTAAGTTTCTGCACAGTTTTAAAAAATGGTGTGAGTTAGTACATGCGCTAGTGATTAAGTGAGTTTAGAACTCGTGTGTGTAATATTTCAAAGCAAATTAACAGGCAAAAAAAAAAAGATTCAAGTCGAATGTTTAAAGAATTTTTTTTTAAATCTGAGTTAGGTTTTTAAATGGTTATTTTGAATATAAAATGAATGCATGCTTAGTTATGGAAAAGTTGAAATAAGAAAGGAATAAAGATAAATTTACTCATAATTGTAAAGAGAAGCTAATTCTCTCCCTGTTTTTAAAACATTCCCTTTTATTCCCTCTAGCTTCTTAATTCTGTATGTGTATTTATGTGACTGAAGTCAAACTGTAAATGCTTTTTTCTTTTCCTTCTCTTTTTAAAGAGTTAAATGATTTTTAACTTGTAATTAGAATTTATTACTTGTAGGAGTCCTCAAGCTTTTATATCATGTTTTTGGAAGCAACCAGCTAGTTTAATCTTTAACGCACTTTTGAAAATGAAAGGAAAACTTACATGTTATAGGAGAGTTTTTTTCCCCTGAAGAGTTTTAAACTATTATTAAAAAAAATCCCTAATCACATTTCATCACCTAGAATAGTCTTTGATGACGATGTGTTTCCAGTGTCAATATGGTTTGGTTCAGTTTCCCATGACCAGCTCCAGCCCAGTAGTATCTGACTGAGGCAAAGGGCTTAGGGCTTACTGCTTTGGGCACACCTCATGATTTTTTATCTTTGTCTCAACTGTATTAGTTTTGAAAACTGTACTTCTTTGTACTTTTTTTCATTTTCCATTTTTTTTTTATGAAGAGTAACATCCAATAAAACTCTTAAGCACAGAGTCCTGTTTGAGGATGAAGATGTAAATATTGCAACAACCACAGTGCTTGTCTGAGAAGCGCATCACTTGGTGATAATCCTGAGTGCTTGTTCTTATTTTGAGAAATGTAAGTCCAGATTCCACTATACCAAAGACAGATTAGGGTGGGTATCAGTGTAAGACTTGAGAGAAATGTAGGCTGTGAAAAATGGAGGCATGCCTATAATTTACTTTTTACTAATTCATATTGAACTCATGACCAAATTGGTGAGGGTTTTCACATTTTTCTTTTATTTTTAAGTCAATTGATAATTTTGAGGATTTTAAATATTTGGTGGGTTCAAAACCAGGATTGCCATTTTTCACTGTTGTAAAACCTCTTGAGAAACTTTAACCCGGAGGGATCTATGATTGGGCCTCTGCTGAAACTATATGTAAAATATGAGTTCTTTCTCTCAGGGAAGAGCCTAGAGTTTTTCTAGTTTCTCATAGGGATCAGTGACCTAAAAGGGTTTTTAAATTGCTACTGTAATTAAGAAAACCCACAAAATTACTTTTTTCTAAAATATGCTTTAGAAAGAAAATATAGAAAGTGTAAAGTAGCAAAACCTATGAATTATGGTAAGATTTAAGTAGAAATTTGCATAAACTTTCAAAGCTTAAGTCAGCTATAAACTCATCACACCTTTTCTAAAAGGTCCTTTGATTTGTAATAGGAAGTTATATTAGTTACAGAAAATTTGGAAAATAAAAAGAACAAAAATTACGTATAAACTCATCAGTAAAAATTAACTAGGCACTTTAGGATATTTCTTTCAAACTTAGATGAATGTGTTTTTACATAATTTTTAAGGTTTTTTGCTTTGAATTCACATCTCATTTTCTTAGAGCAAAAGATTAGTAATGAATGAAGAAACGGGCACCTGTGATAACTGACAAGTCTTCAAACACATGTGTATGGTTGTTGTAGAGAGAACAGTAGAACAGATTTTTCTGTCCAGGCTTACTATGTATATCCATTGCACTCTGTTTTCTCATTGTTGAAAAGTTAAATTGAAGAAATCTAGTAGATAGAATGTTAGCTGCATCTCTCTTTAGATAATTTTGTTTCATTGACTTGAAAAATTATGTTTTTATATGTAGGTTAATCTTGGTATCTATGTCTAATAGTAAAGTTTTCTGATGGACTCATAAAATATAAAGAACATAGATTATTTCATCAGCATCTTCTGATGACATAAATTCTTTGGTATAATAGAATTATAAAAAAGGAATATACCACCATTCTGCCTAAATTTTGTGGTACATTTCAGTTACTTATATCAATTGAAATTACTAAATATTTTGCCATGACCATTTAGAAAAAAAGTCTAATGCTATTGATTTAATTCAAGTACATTTAAATTTTCCATGAGGAGTGTTCCTTTTCCCACCAAATTGCATAAAGCATAACAATATAGATCCCTTTTTCAAGAATTTTTAAATAAAATGTAACTTTATCAATTTGTTTAGATTGTTTAAAAGGATACTTTGAAAAAAATCATTATTTCTTGCTTTAGTAACTGGAGGACATCTCTTTATCTATATAGCATCCATGCCCAAACTTAATATTCCTCTATTTTCTTGATATTAGAGGTGAAAAGCCAGGCATCCTTCAAGCTAGTGGATCTTTGACAAAGATGCATTGCAAAACAATCAACAAACAATCAGAAAGGCATGCTATGTGTGAGTGATGATCCCTGCAGCATATGCCATAGGCTTGTTGTAGAGCAGCTGCTCAGTAAATGGTGGATTCAATTGAAACAAGGCTTTTTTGGATGCTTAATGGGAAGTTGTAGGGTGGGTATGATGGACTAAAAATTATTTCTAAAGAAGGTTATATATTTACTTGTATATATTCCAGAATCTTCGGTTTTTATTGTTTCTTAAATTAAAAAATAAAAATTTAACTCTGTCCCAAGTTAACTCAGATGTTAACACTTATATAGAATTTTTTTTCCTTTTTCCCCCTGTCAGGCATTTCACAGTATTTTCTGCTTGTCTGTTTAGGATGTTAGGTAGAGGAAAAGAGAATGATAGACTATTTTTTTCTTTAAAAACAAAACAAAACAAAAAAAAACTGGGCCGGGCGTGGTGGCTCACGCCTGTAATCCCAGCACTTAGGGAGGCCGAAGCGGGTGGATCACGAGGTCAGGAGTTCGAGACCAGCCTGACCAACATGGTGAAATCCCGTCTCTACTAAAAATACAAAAATTAGGCGGGTGTGGTGGTGCGTGCCTATAATCTCAGCTACTCAGGAGGCTGAGGCAGGAGAATTGCTTGAACCTGGGAGGTGGAGGTTGCAGTGAGCCAAGATCACGCCATGGCACTCTAGCCTGGGTGAAAGAGTGAGACTCTGTCTCAAAAAAAAAAAAAAGTTCAATGTTAGTATTTGCTATTTTAACTTCCTACTTTAAAGTAAAATTAGCAAAGTCTTATTGTTTCAACCTGATTTAAGTTTTATCTCCCTTTTTTATTATTTAAAGGTTGGAGTCTTTATCACTGGCCTCAAAGGATGTAGACTTTTTTTTAATAGAGATTTTTATTTTTGTCAGTCACTTTTAAGAGGATTAAAAATGTTGATCCCTTTCATATTTCCTCGTCCGTTTAAAAATATTCTATTATGACAAATTTCAAACATACAGAAGAGTGAATCTTGATCACCTATCTGTCTATACTCTAATCTGTTAATCCATTTTTTTCTGATGAATTTCAAATTAAGTTGTGGACATCTGTGTATTTCACCCCTAAATACTTGAGCATATCCCTCATTTAACTTGATTTCTCTCTTACTTTCTACAATTTTATGCAAATGAGCTGTTTCCCATGGGGTCTGTCTTGATCTTAATCCTTTAAGGGTAAGACTAACTTGTGGTTGTGTTAATGGTCTTCATCGCTGCTGCCTATTTTTTTTTTTTAATTTCCTTAAAAGATACTCTCAAAAGGCATATTGCACATGATTAGCAAGATTCAGAAGAAAGTGGTTAAAGTTTCTTACATGCCTTATACCTATGCTTTTAGTTCTTGTTTTCTATAAGGAATGTTGCATGAGGATATTGGAAAAAAATTTAAAATTAAGAGTTGAAGGCGGAACCTGATCTATAAGAATCCATTATGTTGAAGCCAAAGAAGCAGGTCTAGCTATTGTAAGTAAGTAGGCTGGAGAGGTGTTTCTTAACTCTATCTGGGTTTTGTTTTCCATTTGAAGAAAAATTATTTTAAGCAATTGCCATTTTTGATTACTATAGTGACTCCTGTGTCCAAAAATTAATGACATATTTCTAATTATTAAAATAGAAAAAAAATCTGTTCAAATTTTGTTATAAATAAAGACCCCAGACTTACCTCAGTAATGCATTAGTTCTTAGCATAACTTTTCTATTTTCTGTTGCATAGGCTTTGTGATCTTTAACAGGATTATTTAAGCCTGAAATAATAGAGATACTATTTGGAGATCACTGTTTGACTAAACCCTGAACATTTCCACGAATGTAGCCTTTAGAGAGAGAGGGTTCCTCAAGCTGTAGTTTCTTCCAGAGACATTGCTTGACTCCTCCTGGCCTCCCTTCATAAAGGATTTCTGCATGGGCTGCATTTTAAGTGATCTTCTACTTTTGTATTTTTAGAAAATAATTCAAAATTTATAAATAGCAACTCTAATCTTAAACTGCTCTCCAGTATGTCCGCATTTTTGTTCTAGAGAGAATTATTAATAAGTTGAAAACTGATTATATTTGACTTGAAATATTGACGTTGATCTCTGGTATTACCTGTTGTTGAACCTACTGTTCTTTTAATGTACAAAAGAGATGTTTTGTGAGGAAGTTTTTTTTTTTTTCTCCTAAGCATTGTTACCAAAATAAGACTTATTGAATGGTAACTTTAATACTAGCTTCTTAATATTCATAGAAACATTTAGATATCTAGGCTGGTGTATTTAGTCCTTGAGCATTTGCGGAATTACTTATCTGAAACATAAATAAGCTGTTATGTTATTAATAGTGAGTGTTGACTGTCTAGTCACTGTACCAGTCAGTCCTATGGAGACATTCTCCCATTGATTGCTCACACCAGTCCTGTTTCCAAAGCCCCTGAATGGTTACATTCAGCTGTACTGTCTTTCAGCAAGTTATACTATTTGTATCAAATTGGTTAGTGAAATCTTGTAGGTAATAGTCTTTCTTGAAATTTTGGAATTGATGTTTTTTGATGCTTCATGGAAAAAATGAGTTTTGAGTTTTGGAACCAAAATAGTAGTTGCTCCATGCTGGGCAGTGTGTTAGACCCTTTATATTTAATTGTGTTGAACCTGTGAGATAAGTATTAGTCCAATTTTGCCATTGAAGTTACTAAGACTAAGGTGAATTTGTGTAAATTGCATGTAGAGCTTGGGATTCACTCTCTGGTCTGACTTCAAAGCCATGTTCTTTCTGGTACATAGCCTTGTGCATGAAATTTTTTTGCCATTTTATCCATATAAAAATTTTCCAGGAGGAGGATTTTTGCCTTAAACAAAAGAATAAAACATGTTTTGTATTTATTTATAGAAAAGGATTTTTTTGGGGAAAGTTAATAAAGCAGTTGCACACTAGAAAATGAGAAAGCTTTTGTGAAGGAATGCAGGTCAGAAGACCTAGGTAGGTTAAACTCATTGCTTACCTCATCTTGATAGAGGAGATCTGGCTTCTTGCTATGTGGTTTTTCCATCTTCCTTCTACTTTGTCTTCTGTAAGAGAAAAATGCTGATAAGTGACATTTATTATAGGTTATGTAAAATAATATATATGTGAAATTCCTTAAGATCTTAAGACTGAGCTAATTTTTTTTTTTTATTAATATGCTACTTTTGCTTCAGGGAACTAAGCAGTAAGCTGAAACCAATTCTGTGTTGTTTATAGTGCAGTCATTTATATTATCTGGAGAGTTGTTACCTACATTGCAGTTTATCCTGATTTCAATTTGACAATGTCTACATGTTCTTTTAAATTACTTGCTGAGTTGGTGAATTTTTGTTTCTGTTATTTTAAAAAACTGACAACATCCTTCTGCTTAAAAAAATTCAGCACTGTAGTTTTGCTTGCAGCCTGTATCTTAGCAGGGGGAACCCTTAGGAAACCCAATCTCCAGAGAAAGTTTGAAAACAGGCATCTTGGCATAGGCTGCTGCCTGGTATTACTCAAAAAGAAGGGCTGTTCATTTCCAGCAGGTGTTAAGAGCTGACTAAGGCCCATAGCATGGAAATACGATCATCTCTGCCCCTACAGAGTTACATACACCTTTTGGTTGTTTGAAATTACTTATTTGGTAGCTCTGTTTGATGTAACAAGAAACAGACTCCTAAGCCAAATTGAAACGCCTTTTGTATCATCTCTACTTAATTTCTTCTACCCCCAGTTGATTCTCTCTTACCTTAATCACATTATTATGAATAATTGAAGAGCTGATGATGCATTTTTCAGCCTAAGGTTTTCTGATGAGGACTAAAGCATCTGATCAAATTTCATGTTCGTGATTTCAACTTCACAGCCAGTATCTATTCACTCAAAAGCTTTATTAAATCTCTTCTTTCGGCCAGGTGTGGTGGCTTATGCCTGTAATCCCAACACTTTGGGAGGCTGCGGTGGGGGAATCGCTTGAAGCCAGGAGTTCGAGACCAGCCTGGCCAACATGGTGAAGAAACCTAATCTCTATGGAAGATACAAAAATTAGCTGGGCGTGGTGGCATGCGTCTGTAGTCTCAGCTACTCAGGAGGCTAAGGCAGGGGAATCACTTGAACCCAGGAGATGGAGGTTGCAGTGAGCTGAGATTATGCCACTGCACTCCAGCCTGGGCAACAGAGAGAGACTCTGTCTTAAAATAAATAAATCTCTTCTTTTTTCATCTTGAGTCCCTTCTTCTCTCCAAACATCAGGCCATCTTTTACTATCTCCCTTAATTTTCACATTTTATTTGGTCCAGACAGTCTTGTATCTTAAAAAACAGTAATTCTCAAAATTTGAGTATTCTGCTTCTAAATGCCAAAGTCCCTGAAGAGTCTTAATTCTTCAATAAATGTATAGTAGAATAATGCCATTGCTAAACTGTATAAAAACAGGATTTTAAAAGTAAAAATAAAACCACATTAATCTTGAATTTGCTAAAATTAGGTTTTTGATTAGCTTGTTTTATGATACCTGGCCTACTAGGCCTCCCAAAGTGCTGGGATAACAGGTGTGAGCCACCACACCTGACCGAAAGAAGAGATTTAATAAAGCTTTTGAGTGAGGCCAGGTGTGGTGGCTCATGCCTGTAACCCCAGCACTTCGGGAGGCTGAAGTGGGCGGATCATGAGGTCAGGAGTTCAAGACCAGCCTGACCAACATGGTGAAACCTCCTCTCTACTGAAAATACAAAAACTAGCCTTGCATGGTGGCGCACACCTGTAATCCCAGCTACTCAGGAGGCAGAGGCAGGAGAATTGCTTGAACCTGGGAGGTGGAGGGTGCAGTGAGCCGAGATCACGCCACTGCACTTTAGCCTGGGTGATGGAGCGACACTCTGTCTCAAAAAAAAAAAAAAAAAAAAAAAGAGAAAAGAAAAATCGTGAATAATTTGTGTATTTGGTGTTTTCTGTCAACAGGAAGAAGGTAGATAATGACTATAATGCCCTTCGAGAAAGACTCAGCACCTTGCCTGATAAATTGTCTTATAATATAATGGTATGTTTGGTTTGTTTCTTTTAAAGTAATAGTTGTTTCTTGTAAACATATTAACTGTGTCGGTTCACAGAATGCCAGGCTGATGGACTGTGTCCGAGGTAACTACGTAGCAAGGAAGATTTGTTTTGTTTTACTTTATAAGAATACAGTAATTGTAGTAATTGTTGGTATTTACCTTTTTTTTTCATAATATATATGGTGACATAAATGACATAAATATTAGCACAAAATTGGACATATTTCAAATGGAAACTTACTATATAAAAAATGTAATTATGACAGAAATATGGCACTAAGTCGTTTCTTGTTAGCCAGAGCAGGAATAGGCCATAATGTTTTGTAATTCACAGAATTAAACCTTAGGACATTGATTTTTATATAAAAACGTGCTGCTAATTTTTGTTTTAATGATCTTCACATCGACATAGTGATCTATTCATGAGCCCTGGATTAGAACCTTTCATTGCATGAATATTCTTTCTTATGAAGACTTTGTTCTTTTATACTTGTCCAAGTATTTTGTATATATAGCTAGATAGATCCATTAAAGCTATTTGTTTACTAATTCCTGCTTTGCAAAAGTGGCTACTTTATTGAAAATAATTTTTAGTTTTCTTTATCAAAAGTATTTTGCATTGATAGTGTTTCACTACTAGTTGCTTTCATTTAGATTTGCAAGTGAATGAAAAGTATAAACATGCCGAGACAGTACTACTTTCTTTAAGAGCTGTATGTAAATATGGTGTGGATTTATTTTCCTGTTTTAACATTAATTTAGGAACATAAAGCAATTTTCTTTAGATTTTCTTAGTAAAATTTTAATATAGTGTTGAATTTCTGTGAAGCTGGCGTTTTATTTTTCACAATGTATAAATAAAAAAATTCAGTAATGTAAGGCTTTTAATGCAAAGTGTTTTATAAAATGTAATTTCAGTGTTTTACGTTTTTTCTCTTTTTTCTTTTTTTTAAACAATAGGTACCATTTGGCCCTTTTGCCTTCATGCCAGGAAAACTTGTCCATACTAATGAAGTCACTGTTTTACTGGGGGACAACTGGTTTGCAAAGTGCTCAGCAAAGCAGGCTGTAGGTTTAGTTGAGCACCGAAAAGAACGTAGGTACCCATTTTAAATGATGTTTCTTTGTTGTATATGTATCCATTCACAGATTGCCAAGCTGAAGGGCTGTTTCTTACCAAAGGTACCTTCCGTGATCTATGAATCCAGGCTGTTTGTGATTCTGTTGAACTGTAGGTAGTTTGAGTAGAACCAACATTTGAGAATGAGCTGGAGAATGGAGCATCTGGTTTGGAAATGTCACCTACATTGGCATGTTTTCAGAAGTTGCAAAGTTTCAAAGTCATTATGTGATTTTGTAGTTAGAAGTTGGGAAGACATAAAAATTGGAGTCATTTTATACCTTATAATTTTTTTTTTAGTTGCTATTATAGACTTCTTTTTGCACTTAATACTTTAGTACACAGAAATAATGTGTTTTCTCCTTAGTGAACTAAGAGAAATACCTATTTACATAAGTAGACAATTCTTAAAAATGCTTTTTGGTTTGGGAAAAAAAACATATTTTCATTTGATAAAGGAGACCAGGTGTGAAAAGGTGCTACCTAAAACAGCACCCTTATCCTTTTGCAGTTGTTTGAGTTCTCTGCATCCCTTTATTAAGGCAGCTCTTGAGTTTTGTTTATCCGTGCTAATTATCTGTAGGTGTGTAGAAGCCTACATATACACACACAGAGCACACACTACACGTTTTGCAGTTGGATGAGCTAGCTTGGGTTCTAGCTTAGTAATATTTTAAAATTAGGTTCAGTTTATAATCTGTTGTTATTTCTGTAATACATATTTAGATTGAGAGTATAATATCCACCCTACCTGCTTTTTAACCTTTTAGTTAAATGTGTATTTGAAAATAAATGTTGGGAAGATCCTTTTGTATAAATAAGGTCATACTAAACAGAAAACAGCTGAGTTTTCTAAAGCTGAACTTGATTTCACTTATACATGAATGAGTACTAGAGAACTCATTTACTCAGTGAAATTCTGGGAACTATATTTGGAGACTCTAATTGCAAATCAACTCCTATAAGTTTATAATTGATATATATTTTGATCTTTTATGACACTAATCAGAATCTTATTGTTAGGCCTGTATGTAATTTCTGGCAATGATAAATCTTTTGGCTTTGCTGCATTATTTTTGTCATGTATATTAGCAAAAGAGAATGGGCATACTTTTTTCTTAAAGACCTTACTGAAGACGAAGCCTCTCTTTATGTACTGAAGTAGCTCTGATGTTATGAAACGAATCCATAGCCTATTGAAGTTTGTTCACGTTGATTTTCATATTTCAGTGAAAAAAATCTTTATAATTAGTTATAACTTAAAATATTAATGGGAATACTTTTACTACAATAGAATAGAGCTCTAGAGTAGAGAAACATGTTTTTGTAAATCACTTTCTAGTAGTTAAATGTGGATTTGGAAAGTGACCAAACATAGATGACTTTTGGGATCAATATTTATCTAAAAGAATTTTCAAAGTACATATTTCCTGTTACAATAAATTCTGGGCCGGGTGCAGTGGCTCATGCCTGTAATCCCAGCACTTTGGGAGGACAAGGCAGGTGGATCACCTGAGGTCAGGAGTCTGAGACCAGCCCGACCAACGTGGTAAAACCTCATCTCTACTAAAAATACAAAAATTAGCTGGGCGTGGTGGTGTGAGCTACTTGGGAGGCTGAGACAGGAGAATCACTTGAACCCAGGAGGTGGAGGTTGCAGTGAGCTGAGATTGTGCCACTGCACTCCAGCCTGGGCAACCAGAGCGAAATTTTGTCTCAAAAAAAAAAAAAAATTATGTAAAGCTCTTTTATTCACATGGTTTTATAATTTATAACTGAAGAAAATACTTAGATATATTGTTGTACTTAACATTTATTAAGAAAAGGTACTATATTTTTCTTAAGACAGAGGAAATATAACCAGTTAAACACATAGTCATCTATGTCATGGTTGATTGGGGTAATTGGGGAAGGTCTGAGTTACAACACGTGTCATGATTTGTTTAGCCAGCATCACAGTCAGGACACAGAATAGGATACAAGATACTGCTCTCAGGACTCAGCTCCTATCAAAACCTCCCTCACACTGCCCCTTGGTGGTCACACCCTACCGCTGCCTCTAAGGATTGACGACCTCATGTCTGTGTCTTTTGAGACTAGCTTCTTCACTTGCTGTAACGCCTCATCCAGGTGGTTCTGTGTATTCAAAGTTCATTTCTTTTATTGCCGAGGAGTGTTCTGTTACATGCATATCTATTAAATGCACGTACAGCAGTTTTTCCATTCACCTTTTGAGGGACATTTGGGTGCTTCCATTTTTTGGCGGTTAGGAACAGAGCTGCTGTAAGCCTTTGTGTACAGGTTTTTGTGCGAACATACACTTTTGTTGCTGTTGGTAAATACCTACAAGTGAGATTGTTAGATCATATGATAATTGTATGTTCAATTTTTAAGAGACTACCAAGCTGTTTTCCAAAGTAGCTGTATGATTTACATCTCTTTCATTAGTGTGTGAGAGTGGTATCTTTGTGTCTTTACCAGCCCTCAATATTGTCAGTTTAAGAAGTGTAGCTATTTGAATAGCTGTATAGTGGCTTTAGTTTGCGTCATTGCCTAATGATGTTGAGCATTGATTCATGCACTTATTTTATCTTTGTGTCCTCTTTTACCTGTTGAACTCTTTTGCCCATTTTTAAATATTGGGTTATATATGCTTTTTTTTTTTTTATTTTTTGAGATGGAATCTCACTCTGTTGCCCAGGCTGGAGTGCAGTGGGGCGATCTTGGCTCACTGCAACCTTAGCCTCCCAGGTTCGAGCAATTCTCCTGCCTCAGCCTCCTGAGTAGCTGGGATTACAGACGTGCGCCACCATGCCCGGCTAATTTTTTTGTATTTTTAGTAGAGATAGGGTTTCACCATGTTGGTCAGGCTGGTCTTGAACTCCTGACCTCAGGTGATCCACCCGCCTCAGCCTCCCAAAGTGCTGGGATTACAGGTGTGTGCCATCGCACCTGGCCTGGGTTATATATTTTCTTTCTTTTTTTTTGAGATGGAGTCTCACTCTGTCACCCAGGCTGGAGTGCAGTGGCGCAGTGTCGGTTCATTGCAACCTCCACCTTCCGGGTTCAAGTGATTCTCCTGCTCAGCCTCCTGAGTAGCTGGGATTACAGGTGCGTGCCACCACGCCTGGCTAATTTTTGTGTTTTTAGTAGAGACAGGATTTCACCATGTTGGTCAGGCTGGTCTTGAACTCCTGACCTCATGATCTGCCCGTCTTGTGGTCCACCCACCTTTGCCTCCCAAAGTGCTGAGATTACAGGTGTGAGCCACAGCACCCCGCTGCATTGTATATTTTCTTACTGTTGTTTTGAGAGTTTTTTTTTTTTAATATATTCTGGATTTATGTTAAATAGGTGATTTGCAAATATTTTCTCCCACTTTGCATCTTGTCTTTTCATTCTTTTAACAGTGTCTTTCCAGAGCAAGTTTTTAATTAGGAAGTTCAGCTTTTAGCTTTTTTTAATGGATCATATGTGTGGTGTCATATCTAAGAACGCTTTACCTAACCTTAGTTCTTGAAGATTTTCTTCTGTGTTTTCTTCTAAAAGTTTTATACTTTGACATTTTACAATTAGATCTGTGATTGATTTTAAGTTAATTTTTGTTCGAGGTGTGGGGTTTAGGTCACGGTTCATTTTTCTTGCATATGGATGTCCAGTAGCTCCAATACTATGTTGAAAATACTGTTCTTTCTCCATTGAAATGACTTTGCACCTTTGTCAAAATGAATTGGCAACAAGACCATCTTAGATACCACACTAGGATGGTTATAATAAAAAAGACAGTAACACTTGTTGGTGAGGATGTGAAAAAATTGGGACCCTCGTTCATTGCTGGTGGGACTGTAAACTGGGGAAGCCACTTTGGAGAACAGTTTGGAATTTTTCAGCACGTTAAACATTGTGTTTTACTGTGACCTAGCAGTTCCACACCTAGATAGTATTCTACCCAAGTGAAATAAAAACATATGTCCACAAATACTTGTACATGAATATTAAGAGCAGCACTGCTTATAGTAGCCGAAACATGGAAACAACCCAAATGTCTATCAACTAATGAACAGGTGAATAAGTGTCATACATCCATACAGTGGAATGTTGTTTGGCAATAAAAAGATGTGTACCTTGAAAACATTAGAATAAATTAAAGAAACCAGTCACAAAAGACCACATATTGTATAATTCCATTTACATGAAATATTCAGAAAAGGCAAATTTATAAAACAAAGGAGAGTAGTGGCTGCTTAGGGCCAGGAAGGTGTGAGAGAGGATGGAGAGTGACTGCTAAAGAGTATGGAGATTTTTAGGAGCAATGAAAATATAAAAATACAGATTTTGGTGATGGTTGCACAACCCTTTGAATATACGAAAACCATCGAATTGTACATTTTAAATGGGTGAATTGTATGGTATGTGAATTGTAACTTAAATTGTTAAAAAACAAATGAATGAGCCATTTTGTGTAATTGTGTTTTTGGACCATCTATTCTGTTTCTTTATCTATGTGTCTGTCTCTTTGCTGATGCCACTCTGTTTTGATTACTGTAGCATTATAGTGTTCCTTAAAGTTGGTAGTACGGGTGCTCTAAGTTTATTCTTTCCAAATTGTTTTGGCTGTTCTACCTCCTTTGCCTTTCCATATACATTTTAGAAACCACTCGTTTATGTTTACAAAAACTCCTAGTGGGATTTTGATTGGAATTGCACTAAATCAACACATTAATTTGGGGAGAATTGACCCCTTAACTATTAAATCTTCCAGTGTGTAAATACTTACAGCCTGTAAATACAGTGTATCTCTGTATTTAGGACTTCTTTCATCAGTTTTGTAGTTTTTGAGCATACAGGTCATATGCGTTTTGTTAGGTTTATATCTAAGTGTTTCACCTTTTGTGGAGCTGTTGTAAATGATGGCATTTTAAAATTTTGTTTTTCAAGTGTTCTAGTATATAGAAATAACTCTTTTTAAAAAAGAATTAACATTGTATCCTCCATTCATGCTGACCACATTTGTTCTCTGAACTTTTTTTGGGTAGATTGCATGGGATTTTCTATGTAGACAATCATGCCTTTTGTAAATAGCTCCTATTTTTTTTATTCCTTTC
Source organism: Pongo pygmaeus (assembly GCF_028885625.2). NCBI lineage: Eukaryota > Metazoa > Chordata > Mammalia > Primates > Hominidae > Pongo > Pongo pygmaeus. The sequence continues at coordinate 35,159,153 of NC_072393.2, forward strand.
CAAGGTATATACACTTCATTTCTTTTTCTTGCCTTACTTCCTTGGCTAGGACTTGCAGTATAATATTGAATAGGAGTGGTAAGAGTAGGTAGATATCTTTGTCTTGAAACTGATCTTGTGGGGAAAACATTTGGTATTTTACTGTTAAGTGTGTTGTTAGCTGTAGATTTTTTAAAAAAATTAATACTCCCTATAAATTTAGGGAACTTTCTACCTTGGTTCTAATTTGCAGATTTTTTAAATGAAAATATGTTGAATTTTGTCCAATGTATTTTCTGCATCTATTGATATGATCTTGTAGTTTTTCTTCTGTATCTGTTAATGTGATGGATTATATTGATTGATTTTTCTTCCCTGGATGAACCGCATTTGATCATGGTATATTCTTTCATGTATTACTGGATTTGATACATTGAGCTTTTCTTGTTTAATATTTGCATGGCATATATTTTTCCATTTCTTTTACTTTTATGCTAACTATATCATATTTAAAGTGGGTTTCTTTTTTTTGTTTTTTTGAGACAGGGTCTTGCTCTGTTGCCCAGGCTGGAGTGCAGTGGCACGATCTTGACTTGTTGCAACCTCCACCTCCCAAGTTCAAGTGGTTCCCCCACCTCAGCCTCCCGAGTAGCTGGGATTACAGGCGAGTGCCACCACGCCCAGCTAATCTTTGTATTTTTTATAGAGATGGGGTTTCACCATGTTGGCTAGGCTGATGTCGAACCCTTGACCTCAAGTGATCTGCCTACCTTGGCCTCCCAAAGTGCTAGGTTTACAGGTGTGAGCCACTGTGCCTGGCCTAAAGTGAGTTTCTTACAGGCAGCATGGATCTTTCCTTTTTAATTGATTCTGATAATTTCAGTCTTTTAATTGATGTATTTAGACCATTTACATTTAATGTAATATGTTTGGATTCAGGTTTGGCATTCTCCCCCCGTTTTTGTTCCTCTTGTTACCCTTTCTTGTCCTCTTTTAGATTATTTAATATTTTTAGTATCTTATTACTCTGTTGTTGCTGAAATAGGAACTTCTTAAAGTATTTTTAATGTTACAAATTAGGGATTAATGTATTTCACATGAACTTAAAAGTTTTACTCTAAATACTTGCTTTGAGATTTGCTGAATTCTTTTTTAGGTTAGAGAGCAATTTTTTGTTTAGAAAGGAGTACATCTTCAGTGAGACTAAGTGAAAAGACCAGGATTTAAGACCAGGATTTAATCAGAGGTCTCTACAGTATAGACATGTTTTTGGTAATTTTGTTTCTGCATGTCTCTGTAATCTACTTTTGAACACCGGTATATAGAATGACTTGAAATTCTAGTATCCAGGCACCATGTCTTAGAATTTTTGGCTGTGACAACAGGCATTTGGCCACATTTCTAAAGTCATTAGGCCAGTGATTAATGTTAAACAGTTTTACTTATAGGATGATCTTAATAGATTTTCGTTTCAAAGATAATGTGGGGAGAATTATTTTACCATGTGTCTTTTGTTCGGAATTGTATCTGACACATTTATCTTATTTTTACTTTTGTCTTAAAAATGCATAGTCTTCATTTTTACGATAAAGTTATTTTTTATTAAATGGAAGGGTGGACATGAAGGGATAAGAGCATGAACTAGGGGTAATGACTATAGGCTTAGAGAAGAGATCAGAAGCAAGAAGAATTTCTGAGCCTGATAGGACTTGGCAACTGATTGAATGTGAAGGTTGAGGGGAAGCATTGGATGAGTGGTGACCTAGAGGCAATGTTGTTAACATAATCAAGTAAGTTTGTAGATCACTGCACACTGCTTTCCCTCTACCAGAGAGTCAAATGCACATAGGCACGTTACTTAGAAGCCCTGTAATGAAAAATATCCCTTTAGTCTTGTTTAATATTGTGGTTCCCAAACTTACTTGATTTTGATAAACTTTTAAAATGTAATGTCTGTTATCTTACAGAGCATTCTAAAGAAAATCTTGATTTAGGAATACATTTTTAGGCACATTTCAGAAGAAAGTGGGTGATAAGACATTGTTAGTACTGAATACAGCTTTTTTTTTTAAGTGATAGGAGAAGAAAGATTGTATATGAGGTGCATCAGGTATTCACAAGATGGGCTTTGTTAAAAATTATTTTTTTAGTAGGTTATATATGGACATGATACAAAATGTAAAGGATATTTATTAAAAAACAACTATGCTTCCTTTTCTTGTTCTTTAACATCCAGTTTACCTCCCTGGAGGCATCGCTGTTATCAGTATCTTACTCATTATTCCAGGGATATTCTGTGCATTTACAGCCATAGACTTATGCATTCCCACCCCACCCTATACACCTCCACTCAAATTGTAGGCACACTTTTATTTTTTTGTTTTGGCAGCTTGCTGTCTTATTCTTTTCATGGCTATATAGTATTATATTGTACCCTAGTTTATTTAGCCAGTCCTTTACTGATAGGCCTTTAGATCGTCTTCCTTTTTTTTGCTGTTAGAAGCAGTGCTGCAGTGAATAACCTCTGTGTGTGTGTGTGTGTGTGTGTGTGTGTGTGTGTTTCATTTGTACTTGTGTGTATCTGTAGGATAAATGACTAAGATACAATTGCTGGCATGAAGTGAGGTAGATTTTTAACTTTGACAGTGCTGGCTTTAACAGACTGACTACACCTTTGCCAACCCAGTGTGTTTGCAAACTTGTTTTGAAACTGATACCTTATTGTAGGCCCCCTGGCACCACTAACTAGCTAACTTACTGTCTTTTCTTCCTTTTCCTCCCCTCCCCTCCCCTCCCCTCCCTTCCCTTCCCCTCATTCACATGGTTGGTCAGCTATAACAACCATCCATCTCCAGATATTTTTCATCTTCTCAAATTAAAACTGTACCAGTTAGGTGATAACTCCCCATTTTTTCCTTCCTTCCTCCCCCCATCCCCTGGTAACCACTATTCTACTTTCCGTATGAATTTGGCTATTCTAGATACCTTACATAAGTGGAATCCTACAGCATTTGTCCTTTTGTGTCTGGATTATTTCACATAGCATAATGTTTTCTAGGTTCATCTGTGTTGTAGCACATGTCAGAATTTCCTTTTTTTTAAGGATGAACAATATTTTATTTTGTGAATAATGTGAATTATTCTGTTCGCTATTGTGCTGCTATGAATATAGGTATACAAATATTTATTTAGTTCCCTGCTTTAAATTATTTGGGGTGTGTATCTGAAAGTGGAATTGCTGGATCATATGGAAATTCTGTGGATTTTTTTTTTTTTTTTGAGACAGGGTCTCACTCTGTTGCCCAGGCTGGGAGTGCAGTGGTGCAATCTTGGCTCACTGCAGCCTCCGCCTCCCAGGTTCAAGAGCCTTCCTGCCTCAGCCTCCCAAGTAGCTGGGACTACAGGTGTGCGCCACCATGCCCGACTAATTTTTGTATTTTTAGTAGAGATAGGGTTTCACCATGTTGGCCAGGCTGATCTTGAACTCCTGACCTCAGGTGATCCATCTGCCTCAGTCTTCCAAAGTGCTGGGATTACAGGTGTGAGCCACCACGCCCGGCCCTATGTTGTATTTTTTAAGGGACCTCCATTCTGTCTTTCACAGCAGCTGTACCATTTTATATTCTCACCACCAAAATACAAGGAATCCAGTTTTCCCACATTCTTGTCAACACTTGTTACTATATTTTTTATGTATAAAATAAATATATTTTGAAGTGGCATATCATCAAGGAATATAGTCTGAAGTGGATTTGAAGTGATATATCAGCAGGGTTTTGATTTGTATTTCTTCAGTGATTAATTATGTTGAGCATCTTTTCATGTGTTTATTGGCCACATGTATATCATCTTTGGAGAAATGTCTATTCAAATCCTTTGCCCATTTTTTATTTGGGTTGTTTTTCTTGTTCAGTTATAGTTCTTTATATATTCTGGATATTAGTCCCTTATCAGAAGTGTAATTTGCAAATATTTTCTCCTGGTCTGTTGGTTGCCCTTTTACTTACTTCTTTTTTTTTTGTCTTACTTAAAAAAAAAATAGCTGCCAGGTAGAGTGCCCTTTTACTTTCTTGATAATGTCGTTTGATGCACAAAAATTTTTAATTTTCATTGTCCAGTTAGTGTTTTTTTGTTTTTGCCTATGCTTTTCATGTCATATCCAATAAATTGTTGCCAAATGTCATGAAGCAGCTTCCCTGTGTTTTTTTTTAAGTTTCCTAGATTTAGCTTTCTTTTAGGTTGCTGTATCCATTTTGAGTTATTTTTATATATGCTTGTAAGGTAAGGGTCCAACTTAATTCTTTTGCATGTGGTTCCACTTTTCTTAACATGATTTGTTGAAAACACTGTCCTTACCTTTTTGAATGGTTTTTACACCCTTGTCAAAAATCATTTGGTCATACATTTATGTCTGAGCTTTGTATTCTATTTTTTGGTCCGTAAGTCTGTATTTTTGTTGGTACCACATTATTTTGATGAGGGTAGCTTTATAGTAAGTTTTGAAAACAGAAAGATGAGACTTACAACTTAGTTTTTCTTTTTAAATATTGTTTTGGTTATTGGGGAACCCTTGAGGCTCCATGTGAATTTTAGAATGGGCTTTTCTGTTTTTGCAAAAAAAAATTACTGGATTTTACTAGGAGTTGCACTGAGTCTGTCAGTTGCCATGGGTAGTATTGACATCCTAATTGTTAAATATATTCACTCCGTGAACATAGGATATCTATTTATTTGTGTCTTATTTGTTTTAGCAACACTTTATAGTTTTTAGTGTACAAGTCTTGCACCTTCTTGATTAAGAGTTTAGTCCTTTTGGTTCTAGTTTAAATGAATTGCTTATAAATTTCCTTTTTAGATTTCTCATTGTTAGTGCATAGAAATGCAATTGATTTTGTGTGTTGATTTTGCATCTTGCAACTTTGCTGAATTTTTTTTATTAGCTTTACCAGGGTGTTTTGTGTGTGTGTGTGTGTGTGTGTGTGTGTGTGTGTGTGTGTGTGTGTGTGTGTGTGTGGATTCTTTAGGGTTTTCTACATATTACATATAAGATTGTATCATATGTTGGTAGTAGAGAGAACTTGACTTCTTTCCAATTTGGAGGCTTTTTATTTGTTTTTCTTGCTTAATTGCTCTAGCTAGAACTTCTAGTATGTTGTTGAATAGACATGTTGACAGTGAGCATCCTTGTCTTATTCCCAGTCTTAGGGGAGAGACTCGCAGTCTTTCATCATAGAGTGTGATGTCAGTGTGGGGTTTTCATATATGGCCTTTATTATGTTATGGGAGTTCCCTTCTGTTTCTAGTTTATTGAGTTTTTTTTTTTTTTTTTTTTTTTAAATCATGAAAGGGTGTTGGATTTTGTCAAAGGCTTTTTTGGATTCAATCGAGATTACCATGTTTTTTCCTCTTCATTCTGCTAATGTAGTATATTACATTGATTTTTATATGTTGAACCCATTCTTGCATTCCAGGGTGTGGCAGAGATCATTCTTGGTCATGATGTATCATTCTTTTAATACGCTGCCGTATTTAGTTTGCCAGCATTTTGTTGAGCATTTTTATATGTACATTCATAAGAGAAATTAGCCTGTAGTTTTCATATTTTTATCTGGCTGGCCTCACAGAATGCGTTCCCTCCCTTTTCATTTTTTAGAAGAGTTTGAGAGGATTGGTGTTAATTCTTTGAATGTTTGGTAGAATTCATCTGTGAAAGCATCTCTTCTTGGTCCTTTCTTTCTTGGGAGGTTTTTGATTACTGATTCAATATGCTACTTGTTACAAGTCTATTCAGATTTCAGTTTTGGTAGTTTGTGTTTTTCTAGGAATTTGTCTATTTTATCTAAATTATCAAACTTGTTGGCATTCAGTTGTTTGTACTATTTCTGTATAATCCCATTAATTTTTGTAATATTAGTTTTTATTCCACTTTTGTTTGTGATTTTAGTGATTTGAATCTTCTCTTTTTTTCTTAGACAATCTAATAAAGATTTGTCAATTTTGTTGCTCTTTAAAAAACCAACTTTTGGTTGCATTAATTTTTCACCATTTTAAAAAAATTCTGTTTTGTTTATCATCCTCTAACCTTTGTTATTCCTTTCTTCTGTTAGCCTTGGATTCAGTTTACTCTTCTTTTTCCAATTTCTTAAAGTGTACAGTTAAGTTACTGATTTGAAGTATTTCTTTTTTTTTGATGTAGGTATTTACAGCTATAAATATCTTTCTTAGCATTGCTTTGCTGCATCCCATAAATTTTCGCTGAGTTTACATTTTTGTTGGTCTCAGGGTATTTTCTCTTTTCTTTTGAGACAGAGTCCCACTCACTCTGTTGCCCTGGCTGGAGTGCAGTGGTGCAATATTGGCTCACTATAACTTCCATCTCCCGGGTTCAAGGGATTCTTCTGCCTCAGCCTCTCGAGTAGTCGTGACTACAGGTGAGGGCTACCATGCCTGGCTAATTTTTGTATTTTTGGTAGAGTCGGGGTTTCACCATGTTGTCCAGGCTAGTCTTGAATTCCTGGCCTCAAGCAATCTGCCTGCCTCGGCCTCCTAAAGTGCTGGGAGCCACTGTGCCCAGCCATATTTTTTAATTACGCCTATGATTTCTTCTTTGACCCATTGACAGATTGTTTTGTGAAATTTTCATATATTTATGACTTTTTCCAATTTTCCTTCTATTAATGATTTTTAATGTTATTGAACATTCCAATTAGAAAAGATACTTTATGTGATTTCAATCTTGTTAAATTTTTTGAGACTTATTTTGTGGCCTCTCATATGACCTATCCTGGTGACTGTTCCATGTTTCCCTTAGAAGGTGTGTATTTTTCCTTTTGTTGGGTGGAGGTTTCTATATATGTCTATTAGGTCTAATTGGTCTTTAGTAGTGTTCATGTTCTTTATTTCCTTCTGGCTGTTCTATCCTTTATTGAAAAGGGGATATTCATGTCTCCAGCTATTATGGTGAAATAATTTCTCTCTTCTGTTCTGTACATTTTTGCTGTATACATTTGAGCTCTGTTAGGTATGTATGTATTTATAATTGTTATATCTTGATAGATTGAACCTTTTATCAGTGTGAAATATCCTTCGTCTCTTGTGACTTTTTTTTTAACTTAAAGTCTATTTTGTCTGATACTACTATAACTACTTCATTTCTTTTTTGGTTACTGTTTGTATGGAATATCTTTTTCATTCCTTCACTTTCAACCTATTTGTGCGCTTAGATTTACAAGTGAGTCTCTTATAGACAGTATATAGTTGGATCCTTTTTTTAAAACAATCGATTCTGCCCATTTATGCTTTCTGATTGGGAAGTTTTGTCTGTTTACATGTATAGTAATTACTGATGGAGGGAAAGACTTTTGCTATTTTCTGCATGTTTTATAGCTTTTTTTGACTCATTTTTATATTACTGCCTTCCTTTGTGTTTGATTTTTTTTTATGGTGAATGGTTTTGATCTCCTTTTCACTTCTTTTTAAATTATTTTATAGGTATTTTCTTTGTGATTACCATGGCGATTACATAGAACATCCTAAGGTTATAAAATGTATTTTGAATTTATACTAACTTAACTTCAATCACATACAAAGGCTTTATTCCTGTTCAGCGCCTTCACCTCTTTATATTATTTGTGTCACAAATTACATCTTTATACATTGTGTCTCCACTAATATAGATGTACAGTGATTTGTATTCATTTTTCCTTATCACATAGAAAAGAAAAAAGTGGAGTTACAAACCAAAATGACAGTAATACTTATTTTTGCCTATGTGTTTACCTTTACCAGAGATCTGTGTTTTCATATAGCTTTGAGTTACTGTCTTTTCATTTCTACCCAAAGAACTTCCTTTAGCATTTCTTGTATTGCAGGTCTAGTGGTGAGGAATGCCCTCAACTCTTGTTTATCTGGGAATGTCTTAAATTTCCCCTCATTTTTAAAAGACTGTTGTTTTGCTAAACATAGAATTCTTGGATGAATTATTTTGTTTCTCTCTCAGCACTTTTTAAATATTATGTCATCCCATAGCCTTCTGTGCTTCAGGGTTTCTGCTGAGAAATCTGATAATCTTATTGAAGATTTCTTGTTTGTGATGAGTTGTTTTTCTCTTGATGCTTTCAAGATTCTCTCTTTGTTGTTGTTCAACAGTTTGATTATAGTGTGTCATGGTGTGGGTCTCGGTTTATCCTACTTGGATTTCGTTGAGCTTCTTGGATTTGTAGATTCGTACCTTATCGAGCAATGTGTATGCTCTTGAGTATCTCCAATAAGGCATTTCAAAATACAAATTTATGATTTTAGTTTATGATAGATGTATATAGCTTTAAATAACCACAAACCATCTTAAGACATTATTTTAAAAAAAAAGAGCAGCATTCACTTATCCCTTTTGGCTCACAGTTCCCATTCCTCAGATGTAATTACTTTCTGTTTTTGGCTATTTTTACTCTACTCTTTTTATTCATATTTTCCAGTGGTTTGGCATATCCTGTTTTTGTTTACTTCTTTTTTTTTTAATTTTATGTATTATTAACTACCTGCCTATAATTTAAGAGGACCATTTAGCATTTTTACATGTCCTCCCTGTCTCTGCTTCTCTAATCTTTTTGCTATTGTTGTATCACAGTTTTTGTTGAATCAGTATTCATGCTTAGATATTATGTAATTCCATTTTGTTCTTGTACAGGCTTTTAATTGAATTTAACTGCTTTTTTGTTGCATAGTTTTCTATGTGTCTGTCATTAATTAAGTCAGATACTTTTTTTGTTGTTAGAAATTTTACTGCTGGAGTCTTTCGTTGTCTTGCTTCAATTTGGACTGGCTTCTCTCCTGATCAAAGGAGAGCCGTCTTCCTGGTGTCTTCTTACCCTGTTTTTGCCTTTTATTTATTTCCTGTTTTCTGTTTCCCAAAGCACCCTTTTTTCAGGTTCTATTTATTTTGTTGGAATATTGCTTTCAGTAACTTTTGGGAACCTGCTCGGAGGTTCCCAAAAAGTCTTTGAATTTTTATGTATCTGAATAACTCTTATATTCCTTATACTCCTGCTTGTTATTGTTAACTAGACTGTTTAGAATTCTAGGTCTTAAGTAATTGTTGCCCTCAGAATTTTGGATACATTATTCTGTTACCTTCTGTCTTTAAGTGTTGCTATTGAAAATCTTGATGCTGCTTTTTCTTTGTATATAACTTGTTTTTTTGTTTTTAAAGTTTTGAGATTCCTTTTTGGCCTTTGTTCCCCATGATCTGGAATACTACAGTGGTACAGCTTGATGCTGTGCTATGGATCCTTTAAAATTTGTTTGCTAGTGCTTAGTGGGCCTTTTTTGAGTGGAGGCTTAAGTCCTGCAGCCCTGGGAAATTTATATTATTAATTTGAAAATTTCCTTTTCTTGTTGCCTATTGGTTTGTCCTTGTTGTAATTTTTGAAGTGATTTCTTCTACATAATCTTTTAAATCATGTATTGACTTTAAAATTTTCTGGTACATAATTTCATTTCTGGAAGCACTTTTTTTTGTTCTTTGGATGTTTCTTTGTTACAGCGTCCTGTTCTTGTTTCATGGATGGAGGGTCTTTTTTTAAGGAGTATTTGTTTTTTCTTTTAAAGTTTTCATTTTTAAACATTTCCTCCATGTTTTATCTTCTCCCTCTTTTCTCTCTTGCTCTCTTTTTTTGGTCTCTAGCATTAATGTTCAAGAATTTCTTCAAATGTCTGGTGATCCTTGGCTAACCATTTATACATGAGTTGAGTACTGTCAGGAAGCTCTGTGTGCATAGGCAAGGTTTGTTGACTGATAGGTATTTTTTGTAGGGATTTAAGGTAGCAAGCTGATTTTTTTTTTTTTTTTTAATTTGAGCAATCTTTAAATATCAGCAGATTCTACAAAAGAGTCTTCTGATCTTCTTCATCTAGTGTTCTGAGAACCAGGCTGGGCGTTTCAAGGTTCAGTATGTTCACTTGGAATTAATCTTCCTGGTTTCACTAAGACATTTTCTATTCTCTTTCTACTTCCCTATTCCCTACCATCCCCACAAACCACTCTAAGCTATGAATCTTTTGTTTAAGCAAGAAAGGAGAAACCTTTCTTGTGAGATCAGGGTTTGGGGACCTGTTCTTTTCAAACTTTTATCTAGATCTTTGGTTAAAGTTCACTCGTCCTTTGGAAATACTCCCAAGTGAATTGCCTTTTCCAGGTCCGATATCCCAGATCAACTTGTAGCAGCTTTTCCCTGCCACAGTTAGGTTCCATTTTTTTCTGTTGTGCAAAGTCCATTATCAGTTGTGCAGTTTCCAAAATTTGGTTGACATTTCTTGTCTATTTTCTCTTCAAATATATTTGTCTTTATGGGTTTATGCCTTTAAAAATTTCTTAGTTGTTACTTTACTAAGGTATAGGAGAAAGGCAAATACTAAGTATGTGTATTCAATGTGCTATTTTAAAGCAGAAGTCCAAACCTTTGTACTGGTTTAAGAAGGAGTACATCCTGTCCAGAGGTTTGTGAGTATTTCCACCAGGGGGCACGTCCTATTGAAGCTGTCGAAAGAATATTTAAAAATTCCAGCACACAAAAGAAACGAGGTTGAGAATAGAGTGGTCACAAAGGATTCCGTAGAGAATTGCATATTTACAGGCTTCATACTATTCAGTACATATGAATATATGGCTAAGTAAAAAAGACTCCTTTCACGAATGATGTTCATAACTTTTATTAGTCTTTTGCAAATAATTGTTATTACATCTGCAATTCCATTCCTTTCAAATATATACAATTCTACAAACTGTTAACTAAATGTTTGTAAATATTTGGTCTTACTTAGTGAGTAGGCATATCGTTTATCTTTAGGTGAAAATGACTGCTTAAGTTCTTA